>NW_026705082.1:0-600000 GCF_029867415.1 Vicia villosa
TTGCTTCCTAAGCCAAAGCCCAAAACTATAATAGCCCAAAATACCTATTTTGAACTAAATCAAATCTAATCTATTTTAAATTTAAATTAAATCTATCTAGATCTAAAACAAATCTGTGTGTAACAAACTGTTCCACACTTCTAAACAAAATCAAATCTTTTCGACACGAGGAGTTATAATCTAACGAAACTTAGTAACATGACATCTCCGATAACTCTTCACCCCATGTCCATATACTAAAATTCATCGTTGGATTGGAAGCTATTATCTTATAGATCATGTCTATAAAATTTAACATCAATCAGAAATCAGCTGACATGTCAACGAGATGCATAAAAATTAACGTTTTACAAAACTTCATGAAAACTGTTGATTTGATCATTCTCTTTAACATATCAAATCATTTTTTATTGATGTAAACTTTTACAGACGTGATCTATATGATAATAACTTTCAATCCAACCGTGAATTTTATTATACGCACATGAGGTGAAGAATTATCAGAGATGTCATGTTATTAAATTTGACACATTTTGATCTAACACTCTCTCTCTCTCTCTCTCTCTCTCTCTCTCTATATATATATATATATATATTATAAAATATGCTTTAAAACTAAACGTGGTATTATATTAGACCATTCAAGCTCGTGTCATACAATACAGCATATGTGATTTAGAATACATATTCCAGAATTATAATGTCTCGCAGAGTAATTTATGGGATCAATGTAAATGTCGACAAGAGTATAGATAAATTATTATTAAAAAAATAAAAATAAAAGTATGGATGAGTACTGTTATTATAAAGTCAATTCTGAGCCCACAAAATATAATTGGGGAAACACTCAAATTAAAGAGAACCGGTATTTAAAATCAACATTTAAGAAAAAAACTGACTAAGTAATTGTACACGATAAGACAGAGACTAAACGTATGAACATATTGCATACCTAGATTCTCCAACTAAGTTATATAACAAAATGCACCGACACATGATGAAGAATAAAATCAAAGTATTCAATTTTTCCATTATAAATCGAATATCATGGGTGCATAATTATTGTTGTTGTATAAGATTGAAGAGTGTTTTATCATTTCATCGAAGTGTTAGAGTTAAAGTAGATTATTAATATCACTATATATATATATATATATATATATATATATATATATATATATATATATATATATATATATATATATATATATATATATATATATATATATATATATATATATATATATATATCGTATCAATCGCCTATTTATTATTTATTATATGTGTTGCTTTTTATTTGATATTTCATAATTCTTAAGGAAATGTTGCCCGAAGTGGAAATTGAGGAGTGATGCGACCTCATCTCATAACGACATGGAAGAGGTCACGAGGAGAGTGAGTCACGCTCCTCTGAATATCAAGAGATACTCTGTCCATTTGCTTAGTGGTTGTCATTTTCAGGAAAGTCTTGGATCTAGGCCTAGTGTTGCTATAAATACCTCAACATCATGACAGAGGAGGAAAACCTAATTTCAAGACTGAAATACACACATACAGAGTTTCTCACCCAATGTGAGCTAACTCTCAACCTCACAACAAACCTTAAAGCCTCTGAAAAATCTTAACCACTAGGGATTGTCAAGCATTTGTACTTTTAAGTACAATTGACGCCCACAGTGGGAACTAGTAAAACTCACCTAGGCCATTACAACATTTAGCCAGATAATTGTCCTCCCGTTCATCTTGTCTATCCATCATGGTGAACAAAAATTCAACAATACCAGCCAACGAGGAATCAGATAGCCATGAAAGTGTTATAGTAGAGATGTGTGATGTTACAGGCGACCTTTGTCACCAGAACCAAACCCTAAAAGATGACATCTTTCATATCCAGCTGTGTCAGCAGGAGACATACATGGTGGACGAATTATGGGTATTGGATCCCCAACCTCTATTGGATGATATATGGGAGGCGCCTATCCTAGAGAACTTCCAGCTGCCATCGTTGGCTAAGTTTGACGGGTGCAGTGACACATATGAACATGTTGCATCCATCAACACTCAGATGACCATCATTGGGGCACCTTATTCCTTTAAGTACAAACTCTTGCCTTCCACCTTTAGAGACGCGGCTCTAAGGTGGTATTGTTGTGCACAAGTGTGAGTTAGAAGTCCCATATTCATTAGAAGTGAGATGACCCATACACCCATTGCCTTAAGACTTTGGGTGAATATATGGTGTCTCTCTCACTTGTGTGTTGTTGCTCGTGATCCAATGTGGATGCTCCTAATAATGACCAAATAATGGCATCAGAGCCAATGGTTCAATTAAAGAATCAACTCCTTATATCGAAAGTCTTGCTCACATGATGGTGGTTAGGCAGCGTGTCCCGTTAAAATTCCCGCAACAGCGGTACAAGTATGTAGATGAAAGAGTTTTTGCTTGAAGTGGAGCATAGCGGATGGACTCACACTTGATGGGGAGATTATTGTGCGCAAGTGTGAGTTGGAACTCCCCGATTGCTTTGAAAATTAGACGTTGAATACTTTATAAGTGAGATGACTCATACACCCATTACCTTAAGGTTTTTGGTGAATATGTAGTGTCTCTCTCACTTATGTGTTGCTCTTGACCTAATGTGGATGCTCCTCATGATGACCTAACCGATATATGGGCCTCTATGACTCTGTGTCACCAGCTACCATGACCTGGTGAAGAAGTTAGCCTAGCGATTCCCTACAAGCAGCCATAGGAAGTTGATTGTCGTCATTTTATTCAAAATTCACCAAGGTCCCTAAGAATGCCTAAGGGAGTATATCATCCACTTCAACGAAGAAAAAATTTAGGTAATCTTTCCAAATTAGGAAATGTTCGTAGGAGCGTTCTAGAACGGGCTCATGGAGGGACACTTCAACGATTCCCTCACCTATAAACCACTGGTGTCTTTCACTAAAGTAGTATTGAGAGTATACCGTTACATCATGGGAGAGGAAAGAAATTCTGAAAAGAAGGCCCTAGATTCAAAAGAACACACTCCCAACACAGACAACCCCCGAAGGAACCAATAAATATTGCCTATAAGGGACAGAAAATGTTTAAACGAATTGGGAAATTCACTAAAAGCTCCATTCCAATGAAATCATGTCAGGAGAAGATATGGAAAATGGTCCTACATATGCATAATACCCCGTAAGAAATCTATAACCAACTCAAGAAATAGATAAAGTGCCTCATCCAGGTGGGGCCCCTAAAGAAATACGTCAAGGAGAGCTTTTCTAGAGGGCTAGGATAATCCAAATCTCAAGGGAGAGATACCTCAAATAGTCTAGGATTTAAGAAAGTGAAGGAGCCAAAGAAAATAGGTAATGGCATATCCATTCTCCGTACTCTCGGCACCATCATAAGGGGATTCACAAAAGGCTAAGAGACCAGTTCCTCAGAAAGATATATTCCCGCCAAATCCTAGTCATTAATGGTTTGCCCATTAAATTTAAGGCATATGAATTGTAATTTCTAGAGGTCAAGTTTACCTTTTCCAAGAAGGATACAATCGACATTCACCCCCACAATGATGACCCCATTATTATCACCATTCAACGTGACGATTGGGAAATCAAAAGAAACTTGATTGATTAAGGGAGATCTGTAGACATACTTTATTGGGATGCATTTGAGAGGCTCTGCTTAGATTTGGATGACCTCATACCCTCCCAGGGAATGTTGGTGGGGTTTTCTAGAAAACTAGTACTACCTCCGTTCCTTTTTATAAGAGACAAATCACTTTTTAGGTTCATTGAATAACCAATGTTTTTGGTCTGTTTATAGACTAGATACATTGATTATTCAACGAACCTAAAAAGTGAGTTGTCTCTTATAAAAAAGGAACGGAGGTAGTACATGTGAAGAGTTACATGATGTTAAAGGCCACCTTTAGGGAAAAAGAAAAATGTCATACAGGTCAAGGTAAGATATCGAATCATTTATGCGCCCTCATCATATAATATGATCATAGGGAGGTTCTCCTTTAACCCAGTTGGGGTCATCGTATCTACCTTGTATCTATGTAGAAAGTACACACTCCTAGATGGGTGAGTGTTATCGAGAGGGGCTAGGAGATTTCCAAAAAGTACTATGTAGAAAGCATAAAGTTGAAGAAGGTTAGAATAGTAGGCGTCAACATCATGGGCATGAAGGAAAAAGTAAAGCCGCCAAGAGAAGCTCCCATAGAGGAAGGCTTGACCATTATAGAAGAAGCGAACACGAAGGTTACAGAAGAGGATCTCATGTTAAGAGATGATTTCTAGGGCGACGAGCCTCATTTAGTTCAGATGGTTTGATGTGTATTTTTGTTTAGGCAAGTTATATTATCGATAATTTTCGTAAGGATAATGATGTTTGCGTCGGGGCACTCTTTTCTTGTTTTGTTAAAGTAGCACACGGGTTTTAATGAGGCCCTAACTTTATTTATACATAAGTTTTGGATTATTACTGATTTACTTGCAGGATGTCAAGGAGAAAAGGGATATTAAAAATATTTCCTTTAAAGCCACTAATGAATTATGGATCCTTATGTGGGAACCCTTTACGCCTTTTAGGCTATTTAATATGTTGAATCCTCGTGGAGGAATCCCTGTTTCCCCTTGAGGCTATTAGATGTTGGATCCTATGTGGGAATCCTTGTCGCCTTTAAGGATAATGCATATGATGGATCATTATGTGAGAAACCTCTCCAATGTTGGATCCTCATAGAGGAGTCCTTACCATCCCTCGAGGCAATTATATGATGGATCCTTGCTGCCTTTAAGGCTATTGAATAAGATGAATCCTCATGGAGGAGTCCTTACCGCCCCTTGAGCTAATTATATAATGGATCCTTATGTGTGATTCCTTGTCGTCTTTATAGCTATTAAATATGTTGGATCCTCATGGAGGAGTCCTTTCCTCCTCTTGAGGAAATTATATGTTGGATCCTCATGGAGGAGTCCTTGCCGCCTTTAAAGGCTATTAAGTAACACTCTAATGCCCAAATACTTAATTTGAAAAAGGATTAAATATACAAAATCCCCTTGTAATGTTAGCGAGATTCGGTTTATCCCCCATTGTAATGTTAAGATTTCATGTTTTTAGCCCCTCAGTTGACCAAATGACATGAAATCCTCAATTTTGCTTACGTGGCATGTCCACGTGGATTTTCTTTTAATTTTTATTTATCTTTTAAAATCCACATGGAATTTTTTTATTTTATTAATTTTTTATTTTTTAAAAAAATATTTTTTATCATGGGGGGTAAATCAAAATTCGCTAACATTATCACAATACTTTTTTTTTTGTTTTGATAATTTTTGCTAATTTTTTTCCACGTGATTTTTTTATATATAATCTCAATTATCTATTTGAATTTTTTAATTTTAAATAAATATTAACATCATTTATAATTTGAGCATTAAAAAGGATGCTTCTATTTAACTTAAGTGTCATGCTAATAGTGCTTCCCTTTATATAATTATAATTTTTTACGATTCATATTTTAAGCCAATAACCTCATAATTCAAGAAAGAGAAAAACAGAGGAAATGACATAACCCAACTTGATCCTATCATTGGTTAACAAATCTAAAGCTTAAAATTCATAGCTTGTTGTAAATGAGTAAAGGGGCAAGGAAATAATGGAGAGTTTCCCAAACAATAAGGCTAGAAAAAAGAAATTGTAGTCCACCAACTCGACAAAACAATAGAAAAATCTCTTTGAAAGTCCATGATTAATCCAAAGAAGAAACCAACTGTGTGGAGAAAGAGTCGTCAATGTTGCATTTAAGCCAACAACGTGAAGGAGTTCCCATAAAACCTATATAATTTAGGGAGAATTAGGGCGCTGAATTTTGACATTGAAGTTCTTGATGATATTGAAGTCATTGATGGAGGAGTTAGAAATTTTTTTAGTAATTTTTCCTATAAATGAGACCTTAACATGAACCGAATTTAAAGGTTTCTTCCAATGAAACAAGTGCTTATTTAATTTGACTTGATTACGAGAGTACCACATAATGTTGATAATGGAGACAATTGTAGCTTGAATAACCACCTTACATTTAGGGCTCCAATTCATGTCACATATATTCAATATGTCGAATATCTTATAAGCAGTATGCACCCTTAACAAGTGTTTTGTAGTTTCTTGATGGAACATGCACAAACTTCACATTGAAGAAATACTGCAGCCTATCAATCTTAGATTATCATCATTAGGTATTTTATCATGACAAAATCTCCAAACAAGGAATATGCTTCTCTCATGAAAAAATGACCCCCTGGAATGTTAGCGAATTAGTAAAAAACTCACGTGGACAAAAACATTAGTAAAAATTATCAAAACAAAAAAAAAATGTGTTTTACCCCTACAATGTTAGCGAATTTTGATTTAACCTCTCATATTAAAAAAATTGCAAAAAAAATTAATAAAATAAAAAAAATACATGTGGATTTCAAAAAATAAATAAAAATTAAAAAAATTCACGTGGACATGCCACGTAAGCAAAATTGAAGATTCTTTGCCCCTTAGTCAACTGAGGGAAAAAAGACATGAAATCTTAACATTACAAGGAAAACCTCGGCACAACGCGAGAGAGAGACCAAGAAATGAACAACGAATACAAAAAGGTAACGTATCGTAGTTCGAAGAGAAGGAAGAGACTTAGGAATTATTTTCGTTCCAAGACATAAATGATCATAGTGAAGATTAGACTTTACAAAAAATGGATAAAGGTTTCGTTATCTTAGTTATTTGGTTCACTAGGGCATTTATTATAAAGGAAATAAAGAACCTATTATGTTATAATTTTGTAGGAATAAATCATAGCGGTTGCAAATACCAACCACAGTGAAATATGTTACATTTTGTAACACCCCATTTCTACCTGACATTTATAATGCGGAAAATATCAGAGTATTTAAAAATTTCTCGACAAACAAATGAGGCGTCACATATTCATTTAACAATAAATCACATCATCGCATTTAGCGGGTACATAGCACTTTCTTTAATCAATCAACAAATACTCAGCATATAATACTTTTCAAAACAAAATAACTTCTTTCATTAGAACATGGTGGAATCATAGTTCTCAATCTTTAAATCAATAACATCTTATTAAGCTAAGATAAAACAATAAACAACAACATCATAACATCATAAATCGTTCCCCTGAGTGCTACGTATCAGAGCGACAACCGACTCGATTAATGGCAACTAAATCTTCATACTTGAATACCTGCACGTTACCAATATAAAGGCAACGGCGAACAAGAGAAAAGGGTGAGATATCAAATCATATAAGTGAGCACATGATAAATTGTATATTAGGAAGCAGACATATATAGTCATCTGATAAGTGTCAAAATGTCGATATTTTGAGTATATATTTGTGGCACTTATCGATTCTATTCTTATGATTTTTGTAATAAAATCCTAACTTTTGTGTAAATATGTGCATACTTGTGTTTTTGATTCATTTTTATACCAATTAATAGTTTTCCATTCATTTTATAGGTATTCATGCATCTTTGGAGCATTGAGTAATAAAGACCAAAGGCTAAGCTTCAAGAATGCAAATTCTACCAATTCATAAAAGAATAAGTCTCAAAATAAGGATGATAAAAATTATCATTTTGGTTTCCATTCATTCATTATTGGATAGAGCATTGAATAAGCTTTCCAACGCTTCGAACCGCGCGCAATTCGGAGTTACGGTTCTCAACTTATGGCGAAAACAAGATTTCACTTTTGCTGTCAGTCCGCTGAGCGGAGGGGGTCCGCTGAGCGGAGCTCCAGCGGAGCAAATCAGAGTCTGGATGCAATTTTGAGTCCGCTGAGCGGAGGGGGTCCGCTAAGCGGACCTGCTAAGACAGCAGCCCGTTAAAAGGGGCAAAAATCACATTTTTAGGTGATGGGTTGGGTATTTTTGAGTCCCAACACCATCAACTTCATTCTTAGATCAAAATTAGCTTAGAAAACAACTTCGGAGGTTGCATAAGGATGATCCGGGGTGGATTGAGCGTCGAACAGAGCTGACAAACCGGGAGATCTTCGGTTCATTTCTCTTCTTCTTTGTGTATTTCTCTTTGGTTGGGTTTGTTTGTATATTTACTTGAATCTTATGTATATTTACCGATTATAATGTTATATTTAACTTGCTTTACGAATCTGTGTTGATGTTATCCTGGATTTTTGCTCTATGCTGGGGATTTTGGGTGCTTTAGAGATAAACTTCTTGAATCCTTATCTAGGATGATAATCTGTTGGTTGTGAACTCTAGAGATAGGTTTAGAGCTAGCATTCACTGTTTGTATCTGTTCTTAATGCTTTCGTGTTTGAGCGGCGCGCGAGAGATCATCGACGCGAGAATACGGATGTTCTCGCGACTTCGCGTTAGAGATAACTTTAGTTGTGAGATGATCTCATTTGTGCTCCAGAGATGGACGCTTATGTGAGAGATACGTGATGACATAGATGAGTATCATGGGTTGAGTATAACGGGTTGGTAAGTGTATGTTTGTGAAGAGTGAATATATTTACATTCCTGATAAGTTATTTCTCTTCTAAGAATGTGTTTATTCTTTTCCTGTCTATATCTTTGTTTACTTTTTGCTCATTCAAACCCAGGCTCGAAACCGTAGAAACTGTTGAATGGCATCTCTCCATCTCTGAGGACGATAAATCCCGGATCAATATTTCCAAATCTTGTTTGTTGCTTGCCCTATACTGCATTCAACAAAATGGCGCCGTTGCCGGGGATGGTTGTGGATTGCATCGCAATAGTTTATATGGTTTTGAGATTTGTATATAACGTATATATTGTATAGTTTCACTTGTATATATATTTACTTGTACATGGTTACTTGTTTATGTTCATCATATAGGTTTACTTGTATATGTTTGCATACAAGTATACTTTTGTTGGTGAATGTTGGTGAAACGCGTTGAGATCGGACCAGTTCGTTACTCAAAATCTTCACTTTTCAACTTGTGAATCCAACATTCACTAACTTTTCTCTTTTTGTATGATAATAGTTGTTTGTGTTCCATAATTGTGCATATGTGTTGGTTTTTGTAAATAATTGTATACTTGCGTTTTCTTTTATGTTCGTATAATTGTTGTATATATTTGTACCCGTAACGTTTGTTGAGTGGTTGGTTAGGATACTTTCTTTAGGTTTGTGCAGTGAGACGTCACCATGGCATGGCGGAAGGAAGCTACTTTCCAAACACCGATCCAATAAAGGCGTCGAGCTAACGACGTAAAACAAGCGCTTGTTGGGAGGCACCCCAACGGTTGTAAAGTTTTGTTTATTTTTATGTTTAAGATGAATTTAGGTGAAGTGGTGTGTGATTGGAACAACTGGTGCAATTCTGATTTTTCTGAGTTCTGATGTGCCCGCTAAGCGAGCTCAGCTCTGCTAAGCGAGCATAGCAGAATTTTGTTTTTCTGCTCCGTACCAGTGGGGTTCCCATTCCACTTGGTTCACTCATGTTTCCCACTTTCACCAAGGCTAATTAATAGTAGATACTAGTTTTATTTTTCTAATTCTTGTATTGGTTTTTTGTACTCGAATTTTGTTCGGTGATTCGAAGATTTTTGAGGTGATTTTCCAAAGATTGAGTGTTTTAACTTGCGGATGTATGGTAGGATATTGTTTTTGAAGTTGTATCATTCAAGGTACTCATTTATCGCTTTCTATAACATGACATGTTTAGGAAACTTTTCATTTGTACAATTACCATACCATTCATTCTTTTGCATTACTTGCTTGTTGATTGAATCACTTTAGTTCCCAAACCATAAATGTGAGGAAGCTTTCCATTGTTCACATATGCTGGAGGCCACAATCTTTGTTTTAACTGGATTTTATTATGCTTAATCTTTTGTTTATGTTGATTTTATGAAAGCATGGAAAGGATCAAGGCATTTTGTTTTATTTTGAGCACAACTACCATAACCAAATAGTCAATTCACCTTGTGAGTGTGTGAGCATTTGTTAACCCTTTTGAGCTTTTTGTCAATGTCCATGTTTTTTTTGCTAAATGCTTATCTTTGAGTGTTTAGTTCTCATTTTTGCATGGATGATTGATTCTTTGTTTTCTTGAACCCTCAACCATGATTTTTGGTATGAATTTTTACCTTGCCTTAGAAAGTAGGGAGTATTCATATGATGGTGTGGTTGAATTCAAGTTGGGGAGAAATGATTGCTACTTATGTGGTTGTTGCTATGAGGTTGAAAGAAAGAAAAAGAAAAAAAAAAGTGAAAAGGAAAGAAAAGAAAGAAAGGAAAAAAAATGAAAAAGTTTTGAAAAACAAAAAGAAAAGAGAAGTGAATAATTGTGCTAATAAGTATTGTGATTGGTTTGAGAAACTTGTGGTTAAGGAAGAGGTTCAATCGAGATTTTGTTGTTTGAATATTTGGTGGATTGATCACTCCCTTAGGTTTAGGCAAGTTTTTGTTTCGATTAGCCTTAGGACTTATCCCTTGTTTGTTAACCAAGCCACATTACAACCTTGAAAAGTCCTTGTGATTCTTGCTTTTGTATCTTCAATGTGATTTTTGGATAAATGCATAATTTAATCTTTTGTTTGCAAGATTGTTGGATGAGTGTTAAAAGTCCTTCACCTTTGTGTGTTCTTCATCCATTGATGATTTTTTTGCTAGGTGTGATTCATAATGTGAGCATGTATTGTGTTAGAATGTTTAGTATGCTTTTTGTGCTTAAGATTCGTTTCGTTTACATGTTGTCGTTGTAGGATAGTGGTAAGTATTTACTTTGTTTATACGTTTTTGCATTGAGCCATACTTTTGTTTTTGGTTTTCAAAACTTGTTGATTCATGATTCTTTGGTTTATTGCTTTTGATTCTTTGATTTATTTGACATTGTTTGAGGACAAACAAAGTTTCAAGTTGGGGAGAGTTTGATAAATGTCAAAATGTCGATATTTTGAGTATATATTTGTGTCACTTATCGATTCTATTCTTATGATTTTTGTAATAAAATCCTAACTTTTGTGTAAATATGTGCATACTTGTGTTTTTGATTCATTTTTATACCAATTAATAGTTTTCCATTCATTTTATAGGTATTCATGCATCTTTGGAGCATTGAGTAATAAAGACCAAAGGCTAAGCTTCAAGAATGCAAATTCTACCAATTCATAAAAGAATAAGTCTCAAAATAAGGATGATAAAAATTATCATTTTGGTTTCCATTCATTCATTATTGGATAGAGCATTGAATAAGCTTTCCAACGCTTCGAACCGGGCGCAATTCGGAGTTACGGTTCTCAACTTATGGCGAAAACAAGATTTCACTTTTGCTGTCAGTCCGCTGAGCGGAGCTCCAGCGGAGCAAATCAGAGTCTGGATGCAATTTTGAGTCCGCTGAGCGGAGGGGGTCCGCTAAGCGGACCTGCTAAGACAGCAGCCCGTTAAAAGGGGCAAAAATCACATTTTTAGGTGATGGGTTGGGTATTTTTGAGTCCCAACACCATCAACTTCATTCTTAGATCAAAATTAGCTTAGAAAACAACTTCGGAGGTTGCATAAGGATGATCCGGGGTGGATTGAGCGTCGAACAGAGCTGACAAACCGGGAGATCTTCGGTTCATTTCTCTTCTTCTTTGTGTATTTCTCTTTGGTTGGGTTTGTTTGTATATTTACTTGAATCTTATGTATATTTACCGATTATAATGTTATATTTAACTTGCTTTACGAATCTGTGTTGATGTTATCCTGGATTTTTGCTCTATGCTGGGGATTTTGGGTGCTTTAGAGATAAACTTCTTGAATCCTTATCTAGGATGATAATCTGTTGGTTCTGAACTCTAGAGATAGGTTTAGAGCTAGCATTCACTGTTTGTATCTGTTCTTAATGCTTTCGTGTTTGAGCGGCGCGCGAGAGATCGCCGACGCGAGAATACGGATGTTCTCGCGACTTCGCGTTAGAGATAACTTTAGTTGTGAGATGATCTCATTTGTGCTCCAGAGATGGACGCTTATGTGAGAGATACGTGATGACATAGATGAGTATCATGGGTTGAGTATAACGGGTTGGTAAGTGTATGTTTGTGAAGAGTGAATATATTTACATTCCTGATAAGTTATTTCTCTTCTAAGAATGTGTTTATTCTTTTCCTGTCTATATCTTTGTTTACTTTTTGCTCATTCAAACCCAGGCTCGAAACCGTAGAAACTGTTGAATGGCATCTCTCCATCTCTGAGGACGATAAATCCCGGATCAATATTTCCAAATCTTGTTTGTTGCTTGCCCTATACTGCATTCAACAAAATGGCGCCGTTGCCGGGGATGGTTGTGGATTGCATCGCAATAGTTTATATGGTTTTGAGATTTGTATATAACGTATATATTGTATAGTTTCACTTGTATATATATTTACTTGTACATGGTTACTTGTTTATGTTCATCATATAGGTTTACTTGTATATGTTTGCATACAAGTATACTTTTGTTGGTGAATGTTGGTGAATGTTGGTGAAACGCGTTGAGATCGGACCAGTTCGTTACTCAAAATCTTCACTTTTCAACTTGTGAATCCAACATTCACTAACTTTTCTCTTTTTGTATGATAATAGTTGTTTGTGTTCCATAATTGTGCATATGTGTTGGTTTTTGTAAATAATTGTATACTTGCGTTTTCTTTTATGTTCGTATAATTGTTGTATATATTTGTACCCGTAACGTTTGTTGAGTGGTTGGTTAGGATACTTTCTTTAGGTTTGTGCAGTGAGACGTCACCATGGCATGGCGGAAGGAAGCTACTTTCCAAACACCGATCCAATAAAGGCGTCGAGCTAACGACGTAAAACAAGCGCTTGTTGGGAGGCACCCCAACGGTTGTAAAGTTTTGTTTATTTTTATGTTTAAGATGAATTTAGGTGAAGTGGTGTGTGATTGGAACAACTGGTGCAATTCTGATTTTTCTGAGTTCTGATGTGCCCGCTAAGCGAGCTCAGCTCTGCTAAGCGAGCATAGCAGAATTTTGTTTTTCTGCTCCGTACCAGTGGGGTTCCCATTCCACTTGGTTCACTCATGTTTCCCACTTTCACCAAGGCTAATTAATAGTAGATACTAGTTTTATTTTTCTAATTCTTGTATTGGTTTTTTGTACTCGAATTTTGTTCGGTGATTCGAAGATTTTTGAGGTGATTTTCCAAAGATTGAGTGTTTTAACTTGCGGATGTATGGTAGGATATTGTTTTTGAAGTTGTATCATTCAAGGTACTCATTTATCGCTTTCTATAACATGACATGTTTAGGAAACTTTTCATTTGTACAATTACCATACCATTCATTCTTTTGCATTACTTGCTTGTTGATTGAATCACTTTAGTTCCCAAACCATAAATGTGAGGAAGCTTTCCATTGTTCACATATGCTGGAGGCCACAATCTTTGTTTTAACTGGATTTTATTATGCTTAATCTTTTGTTTATGTTGATTTTATGAAAGCATGGAAAGGATCAAGGCATTTTGTTTTATTTTGAGCACAACTACCATAACCAAATAGTCAATTCACCTTGTGAGTGTGTGAGCATTTGTTAACCCTTTTGAGCTTTTTGTCAATGTCCATGTTTTTTTTGCTAAATGCTTATCTTTGAGTGTTTAGTTCTCATTTTTGCATGGATGATTGATTCTTTGTTTTCTTGAACCCTCAACCATGATTTTTGGTATGAATTTTTACCTTGCCTTAGAAAGTAGGGAGTATTCATATGATGGTGTGGTTGAATTCAAGTTGGGGAGAAATGATTGCTACTTATGTGGTTGTTGCTATGAGGTTGAAAAGAAAGAAAAAGAAAAAAAAAGTGAAAAGGAAAGAAAAGAAAGAAAGGAAAAAAAATGAAAAAGTTTTGAAAAACAAAAAGAAAAGAGAAGTGAATAATTGTGCTAATAAGTATTGTGATTGGTTTGAGAAACTTGTGGTTAAGGAAGAGGTTCAATCGAGATTTTGTTGTTTGAATATTTGGTGGATTGATCACTCCCTTAGGTTTAGGCAAGTTTTTGTTTCGATTAGCCTTAGGACTTATCCCTTGTTTGTTAACCAAGCCACATTACAACCTTGAAAAGTCCTTGTGATTCTTGCTTTTGTATCTTCAATGTGATTTTTGGATAAATGCATAATTTAATCTTTTGTTTGCAAGATTGTTGGATGAGTGTTAAAAGTCCTTCACCTTTGTGTGTTCTTCATCCATTGATGATTTTTTTGCTAGGTGTGATTCATAATGTGAGCATGTATTGTGTTAGAATGTTTAGTATGCTTTTTGTGCTTAAGATTCGTTTCGTTTACATGTTGTCGTTGTAGGATAGTGGTAAGTATTTACTTTGTTTATACGTTTTTGCATTGAGCCATACTTTTGTTTTTGGTTTTCAAAACTTGTTGATTCATGATTCTTTGGTTTATTGCTTTTGATTCTTTGATTTATTTGACATTGTTTGAGGACAAACAAAGTTTCAAGTTGGGGAGAGTTTGATAAGTGTCAAAATGTCGATATTTTGAGTATATATTTGTGGCACTTATCGATTCTATTCTTATGATTTTTGTAATAAAATCCTAACTTTTGTGTAAATATGTGCATACTTGTGTTTTTGATTCATTTTTATACCAATTAATAGTTTTCCATTCATTTTATAGGTATTCATGCATCTTTGGAGCATTGAGTAATAAAGACCAAAGGCTAAGCTTCAAGAATGCAAATTCTACCAATTCATAAAAGAATAAGTCTCAAAATAAGGATGATAAAAATTATCATTTTGGTTTCCATTCATTCATTATTGGATAGAGCATTGAATAAGCTTTCCAACGCTTCGAACCGGGCGCAATTCGGAGTTACGGTTCTCAACTTATGGCGAAAACAAGATTTCACTTTTGCTGTCAGTCCGCTGAGCGGAGGGGGTCCGCTGAGCGGAGCTCCAGCGGAGCAAATCAGAGTCTGGATGCAATTTTGAGTCCGCTGAGCGGAGGGGGTCCGCTAAGCGGACCTGCTAAGACAGCAGCCCGTTAAAAGGGGCAAAAATCACATTTTTAGGTGATGGGTTGGGTATTTTTGAGTCCCAACACCATCAACTTCATTCTTAGATCAAAATTAGCTTAGAAAACAACTTCGGAGGTTGCATAAGGATGATCCGGGGTGGATTGAGCGTCGAACAGAGCTGACAAACCGGGAGATCTTCGGTTCATTTCTCTTCTTCTTTGTGTATTTCTCTTTGGTTGGGTTTGTTTGTATATTTACTTGAATCTTATGTATATTTACCGATTATAATGTTATATTTAACTTGCTTTACGAATCTGTGTTGATGTTATCCTGGATTTTTGCTCTATGCTGGGGATTTTGGGTGCTTTAGAGATAAACTTCTTGAATCCTTATCTAGGATGATAATCTGTTGGTTCTGAACTCTAGAGATAGGTTTAGAGCTAGCATTCACTGTTTGTATCTGTTCTTAATGCTTTCGTGTTTGAGCGGCGCGCGAGAGATCGCCGACGCGAGAATACGGATGTTCTCGCGACTTCGCGTTAGAGATAACTTTAGTTGTGAGATGATCTCATTTGTGCTCCAGAGATGGACGCTTATGTGAGAGATACGTGATGACATAGATGAGTATCATGGGTTGAGTATAACGGGTTGGTAAGTGTATGTTTGTGAAGAGTGATTATATTTACATTCCTGATAAGTTATTTCTCTTCTAAGAATGTGTTTATTCTTTTCCTGTCTATATCTTTGTTTACTTTTTGCTCATTCAAACCCAGGCTCGAAACCGTAGAAACTGTTGAATGGCATCTCTCCATCTCTGAGGACGATAAATCCCGGATCAATATTTCCAAATCTTGTTTGTTGCTTGCCCTATACTGCATTCAACAAAATGGCGCCGTTGCCGGGGATGGTTGTGGATTGCATCGCAATAGTTTATATGGTTTTGAGATTTGTATATAACGTATATATTGTATAGTTTCACTTGTATATATATTTACTTGTACATGGTTACTTGTTTATGTTCATCATATAGGTTTACTTGTATATGTTTGCATACAAGTATACTTTTGTTGGTGAATGTTGGTGAAACGCGTTGAGATCGGACCAGTTCGTTACTCAAAATCTTCACTTTTCAACTTGTGAATCCAACATTCACTAACTTTTCTCTTTTTGTATGATAATAGTTGTTTGTGTTCCATAATTGTGCATATGTGTTGGTTTTTGTAAATAATTGTATACTTGCGTTTTCTTTTATGTTCGTATAATTGTTGTATATATTTGTACCCGTAACGTTTGTTGAGTGGTTGGTTAGGATACTTTCTTTAGGTTTGTGCAGTGAGACGTCACCATGGCATGGCGGAAGGAAGCTACTTTCCAAACACCGATCCAATAAAGGCGTCGAGCTAACGACGTAAAACAAGCGCTTGTTGGGAGGCACCCCAACGGTTGTAAAGTTTTGTTTATTTTTATGTTTAAGATTGTTGTGAAAAACGATACCAATAACAAAGTATAATAGGGAATTATAGGGGAGAAGAAGAACACAATAATTGGTTATAACCGTTATTCTTTTACTTTCTCTTAAAACAAGATTACAAGTTTACAAGAATAACAAATAACCTCTCTCACCCCAAATTAGGATTTGCAGCTTGGCAATGATGAGAGACTAGTATGCTATTTATAATAAAACCTAACATACTAACTAATGGGCTTTTTCCACAAGGCCCATTACACAAGCCAACTTAATAAACAAGCTAACTTAACAAATTAGGGTTTAAACACTAAAACCTAATTTAACATGTTAACAACCCTAGCATCTTCGACACAAGCATGTGAACAACCTTCGACATCATGCTTAACCCTGTCGAACCAAGAAGCTACCCTTCGGCCATACTAGAGTTCGATCCAATATCTCACAAATCTCCACCTTGGATCTAACTCTACAACATCAAGGGAACACACTAGCTTTCTTCATGCAGCTTTATCAACTGCATACAGTGGAAAAACTTGCAACTCGGCAATGTCTTGGTGATCATATCAGCAGCATTGTCTTCAGTCGAAACCTTCAGCACTTGGACTTCTCCACGCTCGATTACTCCTCTGACGAAATGCAGCCTCACATCAATGTGCTTAGTTCGCTCATGATAGGCTGAATTCTTCGACAGGTGTATTGCACTTTGACTATCACATTTAACAGTGATACCTCGACCTTGAAGTTTCAGCTCCTTCGCAAAACCTTCAAGCCACAATGCTTCTTTCACAGCTTCAGTTAATGCAATGTACTCCGCTTCAGTGGTTGATAGAGCAACAACCTTCTGAAGTGTTGCTTTCCAACTAATTGCAGTGCCAAACATAGTGAAAACATATCCAGAAATAGATTTTCTGGAATCCATACAACCTGCATAATCAGAGTCGACATATCCTTCTATTACTGCTTTACTATTTTCACCCAAGGCTCCACCATAAATTAGAAATCTATTCAGAGATCCATTTATGTACCTTAAAATCCACTTCAATGCTTGCCAGTGAGCCTTTCCAGGATTCGCCATGTACCTGCTTACAAGACTTACTGCGTATGCTATGTCGGGTCTAGTACAGACCATAGCATACATCAAAGAACCGACTATATTAGCATATGGGATGCTATTCATATAGGCTCTTTCGACATCAGTACTGGGACACTGATCAATACTCAGCTTGAATTGAGGGTTTGTTGGAGTCACAACTGGCTTCGAATTTGACATACCAAACTTTTCAAGAATCTTCCGTAAATATGCCTCTTGAGATAGGCATAACTTCGACTTCTTTCTATCTCTTCGAATGTCAATTCCAAGAATCCTGGAAGCAGCTCCCAGATCCTTCATATCGAACTCCTTATTGAGTTCAGCCTTCACCCTCGTCACATCTTCAACATTGTTGCTTGCTATGAGAATATCATCCACATAAAGCAACAAAATAACAAATGAATTACCAGGTCGAAATCTGAAGTAAACGCAGTGGTCGAACTGACTTCTAATGAAACTTATGCGTGCCATGAACTTGTCGAATCTCCTATTCCACTGTCGAGGAGATTGTTTCAGCCCATACAAAGATCTCTTTAACTTGCACACATAATCTTCCTTCCCCTTTTCGACATACCCTTCAGGTTGCCTCATCAGGATCGTTTCATCTAAATCACCATACAAGAACGCAGTCTTCACATCCATTTGTTCCAGTTCAAGATCGAACTGTGCCACCATGGCAAGCAACATTCGAATGGACCTATGCTTCACAACAGGAGAAAACACATCATTGAAGTCGACACCTTCTTTCTGAGTGAAACCCCTTGCAACTAACCTTGCCTTGTATCTTTTCGACGTCACTCCTTCAATTCCTTCCTTAACTTTGAAAATCCATTTACAGCTGACTAACCTTGCCCCAGCAGGTTTCTTGATCAGTTCCCAAGTATGATTATCATGAAGAGATTTCATCTCATCATCCATGGCCTTCAGCCATTCAGTCTTATTTCGACTCCTCATAACTTCCTTATAGTCTCTAGGTTCTTCGTCTAGAACCTCACTTGCAGAGATTAAGGCATAAGCTATAAGATCTGCATATCCAAGTCTCTGAGGTGGCTTGATGACTCTTCTCGACCTATCTCTCGACAATAGGTAGTCATCGTCAGTTTCCTCAACTTCAGCATCTTCTGCTTCTTCTTCGACTTCATCTGGGATATGCAATTCAGCATCAACATGCTCCACCTCAACAGGAATCTCTACCTGTTCCAGCTCTTCGTCAGATGTTTCTGTACTTCGACCAACATCATCAGTTTTCTTAAAAGCCATTTCAGCTTCATTGAAAACTACATCTCGACTGGTGATACACCTCCTGTGACCTGACTCTAGGCACCATAGCCTATAAGCTTTGACTCCTTCAGGGTATCCCATGAACATGCATTTCAGAGCTCTAGGTTCGACCTTGTCTTGCCTAATGTGAGCATAGGCTACGCAGCCAAATACTCTCAGTTTGTCGAGATCTGGTGGATGTCCCGACCAAACTTCTTCAGGTGTCTTCATATCTAACGCTGTCGAAGGACATCTGTTTATCAGATATGTTGCTGTCGAAACAGCCTCAGCCCAGAACACCTTTGTTAACCCCGCACTAGTCAACATGCATCTGACTCTCTCCAAAATAGTTCGATTAAACCTTTCAGCCAAACCATTTTGCTGTGGAGTACCTGCAGTAGTTCTATGCCTTGCAATACCAGAGGCAACACAAAAACTGTCGAATGCCTCATTGCAAAATTCAAGGCCATTGTCGGTTCTCAACCTCTTGACCTTTCTGCCAGTCTGATTTTCAACCAGAGTCTTCCAACTTTTGAAATTCTCAAAAGTTTCATCCTTAGTCTTCTGGATGAATACCCATAATTTTCTGGAATAATCATCTACTATGGATAGAAAATACCTTGCTCCTGAATGTGATGGACACCTTGCAGGCCCCCAAAGATCAGCATGGATGTAATCAAGGGATCCATGTGTTCTTTGTTTGCCTTTGTTGAACTTCACTCTGCAAGATTTTCCAAGTACACAGGGTTCACAAAACTTCAGCTTTTCGATTTTGTCTCCACCAAGCAGATTTTGTTTCCCTAATTCGACCAGACCCCTTTCACTGACATGGCCCAATCTCATGTGCCAAATTTCTGTTTTCGACAAAGGTTTCGTGGATGCAACATTTGTCGAACCACTTACAACTTCAGCCTCAAGGGTATACAAGCCTTGTTTCTTCACGCCTCTCAAGACTTCCTTCGAACCCTTCATGACTCTTAGGATACTTTTCTCTCCTTGGAAAACATATCCTTTCTTGTCGAATTCACCAAGAGAAAGCAGATTTCTCTTCAAATCAGGAACATACCTGACTTCAGTCAACAACCTTATTGACTCATCATGGAGCTTGAATCTCACAGATCCAACACCTGCAATCTTGCAAGCCTTGTTGTTTCCCAGCAATACTGATCCACCATCTTGATCACATAATTCCTCGAACAAGTCTTTGTTTGGAGTCATGTGCCAAGTGCAACCTGAATCCATAATCCACTCCTTCTTAGAGTCACTGCTTGAAACCACAAGAACATCAGATGATTCGAAATCATCTTGAACAATGGCAGCGTTGCCATTATCCTTACCTCCATGATATTTCAAGCGTTCAGGGCACACCTTTCTTGTGTGACCCTCCTTCTTACAATGGTAGCATCGAATGCCAGATGCTTCGCCACTGTAAGTCTTCGAATGGCTTTTGCCTTTCTTCTTGTCGAACTTACCATCCTTTCGTAAGAGTTTTCCTTTAACGGCCAAACCTTTGCCAACAGTCGAAGGTTTATGCTCCTTTCGTTCATTCAAGTCCTTAGAGTACAAGGCTGATTGAACTTCTTCAAACGTCAGGGACTCCCTTCCATACAAGAGAGTTTCTTTGAAGTGAGCATGTGATCGAGGCAAAGAACACAATAGTAACAGCGCTTGATCTTCATCATCGATTTTCACATCAATATTTTCAAGATCAAGAATCAGCTTGTTGAACATATCCAACTGCTCAGCCAATACTTTGTCTTCAATCATCTTGAATGAATACAAAGCTTGCTTCAGGTAGAGTCGATTTACCAGCGATTTGGTCATGTACAAACTTTCAAGTTTCACCCATAACCCTGATGCCGTCGTCTCCTTTGATACCTGCCTGAGAACCTTATCACCAAGGCTCAACAAAATTGCGCTGTGTGCCTTCTCAATCATAGTCGTCTTCTCCGCTGCCGTTAATGCAGCATTCATGGCTGCCTCTCCCTTCAACGCTTCTAAACAACCCTGCTGAACCAGTAGGGCTTTCATCTTCAAGCGCCACAGACCGAAATCATTCACTCCGGTGAACTTTTCAATCTCATACTTTGTTGACGGCATCTTCTCCACGCTCACCGCACCAATTTGTTGTGAAAAACGATACCAATAACAAAGTATAATAGGGAATTATAGGGGAGAAGAAGAACACAATAATTGGTTATAACCGTTATTCTTTTACTTTCTCTTAAAACAAGATTACAAGTTTACAAGAATAACAAATAACCTCTCTCACCCCAAATTAGGATTTGCAGCTTGGCAATGATGAGAGACTAGTATGCTATTTATAATAAAACCTAACATACTAACTAATGGGCTTTTTCCACAAGGCCCATTACACAAGCCAACTTAATAAACAAGCTAACTTAACAAATTAGGGTTTAAACACTAAAACCTAATTTAACATGCTAACAACCCTAGCATCTTCGACACAAGCATGTGAACAACCTTCGACATCATGCTTAACCCTGTCGAACCAAGAAGCTACCCTTCGGCCATACTAGAGTTCGATCCAATATCTCACAAAGATGAATTTAGGTGAAGTGGTGTGTGATTGGAACAACTGGTGCAATTCTGATTTTTCTGAGTTCTGATGTGCCCGCTAAGCGAGCTCAGCTCTGCTAAGCGAGCATAGCAGAATTTTGTTTTTCTGCTCCGTACCAGTGGGGTTCCCATTCCACTTGGTTCACTCATGTTTCCCACTTTCACCAAGGCTAATTAATAGTAGATACTAGTTTTATTTTTCTAATTCTTGTATTGGTTTTTTGTACTCGAATTTTGTTCGGTGATTCGAAGATTTTTGAGGTGATTTTCCAAAGATTGAGTGTTTTAACTTGCGGATGTATGGTAGGATATTGTTTTTGAAGTTGTATCATTCAAGGTACTCATTTATCGCTTTCTATAACATGACATGTTTAGGAAACTTTTCATTTGTACAATTACCATACCATTCATTCTTTTGCATTACTTGCTTGTTGATTGAATCACTTTAGTTCCCAAACCATAAATGTGAGGAAGCTTTCCATTGTTCACATATGCTGGAGGCCACAATCTTTGTTTTAACTGGATTTTATTATGCTTAATCTTTTGTTTATGTTGATTTTATGAAAGCATGGAAAGGATCAAGGCATTTTGTTTTATTTTGAGCACAACTACCATAACCAAATAGTCAATTCACCTTGTGAGTGTGTGAGCATTTGTTAACCCTTTTGAGCTTTTTGTCAATGTCCATGTTTTTTTTGCTAAATGCTTATCTTTGAGTGTTTAGTTCTCATTTTTGCATGGATGATTGATTCTTTGTTTTCTTGAACCCTCAACCATGATTTTTGGTATGAATTTTTACCTTGCCTTAGAAAGTAGGGAGTATTCATATGATGGTGTGGTTGAATTCAAGTTGGGGAGAAATGATTGCTACTTATGTGGTTGTTGCTATGAGGTTGAAAAGAAAGAAAAAGAAAAAAAAAAGTGAAAAGGAAAGAAAAGAAAGAAAGGAAAAAAAATGAAAAAGTTTTGAAAAACAAAAAGAAAAGAGAAGTGAATAATTGTGCTAATAAGTATTGTGATTGGTTTGAGAAACTTGTGGTTAAGGAAGAGGTTCAATCGAGATTTTGTTGTTTGAATATTTGGTGGATTGATCACTCCCTTAGGTTTAGGCAAGTTTTTGTTTCGATTAGCCTTAGGACTTATCCCTTGTTTGTTAACCAAGCCACATTACAACCTTGAAAAGTCCTTGTGATTCTTGCTTTTGTATCTTCAATGTGATTTTTGGATAAATGCATAATTTAATCTTTTGTTTGCAAGATTGTTGGATGAGTGTTAAAAGTCCTTCACCTTTGTGTGTTCTTCATCCATTGATGATTTTTTTGCTAGGTGTGATTCATAATGTGAGCATGTATTGTGTTAGAATGTTTAGTATGCTTTTTGTGCTTAAGATTCGTTTCGTTTACATGTTGTCGTTGTAGGATAGTGGTAAGTATTTACTTTGTTTATACGTTTTTGCATTGAGCCATACTTTTGTTTTTGGTTTTCAAAACTTGTGGATTCATGATTCTTTGGTTTATTGCTTTTGATTCTTTGATTTATTTGACATTGTTTGAGGACAAACAAAGTTTCAAGTTGGGGAGAGTTTGATAAGTGTCAAAATGTCGATATTTTGAGTATATATTTGTGGCACTTATCGATTCTATTCTTATGATTTTTGTAATAAAATCTTAACTTTTGTGTAAAAATGTGCATACTTGTGTTTTTGATTCATTTTTATACCAATTAATAGTTTTCCATTCATTTTATAGGTATTCATGCATCTTTGGAGCATTGAGTAATAAAGACCAAAGGCTAAGCTTCAAGAATGCAAATTCTACCAATTCATAAAAGAATAAGTCTCAAAATAAGGATGATAAAAATTATCATTTTGGTTTCCATTCATTCATTATTGGATAGAGCATTGAATAAGCTTTCCAACGCTTCGAACCGGGCGCAATTCGGAGTTACGGTTCTCAACTTATGGCGAAAACAAGATTTCACTTTTGCTGTCAGTCCGCTGAGCGGAGGGGGTCCGCTGAGCGGAGCTCCAGCGGAGCAAATCAGAGTCTGGATGCAATTTTGAGTCCGCTGAGCGGAGGGGGTCCGCTAAGCGGACCTGCTAAGACAGCAGCCCGTTAAAAGGGGCAAAAATCACATTTTTAGGTGATGGGTTGGGTATTTTTGAGTCCCAACACCATCAACTTCATTCTTAGATCAAAATTAGCTTAGAAAACAACTTCGGAGGTTGCATAAGGATGATCGGGGGTGGATTGAGCGTCGAACGGAGCTGACAAACCGGGAGATCTTCGGTTCATTTCTCTTCTTCTTTGTGTATTTCTCTTTGGTTGGGTTTGTTTGTATATTTACTTGAATCTTATGTATATTTACCGATTATAATGTTATATTTAACTTGCTTTACGAATCTGTGTTGATGTTATCCTGGATTTTTGCTCTATGCTGGGGATTTTGGGTGCTTTAGAGATAAACTTCTTGAATCCTTATCTAGGATGATAATCTGTTGGTTGTGAACTCTAGAGATAGGTTTAGAGCTAGCATTCACTGTTTGTATCTGTTCTTAATGCTTTCGTGTTTGAGCGGCGCGCGAGAGATCATCGACGCGAGAATACGGATGTTCTCGCGACTTCGCGTTAGAGATAACTTTAGTTGTGAGATGATCTCATTTGTGCTCCAGAGATGGACGCTTATGTGAGAGATACGTGATGACATAGATGAGTATCATGGGTTGAGTATAACGGGTTGGTAAGTGTATGTTTGTGAAGAGTGAATATATTTACATTCCTGATAAGTTATTTCTCTTCTAAGAATGTGTTTATTCTTTTCCTGTCTATATCTTTGTTTACTTTTTGCTCATTCAAACCCAAGCTCGAAACTGTAGAAACTGTTGAATGGCATCTCTCCATCTCTGAGGACGATAAATCCCGGATCAATATTTCCAAATCTTGTTTGTTGCTTGCCCTATACTGCATTCAACATCATCACATCGCAAGTATTAATATTGCTATATACTTCATGCTTTCACTAATTCACGAATCTCACATACTTTACCTCTCACAACAAGTCACTACAAATCATATTCACACAATTACATATAAATCTCATTCATTTACTTGGCAAGCTAATTCACGATACATCACATATAAGTCACACAAGACATGTTCAGTTAATCGCATTCGCAAGTATTGATATCTCATACTATTCACAAAATCATAAATTCACATTCTCACATACATTCATCATTTAATAAGTCACGGAATACAATCACGATATAGTCACAAAACGTCACAAATATGAATCACATGGGACATGACTCATGTATATGCATGTGGTACCAATCGGAGCTTCAGCCCCCGTCACCAATTACCCAATTCAGAGGCACAAGGCATAAGCCTTCGTTACTATTTTGCCAATCCAGGCCGTCACAGAGTATGCATATGAAATGCGACTCGACAATCAAGACAACATAGCACACTCATCACAATCACATATCGTCACGAGGCATAAGCCTATATCACAATCAATTACCATTATACGAGGTAATTCACGTCACCATAATATTTCATTTTCACTTAGTCACAAAATTATCATCACAAATATATACAACATCATGTATTATCAATCATCACAAACATCGTCATGTTTCGACACATCATCGCAATTATACAACTTCTCATATAAACAAGATCATCACAATTGTCATCATGTTCGGCACGTCATCACAAATACACACTTCAACAGGACTATCACAAATTTCATCATAATCGATTAAACTAATGACAACTCGCTAGGTTTCATGGCATAAGGCTAATCACATACAATGCACAATAATAAACATATTGGCAATCATAACATTATTCGCAACAAAGGCATTCAAACCAAAATCACAATTTTCGGTCGGTTCGGAAAATAATCTCAACATGCTAATTTATCGAGTAAACCGAATCAACTTCCAATTAACATTGAACTAAATTAGACATCATGTTAATTATCAAAACGACATCATTGGCATAACAATATATTATTCTCAACATAGATATTCAACCAAGACACAATTACGATCAAATTCCCAAAATATCACAATTTCAACAAAATAATACCACTACGTTAATCTACTATTTAAACTTAGCTACCACGTAAATTTTCATCAAATTCCGGATAACTAATTATACCGCTTAATTCGGCTACTTCGATCAAACGAGACAGTTTGGAATACCTTGGTCCTATAATCCCTACTGTTTTACAATTACATTCTATTTAATATTATAGCTTCGTTATATTCTACATGCCATCATACATTTCTTTTTAAAATAAAACTATGTAAAAATGTGAAACAGAATGAAATGCACGCACATATATGAAATAGAATAAAACAAGTCACAAAATTATGATGTCCGTCAATGGAGGAAGTCTTGCCGGTCGTCGTGGCTCTAAGTGCCGGTCGTCAACCTCCTATTGTCACATGGGACCATTCAATCTCTCAGTGTCATTTCTCTTTTCAAATTCAATACAACAACGCAACAAATAGCAACAATAGCAATGAAGATACACTGAATTTCAAGTTTCGGTAACTTTTAACACATCACAAGCAAAACCTAACCCATAATTTTCTTCAATCAAACAACCACAACAACAAATTACAGAAACATCATTGATAGATTTTCAATTTTCAACAACAATTTAATACAGCAAGAGCAATAAATCTACACACCCAATTCCCCACATACAATTGTCCATGAGCCTCATTATAGGAAGAGAACCCCACCCTTACCTTATCAATTGAAGCAACTCAATGGGTCTCTAATTGCATCTCCAATTGACACCATGGATGGAAATCTCCAAGCTTCTAGTCTCCCCTTCAAGACATAGCCTCCTTCTCTTCTACTCTTGTTTTCCCCACAAATGACAACACTACTCTTCTATCTCTAAAATCCTAATTTATCATTTTCCAATGGGCTTAGTCTTTAGCACAATTTTCATAAACCAAATTAGACCCAATAACATAAATAACCCGAAATAATCAAAATATCACTTTTATTAATATTCCAACAATATAATAAATTCCGACTTGTAAATAATATTGTTCTTAATATTATTCTTCGACCATCCGACTAAAATCCGACTTTTACTTAATAAATTCAAATACACTTCTTAAAATAACACAGACAATCCAAATTCGACCATATCCAATCTTTAAATCCTTCGATAATTTAATTAATCAATTTAATTAAATTCGGGGCGTTACACATTTAACCACGGTTGATAAAAAAATAACCGTAGTTAAAAGTTTTTTTATTTTTTATTTAACAATACATGTTGAGGGACACGTTTTTTTTATTGAAAAAATAAAAATATATTGAAGCTGGGATTGTAACTCTTAATCTATGATCACATTTGTTACTATAAACTTTAATGAAAATTTTTTTAATAAAATAAAAAGAAAAAAACAGATGGGTAAAAAATAAGATATTATTATGGTTGACAAAATAGTCGTATTAATATGATATTATCAAATGTATATTTTATAATATTGAAATATATATATATATATATATATATATATATATATATATATATATATATATATATATATATATATATATATATATATATATATATATATATATATATATATATATATTTGAATTTATGATTAATTGAACTTTAAGAAGACATGTGATTTAGTAACTTTGAGATATAAAAACAATATACCCTACATCCAACCACCAGCTATATGCTCTTTTGAATTTAATTTAGAATTTTTGTTTTCTATTTCCATGCAATCATTGACTTTTCAAGAATTCCATTCACATTTATACATAAAAAAGTAAAAACTGAAAAAATACAAAGAAGAAGAATTGAAACGTCTTAATAAGTGTCCTTTTAAAAATAACTTGATAGTTGTATAATTTCACAGTCACGACATTCATTACATATACTAATACTGTGGATGATAATGTCATGAGGAGTTGTCGAATTCTAAGTTTTGGACTATAGGCCAAAGATATTTCTTCTTCTAAGGGGAAATTATACTGCAAAGGGTCCCAATACCCGATGGCATAAGTTAAGCAAATTAATGATATGTCACTACAATATATATGTATATGGATGAAAACAAATCTACCCTTATAATGATAGTGAACCATCGTGCAATTCAACTGCATGTATATGTTGCCTTTTTGATATAATTAATTTTTAGAGCAAAACTATGCAATGGATGTGAGGATATTGGACCATGTGATTTTCTTTCAATTTTTTACATTCATATAGAGTAATTACATGTTTTTTAATGGAGTCACTATTTTTTATGCAAGTGGTGGAAATTTTAGGGTGTTTTAATAGATTTAATTCAAATCATATTTTTAGGAATCAAGAATCTCGCATGTTTGTTTAGAGTTTTAACAAGATTATGTTTTTGATACTTTTTATTTTTAGTAATGAAACTTTTGGTATTTATTCCAGAGTGAGAATCTTAGATTTTTATAGAAATAGAAAATAATCAAATATAGCTACTAACTTCTATATTATTATAACATGTCTATTTTTCATCTTTAAGTTTTTAAATTATTAATAAAATAAAATAAAATTTAAAGATATTTTTAAGAGTTTTAATAACTTGTCAAACAAATTTATAGGAATAACATTTCCGACAATAGTAATGATACTTTTAGAATTATAATTTTAATTCATTAAACAAAAACATTCTTATAATCAATTTAATTTATTTTGTTAATGATTCAATATAAATTTTTTCCTTTATTTTAAACCTAATATTATGTGATTTTGAAAAGAGTTTTTACAACTTATATTAATTTAAAAAATATTTTATATAGAGAATTTATTAAAGAAATTTTTTAATCGAATTCGAACTCTCTTCCTTATATAAAAATATATGAACTATGTTTTACTACAAATAACATATTTAACAACGGTTGTAAAGGAGATATATTTACGGTTGAGAGTTCGTAGTAAAGTGTGTGTGGTTGTAAGTGGGCTATGTACAACCACAGTTTACTACCTGTGGTAATAAGATGACAAGCGCACTAAATATCACCACCGTTGCAATAAGCATCTGTAGTGAAATGCTTTAAGATCCTGCGTTCGATACCTAACAATGTCATTTTGGGGGAGTTTTTTAATCCGTATAATGCACTTACATATAACCACAGTTGACATACCCGACCGTGGTGAAAATAATTTGTTTTTTTTAATATAATTTTTTATTTTACAGAATTGCCTAATTTTTAACATGTACTTTTTTAATCGTAAATAGAGCAAAAATAACAACACAAACCATTTGTGAATCACATCTATAGTTGACAACTAAAATGGATGAAAATTGTATTGCATCAAAATAAAAAAATTGTATATTACATCAAATAATATCTAAAACGTGAGAAACATGTCTTGTCTCTTTGTGTCTTGATTTTAAACACATATAGTATCAAATAATAATACTTGTTAGTATATAACCTTAGAAATTATAACATACAATAAATTATGAATAAACAATAAAAAATATTTACTTGTTATTTTTTTCATATGTCTTCTTCATGATCATTACAAATAGCATGCACATCATCTCTATCAACTTCTTCATATGAAGTAGGCACATGTGTTATGTAAGAAGGAATCTAAGAAATATCAAAACTTAAATCATGGTTTTCATCACTATGAGGAATGTGTTTTCCTCTGAGAACAATTGACCATCTTTTGTAGGAAGAGCCAGTCACATAAAACACTTGTTTTGCTTGGGTAGTCATGATGATGGTTCAGTCATATAAGTTTCCTTGCCAAGGTCAATCCGTGTGAATCCTAACTCCTCATTTTGTACATCAATATTATTGCCAACCTACTTGCATTTAAATAAAGGCACTTTGAATAAAACATAATCAATCTCCCAAATCTCCTCAATGACCCCAAAGTATGCTCTAGATGCCAATATAGGATTTTTATCTTTTGAACTAGAGAAATACATGGGTTCGACCTCAATCATAACCCCACTATTTTGCATTGTACTACGATCATATTTTGATTTTGTATAAAAATAAAAGTTACTAATGTATGCAATCCAAGTTACTACATTAAATTTTGGTAAGTATGACACCCATTTAATTGTCTTGGATGCACTATCATCATTAAATTTTTTCCACTAAACAAACTAATGAAATTACTATTATGCTCTTTCAACAACCACTTATCACTCATTTGGGGATATTTTCCTAGATAAATCTTTTGTGAGTAGATAAGTAAGGTTCAACTTCGACAATATTATTCAATATATATAAATGTTCTTGAAGAACTATATCTCGAAGCATTGAAATAACATTAAAACCTTGAGAACCTCCACATCCATATCTATCTGGATTACAAGACTTTGGAATTCATATAGGCTCTACTTCCGTCAAATGATTTGAATACAACTCAACATCTTCTTTTGTGATGTACCTTTCAACGATCAAAACTTTTGGCCGATGATAATTCTTCGTATATCTTTTAAAGATCTTCATGTAACGCTCTATTGGATACATCCACCTCAAATAAATTGGACCACAATATCTGATTTCTCCAACTAGATGAACAATTAAATGAACCATAATGTCAAAAAATGATGGAGAGAAATACCTCCAATCGACATAAGATTATTGCAGTCTCATCTTCTAATTCATATAATTTTTTTAAATCAACAACTTCATTACATATAGAATTGCATAATAAGCACAATCAGGTTATAGTTACTCTAACAATTTTTGGTAGGATGCCACATATAGCCACCGCTAGAATTTGTGTCACCAAGACGTGACAATCATGAGACTCTAAGCCAATTAACCCACGATATTTCATTGATACAAGTTTCTAGATGTTTGATAAGTAACCTTGAAGAAATTTGATACCATGCAAACACTTGCATAAAATTTTATTTTCCTTGTTAGATAGAGTGTGACACGCTGGAGGCAAATAAGTTATTTTTTCCCTCTTTCTTCTAGAGCCAAATTTTGTCGTATACCCGTCTCCACCATATCTAAATGAGAATTCTTACTATATTTAGTCTTGTCAAGAATGTTTAGAAGTGTTCCTATCTAACTAACACACACATTTTTCTCCACGTGCACCACTCAAGACAATGTCTTACAACGAGGCTAAACCAATATGGAAGATCGAAGAACACCGATCTCTTTTTCCAAATATTTCTCTCAATAGGACCTTTTTTATCAACTTCATTGCCCGTTAAAGGTTTAAGAGCAATTTCAAACTCCATTTCTTTGTTTAAAGCCTTATGTAATCTGCGATAAGAATGATTAAGTTTTAGAAATTTATGATACTCAATATAACACCCCATACATATATGTTTAGAATAATATAAATAAGATGTTAAATGTTGGCACTAAGTACATACAAAGTTGAAAATTGAATACTAAAAATATCTTATACAATTCAACTCTACAATTAATAATGTATACAATACGTATGTCTATAAGTAATGCACATCGGAAGGATAAGATCTGATTAGGTCTTCATGCCATTTTCTCATCCAAGTCTTTAATCCATACCTTCTAGCAATTCCTTCGCTTCTATACTGTACCTGAAAAATAAGAATAGGATTGGGGTGAGATTACTAAATCTCTAGGAACCCTCCTATCTTATGGGTCCCCTTAGCTCTACACACGACTACAAAAACCACATCTAATGTCGGGCACAAAATGCGTTTGACCTCGGCTACAAAAGCGAGGTAACGAAGGGCGTCATGAAAAGCTACCCCTTATCACCTCGGTTATTATAACGCCGAGGTGTAAAGTTAATTGCACGTGGGTTCGATTTCCAGCATCAATATTTTTATTATTTTTATAATTGAATGGAGAACAACAACATGGACAATAGTAATGGAAAACAATAACAACAAGAACAAAATTAACAAGAACAAGAATAACATCAATAACACAATTTTTTCGAAACCAAAAAACTTACAATGTACACATCATTACCTCAAATTATGCGTAAGAAGGAGTGGAAGGAATATTTAAAAAGGAAAAATAAATTTGTAAAGACAAAGAGGTGTAATTATTCAACAGCTCAAGGTAGCTAGTATACCGGAAGATCTTTCCAACTTTTAAGATAATAAAACATGGTAAATTAAAGAAGCAATAATTAGAAGAAAACTTGACATGCGTGAAATTTTCTGGCTTTTAGAGTTTCAAAGATCAGAGAAGAGGAAGAATCAGAAGAATCAATATAATAGTGAAAGATTTTCATCCAGAGAAATCAGAGAAGAGGAAGAATACAAATGAGTACAACTGCTGAAACTTTATCCAAAGAAACTAAAGAAGAGGAAGAACCAAAACAGAAACTAAGTACTTCATCCAATGCTGAGAGAACAGAAGATGCTGTGGATGTAAAGGTCCAAGTCATTGAAAGAGACCCTACTACCGAATCTTTCAGACCCAAGAGAGCTCTCAGGAAGAGGAGATCAAGAAGAAGAAAGGTGAAAAGGTTAATCATCATCGATTCTGATGATAATGATGATGAAGCAGATTATACTTGGTCATACTTTCTCTCAGCTAGAGAATTTAGATATGATTAATAAAAAATTTCCTTTATTTAATCTTATTTAATGAAAGTTTTATTCTATGGTTTCTTATTTGTCAGCTTAAGGTAACAACTACTTTAGGGGTTTCGTTCTATTGTTTCATACACACTAATCTATCAGCTTTCCTCCTATGGTTATATGCTACTAAATCTGAATAAAACCAAAACAAAAATAAATTAAATTCTTCATACATAAAAATTATAACTTATAATAAATTATTTTGTTGTCTTTCCAATATTCATTGCTTCTTGAGGCAGTTTGTATGTTAACCATTCAAAACACAAAAACCAAAACCTAAAACAACCCAAAGTAATGCTTCTCAACAACGACAACAACAATAATGGAGAACAACAACAACAATAATAACATACCGGTGATAGAGTTTTTTCGTTCGCTATGACTCTTTGGAGAAGAAATGTTCTTTCGTTGGCTGGAGAATTAGTGTTCTTTCTTTAGGGCTCGTAAATTGATTTAGGTAGAAACTTATGGAATTAAAAAGATAAAGAGTATTTATCTCGGTTAATCTAAAAAACCGGGGTAACATAGCCAACGTAAAATCTACAAAAAATGAAGGCACCTTTTTGGTTGCAAAATGAATAAAAAATTAGGGAGTGTTTATCTCAGTTTTACAGAAAACCGATGTAACATATCCTTAGTAAAATCTATAAAAAAATAAAGGCGCCTTTTTGGTTCCATATAAAACATTAAATAAAAGGAATCGGGAATCGAACCTTAAATCCTGAGTATATATTTATATCGATTTTATTTAAATCAGAGGTAACTGATTTTTATTATTATTTTTTAAATAAAACAAGGCGCTCTGGTCACAGGGTACTCGCGGTTTTTTACTGTTCGTAATGAAAGCTTCGTCATAAAAAATGTTATTTGTTGTAATGACATGGTATACTGACCTTATCCAGATGCGTACTACACACTCTCACTTTTCTAAGATAAAACCAATGAATCATGTATAACCTCCTATCACTCGTGAATATATGGTATACTGTTCTATATGCCGATAGATGATGGGAACTACGGGTAGCACACGTCTGCGCTATATCACCAAGGATATGTCAAACCCGCTGCCCAATGAAGGCACACGGATGAAATCCCGTCATGATGATTCCATAACCTTATTAGGACTTATTTTAAAGTACGAAGAAATGAGGTTACATTCATTTGTATTCCCCTGACAGGTAAAATGGTGGAATTACACTATGGTAGATTCCAACATGTGTTCACTATAACACAAGTAGTATATCCACACTTCACGAGTTCGTCCATTAATGAGACACCTTACCATGATTTACACGTAATTATTCAACATATGGTTCATTCTCACCATTAACCATTTCATAGAATAATTACATACGTGTTCATTAATGATTATACGAGTGAATCTCTGATGGTATACGCCTACCCAATTAGGCTGCACAAGCACACCAATCGATAACATAAGTGTGTTAGTGGCTAGTGGGTATACGCCTCGTCGGACCCCTACAAGCACACCGCTCGATAGCTTAGGTGAGTATCCCAAGTGCATTGCTAAAAGGTTAGGCCCATTCATTTACTACATCCATATAATAAAACGCACATTCGATTGTTCAAACAGAACACAACAGACACATCGAAAAAGACAAAGTGGAAATTTAGGACGGAACTCTCGTTATGTCATGACTCATATGAGTGCCCAAATTAGCATGCGCCTAGACATGCCCCATTCTTTCCAACCCAACCTCTTTTAGAAGTTAAATTGATAAATTGGTGAGTTTAACTCATATTAGACATGATATTAGTTTTTTTTTGCAAGCTAAGTCAATTTCTCTCTAACCCAAAATAAGCCCATTTACAAAAAGCACTAAGGATCCTTTGTTACATCAAACTAACTCCAACACAAGGAATGCTTTTCAAAATAGATTCATCTATTACTCTGACCAGATTCATTGACTCCAATTAGGGCTCTTGCAATGACACAAGACGTTCCACAATTACTTTTTGCTTTTACAATGGCAACTAACTCATCTGTTGGAAAAGCAAGAAGTAGAATTTGTATCCTAATCATCCTCAAAGGCTGAACACCGTGTGCTAGCTAATGCAACTTATGAGACATAATGGTTAATATTTCTTTTGCATGACCTTGGAATCTCTCAACCCCATCCTTTAAATATATTATGTGATAACAGGTCAGTTATCCATATAGCCAACAACCATGTGTTTCATGAATGGACACAACACATTGAGATAGATTGTCACATTGTTCGTGACAAAGTCTAAAAGAAAACCATTCACATCATGCCCATCAGTCAACATAACAAGTTGTAGACGGATTCACCAAAGCTGTTGATCATGGCCCATTTTCGACTTTAGTACGAGGGGAGGTGGTGTTAAACAACATTAATTATATTTATGTTTATTCTTAAGACAGATTATTTTTTCCGTAAAATTTGGTTAAGTTGTTATAACCACCTTTATTTTATCATAAGGTACTCACTAACAGTTATCTTAACTAGTGTATACAAATACTGCCAACGTGTAATGTAAAACCAAGTTTGATGAAAAAAATGTCTTATTTTCTTTAATATTAATTGTTTTATCAATCTTTTTTTTTTTAGAATGCCAAGAACATGTGTGAGCAGCAATGTTTTTATTTAGTATAGATTTTATAACTCATATTTTAACAGAATTTTTCTGTCGGTAAGATGAAACTTCAAGTTAATTAGGACAACATTAAATAGATTGGATAACCTATTTTAATAGCTGTAACAATCATTTTGAACAAAATTTATTTTATTTATCCTTGTAGAATTAGTTAAATAATAAAGACAAGGAAGTGGCTAATGTGCTTAAATTCTATGGTTGTAATTTCATTTCTGATTGAGGAAGCTTCATGCTATTTTTACTTGACATTTAATTGTAAAAGTAAATGATTAATGTTAACTAAAATTGACTTGGGTTGTTCAAACTTTATTGAAGAAAGTATACTAACCTAACAACTAATTTATTTTCTTAGGTATTAATTCTCCAAACCCATAAAGCATATAATTCATTGAGATGGTTTGAGAGCAACAAGAACCTTAGATATAAAAAGCAAAAATAAATGTGGTTATAAAGAATTGAGACACCCATAAAGCATAATTCATTGAAATGACAATAATGGACCCCCATTTAAGACTAAACACAAACATCAATGGTCAGGATAAATACTCATATATCACCACTACTATTGACAAGTTTCGAATCTACATTTTTAAACTCCTTCAAAATTTATGTTGATAGTACAATTTAAATGTAAATGTAACTTTTAGTAGGGAACAATAAAAATATAAATTTAATTATATATAAATATATAATTAATTTAATTTTGTTAAAAAATTGGTCAATATTTATTTTTTTAGGTCTAGAAGTCCAATGGCCAAAATTTCCATCTTGAAAAATTGTAGGTATGGTAATGCGGCGAGTCAGAAACAGTTTTTTATCTCCCCTAAACTCAAATTCGAATCTCCAAATGATTTTTATTTCTCATCCCAAACTCAAACGAGGATGGAAAATTAAAACTCAAATTCATCCCAAATGGGTTCGAACATTTAGTAAAATTAATTTTTAAATAAAAATATTTTTTTCCAAAATCAAATTACCTTATAAATAATAAAATAAAACAATCTCAGAAAATTCCATACATATATTTCAAATATTTTAAATAATAATTACAAATTAAATTATTAAAATATTGGCCACATATTTAATATTCTAAATTATCATAAATAAATAATAATGTACATAATGAAATAAACGGGGCGAGTTTGAGATATTAGTGTCTCCATTATCGACTCGTCTCCATATTTTATAATCGGGAAAAATTCAAACTCGATCCCAAACCCAGTCAAAGCGGATTTTTTCCGTCAACTTTGAAGCGTTTTCGAGTGGGTATTCGCGGGTACGGGTTTTGTTGAAATGCCTAGGTGTAGGGATGACAAAAAACCATAACAGTAGGTAACCGCAGGTAAAACGCGTCACGGCTATAAGTTGAATGACTTGATGGTTATCCACGGGTAAAATAAACAGATATTTAGTTATCCATTTTTTTACGGGCACAGATACAAATTTAATGGTACCCGTACCCACGGATATCCGTATTCTTTAATAACTAGCAAAATTATTTAAATATTAATTTGTTTAATATAAAATTATTATTATTAAAATTATTTAGTTGAATATGTAATTCTTATTTTTTTTTTAATTTATTTATTTGATAAAAGAAGAAATAAAATGAAGTGATTTATTTGTGATATTATTATTATGAGTTAAATTTGAAAATAATTTTTTGTCCTTAATAAAAATAAAAAATCAACTAACTATATATTTTTTTAAAAAGAATGTTTAAAGAAAAATATTCATGGATACCTGTTTAATACTTGCGGGGGGTCTCAAAATTCACGAATATCCGTTTGACGGATATCTACACAATATGGGACGAATATAAATATTATACCTATTAAATGGGACAGATAGCGGGAGACTAGTATCCATGCCCACCGATACCTATTGTCATCTCTAAAGAGGTGTTAAAAATTAAATGGTCATGCTAACATGTGCCCTTAGGGTACGTGTTAAGGATACTATAATTAGAAAAAGTAAGTGTAATAAAGTCAAATTTAAAATTTCAAAATATTAAATGCACGCATTTCAAAAAAATATTTCTACAAATAATGTATTAACTTGTGTCTTTGGAGCACATCTTAGCTTTTCCCAAAATTAAAGTGAATGTGATGTTGCGGAATTGAATCTCCGCCTCATCTTGAAAATGTTTTAAGGGGTGTCAAAAATTAAATTATATGTATAAATTATTTTTGAAAATGCTCTTGTTAGTTGATATGGAGGTTATTTTATGTAAATTTTTATAAAAATGTATGTTCTATTCTTGATAACAATTTTTTTTAAAAAATTATTATAAAATTGGTGGAATCAAGAGTCGATCTGACCTCAAGTAGGAAAAATGTAATCTTTATAACTTTGTTAAATGAAGTTGAGGGGTGTGAGGACTCCCTTCGACTCCCACATAAATCGGCCACTATCTACAAACAGACGTATGTCTCTGCATAATTATCAATTGAACATAATTAACAAAAATGTCATTATGTATTATTGTTGAGTGTATGTACTATTTTTTTTGTTCTTTGTAATTTGTAGCATATGAATGAATGTACGAATGGAAAGCAACTGATGAATTAATGAAAGCATACATATTGATTGTATAGAGAGGATTGACTTTCCCTATCAAAGACATAATATAAAACAGAGTCACAGAGACACACATTCTGAATCTGATGTATAGAATAGTGAAAAGAAAAAGAAAAAAAAGTAACCCAATTTCAACATTGGTCCCCTCATGTGAGGCACTAATGAAGGGTGAAAGAAAAAATAAAGTGTGTGACAAACACAATAGTCCAAATTGAAAAAAAAAGGATGAGTTCTTTTTTTACCATGAATTATATGAATCCACAAATGAAAAATAACTGCTCAAAGAAAGTGGTTATGGAAACATTATGTAAAAGGAAATAAAGTGTACAAAAGAAAAGCAGAAAGAAACACGAATGCTGGCTGACTTAGAGAGAGAAAGTTATCGAGAGAGAGAGAGAAATTGACAACATGTATCTGCCACGTTGTTTTTTTAGGTATTTGAAACTTTGAAGCAATAATTGAGTGATAATGGCAATAAGAGTCAAAAGAAAGAAGAAAAAACAGAATTGAATTTGTTTGTTGGGATATGATTTAGTTTAAGAGAGAGAGAATTTTGTAAGAATAAAAGAAAGATAGGTTTGAGTGTTGTTTGGAAGGACAAAATTTGCATTGTTTTAATAAAGATAATTAAGTGAAGACATAGGGAATCATTTTGTTAGTGAGAGTGGAATTAATGGAATTTAAGATTGATGAGAAGCTAGATTCCCGGAAGTCATGTGTGAAAGAGAGAGGGGGAGAAAATCTAAAATGTCATCATGTAACAATCATTAACATAAGAAAAGAAAGTATTTCTAATTTTCGAAATAGACCAAATTTTTTTCATTGAAATTAGGTATTTTCTACTCATAATGGTAGAGATTATTTTTTTAAATTGGAGAAGACTACAACTAACGACAAAAAAATTTTATGTGACAATTTATTATTTTTAGTTATTTCGAATTATATTTAAATTCATGATTTCTGATTAAATCAATCACTATATAAGAAAATAATTCATAAAATAATTTTTTTATTAAAATATAAATTAAATATCCTTCAAAATAATATTTTTAATTTATTCAAATAATCTGTGAATCTTATATATTTAATAACTATTTTACTGATTTTTATAGTACAAATCAAACATTTGTTAAATTATCATTAACATTTGATTAAGTTGTTACAAAAATTAATTTATACCAAAAAAAAAAGAGAGGTGATATTTGAGAATATTTACAATCTTTTGTAAGGATTATTTGAATTTTGACATTTGTTCTCATCAAGGTGAATTCTCAAAATCCAATTCATCTTGATTTTCTATAGTAAAAAATGCAAATTACCCTCATCCTCTCTAAAATTTATAAAATGACATTGATACATCCTTCTGTTTTAAATTAGATAAACATCTTTAAATTCTCAACAAATAGATAAACATCACTCTTCTTCACTAAAACAATACAATGTCATTTATATCAATGGTTTTCTTAATGTTATTAAACAATTTTGTTTGTATATGTGTCAATAATTTTGTAATATTTTAATGAAAAAGAAAAATGTTAAAAATATTTATTTATTAGATGAGAAATATCAACTATTAGTAAATAAATAAAAATAAATATTGAAGATATAAGTAATAATAAATTATGAGTTTATTAAAATAAATAATCTTTAATTTCCTTCTCACTTCAAACATTGAAATTCAACTCCTGAACTTCTTTATATTAAAAATAGAGAAAATAGGATATACATATATATAAAATAATTTTATATCCCCAACCAATAACGAATATGTATTCTGCCAAATTATAGTTAAATTTGACAATCTCTTATCCACTTTTAGGGGTTCTTATGCACTATGTGCATTTTCAAAAATATTCTATTTTGAGAGGTGTTTCTTTTTTTTTTTTTAACTCAAAAGGAGAACTTCATTAAAAGAAAAGAAACAAGTACAAAGGAATGAGCAGGCCCATTAGTTACAAATCCTAAATCTAGGAGTGCCTTGCCTGTCAAGCAAAAAATCCTTGTACAAATCAGGATGTAAACTATCAAACCAAGCGAAGGTTTTGGTTTGAAATCCTATGCTAGCTAATAAATCGGCGCAAAAATTGGCCTCCCGAAACGTGCATCTACGAATCCTTCTCTTAATTGAATTATTTTGAAGTTTTTCCTAACGTTTATCAGTTTGAACTACTTTCGTAAATGTATCTCCGAAAAAAATAATTTTTGACAAAAAAAATATTTTTTAATGTGTATCTCCGAAAATAATGGACGTAAATGAAATTGCGCCAGGTGCCTAAAAATATCAAAACATGGATTAAAATATTGTTTTAAATTTTAAAATTACTCTAATAACATAATATTCTATGACTTTTTTATTAGACGATAGTATAAAACTATCTTACATTATTTATGTATATCAATTAAACTCTTAAAAATAATATTTATGTAAATTCAAACTCGCACTAATTTAAAGTGTTCAATATCCAAATGTTTGCGCAAATTATCATTTACAGTGCATTTACGTGATAAATTATTTAATCATTAGTATATAATAATTCTCTTGGCAGAAAACCATTATGATATAACAATTACTCTAATGTTATGTTTAAATTATCAACATTATTATGTATGAAATCTAGAGAAGAAGAAAAAAAGAGAAAAAGAATATATTGGAGAATGAAAGTCTCCGGTAGTTCTGGCGGACCCTACCTTATATCTTCTGACTCTTCCAAATTGAAATTAATATGATAGCATATAGATACAGAAATAACATTCAATACACCATTCCAATCCAGTTGTGTTGTGTTTCTCTATGCACTGCAAAATAAAATAAAAGAATTAAAATTCAACATTCTTACTTGTGAACTCTCAAAGTCCAAACCCAAACACATGTATACGGTCTCTAACAGCTGTCTCAATTCCAATCTCTAAGTAATTTATACTCACTTTTCATTTTGGACCCACCTCTTTTATGTTTCTGGGAAATAATAACTTTGCTTCTTTCTTGTGCTCTTCACCATTACTTCTTCTTTCTTAAAGAGATACATGGAACTATAGACCTTTTGTAATTCCCAAAGCCAAAGTAAACATTATTGGAAGGTCCTTATTCTTTTTCTGTCTCCTCTTTTCATATTGGCTTTTATATTTATTCAATTTATCTTTACAAAATCAATGAAATTTGTAGTCTAATTATAAATTTATTTTAGGTTTTATCTATATTATAATTAAATATAAATTTTCTCCATTCGTGTTAAGCGGACTACCGTACTAGGTTTAGGAGTGACAAACAGACATGTCTGCTTAGTTTATGTCTGTCTCTCAAAAGCCTGCTAAGAAGGAGCAGAGCAGGATTAAAACTTTAGTCCGCCCCGGAAAAAAAAACGAGTGCAGTGCGGACCCATGTGCATTACACATTTTAAACTTAAAAATTATAAAATTTTATATTAGTGTTTGTACTCACGAAAATCCGCAACAAATGGAGTGGAACATAACTAACATATTAGAGTGTGAGGTCTTAAAACTTTGATTAGTCCTGCGAAAAAGTACGGACAAAATGGACATATTCAAAAAATCAGACCCGTTTTATCATTCTTAATTAGATCTAAAAAATTTCATAAATAATAAATCTTATAAAATATTTGTCACGTAATTAACAAGCTCTCATGTTAATTTTGTCATGGTTGAACTTAAGCTAAATTACACTTAATTTTAAAAGAATTAGGCTTTATTTGCGAGTTCAGAGGGGAGGAGAGGGGAAGGCTTCCAAAAATAATTTTTTGAAAAAATATAGTAAAATATTTGACATTTTAAAAAAAAATAATTTTGTATAAAATGATGAAATAATTTTTATCATTACTATATGTTTAACTTTTAGAATACTATAACAACATAAAAAATAATTGAAAATTTTATGTAAGTCCTCCAAAACCCCCAAAAAAAACTCTCCAAAACCCTCATTCAAAACAAATTTTAAACTCCCCAAATTAGGGGTTTTTTTTTGTGTTATGAATAAAGTTAACCCTCCAAAATTCTCCTAATTAAAATCGTTCTATTCTTTTCATTCAATCCTTCCTATTTTTCAAAATCTTCTACTCTCTTCCCTTCCAAACTCGCAAACAAACTTTAAGACAATCATGTTCCTCTCACACATAGCATTGTTAGATTTGATATATATCTTATAAGGGTACCAATTAAAGAAAATTTTCCATAAAAAATCAATTATTTCAATTTTTAATATATTAATTACATGTATTTTAAAAAAATCTTAGCATTTTAAGCACTTAAAAAGTGCCCTTAAGACACTCGTTAACATTTCTCATCTTATAAATTAATACATTAATTACATGTATTTTAAAAAAATCTTAACATTTTAAACACTTAAAAAGTATTCTTAAGACACTCGTTAACATTTCTCATCTTATAAATGTTGAATGAATTGAATAGTTAATAAATGGTTTGTAAATAGAGATATTACTCTATAAATTTTAGTGGAGACAATATTTTTTATTTTGGTTCTCTATTATACAATTTTACACAATTTTAATTTGGAGTTACACAATATTACTCATCTTAAAAATTACACAATTTTAATTTTTTTTCCATTCTTTTACATAAAAATTTAATTTGGAATTATGTTTTAACTTATATTTTTATTTATAAAATTCAATAAAAAAATTTATAATTATTTGTCACGTTTTATAAAGGAGATGTCATTTAAAAATGAATGTATTATCAATTTTAAATACAAATATATATAAAAAAAACAAAACTGTTTGAATATAAAATATAAAAATTAATTTCGTTATTCAGATAAAATGAAGAGATCAAAATGGTAATTAAGCCTTTTATTTTATTTGATAATTGATTTTTTAAATGTTTTACCAATTAAAAAAACTAAATTATAACTTTGACTCTCTTATTTTCAGATGCTCTTAAAGTTTTTCTATTTCTCACATTTTTTAAATATAAAAATAATGTTATGACATATTTTAAATGACATGACATGCATTATGATTGTGTTAAATCATTTAGAAAAATTAATTATTTATATATTATCAATTAATTTACAAAACTAAATACTTTTAAAATTGAAACTCAAAGTTTTTAGAATATTTTCTAGTAGTTAATTTATTTAACCGTTGGATCTTATGTCGTGAAATTTAAAACATATCTTATCACTATTTTTTAGATTAAAAATATGAAATTAAAAACTAAAATTAAGTGATCTTAAAATTATAAAATTACTTTCGTGATAAAATTAAAAAGCCAAAACTTTTAATTAGAAGTAAAAATTAAACTATTATTATTATTATTATTATCATTATTATTATTATTATTATTATTATTATTATTATTATTATTATTATTATTATTATTATTATTATTATTATTATTATTATTATTATTATTATTATTATTATTATTATTATTATTATTATTATTTGCAAATATTGCTAACCACACCACCACTAAGCCAGAGCTAGCTAATTCCCGTCCTTTTCTAATCTCTAAAGGCTAAAGTGATATACCTATTTTAATTTCAAATTTATGTATCCAACTTTTAATCTTTTGCATGGAGGAATATTTTCAATCTATCTTTTGTTCTACATGTGGGATAAAGCTAAATACTACTACACATAAAATGCCTAAGTAACAAATCAAGTAAATAATTTTAAAAGACTCAACTTTAATGTACTTTTTATTTTTGGGTAAACTAGGACACCCCACTTTCTTTTAAAAGATATTCCACTATAACATTCATTGGACAAACTTTTTAAGAAAGACTACCCGCATTAAGAGTTTGCTCTTATAAGATTTTAAATGTGTGTTTGGACAAACCATAGTCAAACATGTTCTTGAATGAAAAAAAAAAAAATCTAAATAACCATGTTTAAAAAAAAATTTACCCCAAAAACCATCTTTTCGGAAAAATTACCTGCATGACCAGGTTTGGGAGGTGGCCTACACATAGGAGCCACCTCCCGTGGCGCCAAATTACATTTTCCTCTTCATATGCGCCACTCCAGGTGGCGCCATTGTGCATTTAGAACCTTCAAGCCACCTTGGGTGGCGCCTACATGTCCCCTATTTTTTTTTTTTTTTTTTTGAAATTGTTTTTACATATTTTTTTTTTATTTTTATTTTTTAATATTGTTTTAACATATTTAAAAAAAACTATTAAATAAATAATTAGACAGGTAGTGTTTAATGATATAAATAGGGAAGAAACATTACAAATACGAGAAATATAGGAAAAACATTACAAATACGGGAAGTACGGGACAAACATTACAAATACGAAAAAAAAGAGAATATTTTTAAAACAGCAAGATTATTCTATTCATGACCCCTCTGACCGCCAGTTTCGCAATCTGGAATTGTTCGAATCCGTTGGGAAGGTTCTCGTCGACCCCCTTCTCCACGACCCCCTAGCCCGACCCCCTTATTCCTTGGTTGTTCTTGTTGTGTTTGGGTAGGTGGGCCTCGGATTAGCCCCTCCATGCGCTCGTTGGACATGTAGTCTTGTATCCTGCTGTCAAATAGTCGGGTCCCCATGCCCTCAAAGATTGGTCTTGGCGATGGAGTTGCGTCATATGGTCGGTAAAACCCAGCGCTTGATTGGCCTTGGAAAAAAAGGCATTGTTTGTTGGGGTGCGGTGTAGCCATATTGTTGGTGTTGTGATTGTTGGGGCGTGGTGTAGCCATACTGCTGGTGTTGTGATTGTTGGCGTGTGGAGTAGCCATATTGTTGGTGTTGTGATTGTTGGGAGGTATGGTAAAGTGACGATTGAGTGATCATTTGCTCGTTTGGGCTCATGGTCTAGCATCAAGTATGGTCTCCAATTAAACTACGTAGGAGAAAAGAATAATATATTATTAAAAAAGATGATGGATTGTAATACATCTATATGATCATATAAAAGTTTAGTGGTAATACATCTTCAGCTCGGAGGTGATCCAGTAGTTGCCGATACAAAATAATATTCCCCCCCGGATTCTTGCTGTAATTCAATTTAGGACCATAGAACCTAAAAAAAAAAGAGCAAACATGTTATTTCAGATTTTTATGTAAAAGAGAGTTAGCATTCAAGGGATAGCGTTGAAAAAGACGTACCTTGTTGCATAAGGGAACGTGTAGTTGTTCCTGCCTGCAGGGGATAGCGTAGGCATTCTCCACCAACCCTATACTTGTAGGAGGAACGCACATCCATAGAAGGTGCACTTCTCGGCAACCGCGTTCTTACAAAGCGATTGGTATAACATCGCCAAAACGGCAGACCCCTAACTATATTTCCTAATCTTGCTAATACTATCACAACAATGTCTACCCACTACTATTGTAAATTAGGGGTTCCTAGGGTTGAGTTTACACACAGAAACACAAACACCAAACACCAAACACAAACACAACAATGTCTCGCATTAGGCCAGATGGATGTCACCGGACAACAGAGCCGCCGCCCCGGAGATCAACATGGCCTATCGAACCTGAACCGGAGTATCGCAGAAGGAACGGACATGTCATATTCTCTCCCGTCAAACCTTCCATGCCGGATATGTTTTGGAATATCTCTTCCGTCGAGCAACTCAAGAGGACTCTCATGACTTTTTTAGAGGGGGAGTACGAATCCGGTGAACAGATCAGAAGCATCAAGAGGCTTAAAACAAGAGCCGATGCTGTGACCGGAGCAACAATAAGTTTCTAGGATAATGTGGAATACGACATTGATTGCATTCAAATGATGCATGGACCCAATGACATTGTTTTAACCGTAGTAATTTCTTAGATGTTTTAGTTTTTCTTTTTCTGTTGGTTATTTTCAATGTACCTTTTAATTAATGAATGAAATAATTTTTTCCATGAACGCTCATGTTAGCTGATTCACTGATCTTATTTTCTTATTTAATATATATATATATATATATTAAATATGTTAAAATAAAAACACAAAAAAACACAAAAAAAAAAGCATAAGACATTGGCGCCACCCAAGGTGGCTTGATAATTCAAATTGCACCTTTCAGCCACCCCAGGTGGCGCATATGAAGGGGGATTTTGGGTGTTGGCGCCACGGAAAGTGGCTCCTACGTGTAGGCCACCTCCTAAACCTGGTCATACAGGTAATTTTCTTGAAAACCTGGTTTTTTGGGTAAATTTTTTTTTAAAGATGGTTATTTGGATTTTTTTTCTCTTGAATGATTATGTTTGGTAAAGTTGAAATTGGGGTGAAATGTTATATTTGCATGTAGAAATTGACTCCAAAAAAGAGTTTAGTTAAATCTCAATAACAACATGTTATACTCTTTCATTTTCAATATTTTTATTTCTTAGAAAAGAAGTTATATCAAAGTTAATAATTGACCAAACATTACATATTTTAAGTTTCTCCTTCTATACTAAATAAAGAACCATATGTAAGCACAAAAAAATACAAACAACTGAATAATTAATTTAGCTACGGCTAGTAGAAAATAAGATTTATAAAATAAGAATTGACTTGGTCACGTGACAAGATTTGTAAAAAAAACTAAAGCTATAGGGTAATATCTAATACAAATAAATTTAGGTTGAGTAGTGTTTATGATTTCAAAACCGAATATTGTGCTTCCTTATCTTAAGGAGAGCATCTCGCTAATCTTAGAGAATTAAGAATTCAAGTTTTTGCATTCCAAAATTTTAAACAATTAATAAAGAGAAGAAGCAAAGTATGACACATAAATTTTGTCAGTGATCCTTCAATTTGTAATATTCACACATGCTTAACAAATAGTAATATAATATAAACACCGGAAAAAATACAGAACTCTCTCAAATTTTTGAAATCTCCGTAGTTTAATCATAACAATAATTTTGTTTAATCATAATTTAATTGTGATAAGATTTTATGAAATTTTACTATAATTTAATTATGAAAATTTTTAAAGGGTTTAATTGATATGTACTTATAATATAAAATAATTTTATATTATTATCTAATAAAAAATCAACCGTCTATTACGTAATTAAAATAAAAATAAAAATGTAATATAGCAGAATTTATGGTCTGATTGACGGTATAAAATTAATTAATTTTTATTAATGCATCACTCATTTTCTCAAATTTAAATTATGTATGATAATTCATCTTGTACACTCGCGAAAATCACTCCTAAAATACAAATAATTGAGGCAGTTGAGCCACTCAAAACTGTACCTTAGAATAACTTTTTAAATTGCATTAATTAACTGCAATTGTGCTGTTAGGTGCTAGCTAGCAACTTCATTGGATCATTGGGGAATTGAGCTTTCATTTTAGTATAAATGTCAAGAAAATTAAAGTAAAGAAGTGGGCAGGGATGTCTGTAAAACCTGTGACATTTTTATTGATTTCACGTGTGCCAATATATATAAAATAATTTTTTTTATGGATTTGGCATTTTCCAATATTCTCTGGGTTTTACTTACATACTTTTATATATTTGGACTATACAACACGAATGTCAATGCCCAATTATTTAAGCTTGAAATTAAAATCATGACAGATTATAATATGGTTTGTTAATACTCCAAGAAAGACAATTAACAGGGACCATAATTGTCATTGTCGTGTGAAATGTGATTTACAAAGTCAAACACCTGGATAATCTAGTCGTAAAATGTGACTTTGGAGAATGAAGCCTCTATAGTTTTTGGCCCACTATGCTTGTTTTAGCTATTGGAGTATTATGCAAGCTAGTTAGCATTAAAAAATGTGAAAATGTGTACCCCACACATTAAATTATTCCTAAATATGGAAGCACATTGGTTAGGGTAAGATGATGAGATTGGATTTTTTTTATACTAAATTTTATAACAACTGCTCGAAAAAAGAAAGAGTAATAGATCACACTATTTTTAGACTACTTTTACTTAATTTGTTGTTTGCTCAATTGATAAGATTATATGTATGATAAACTTGTATTTATGAGAATGATTTCCTTTTAGATCGAGCTATAACATTGAGAAAGAGGACTTTGTTTCTTAAGTTTGGGTTGCTAGACTACTATCAAGAGTGTTTAGTGTTGAAGGATGGGCAGGACAACTATCTAAGGTTATATGAAAAATAAAATAAAAAATTTTAAAAATATGAAAAAACTTATTTGATTGATTGTGTGTATTTCGAATTTAGGGTTTAGTGTTGAAAGATGGACAACTATCTAAGGTTGCATGAAAAATAAAGGAAATTGATAAAGATATGAAAAGACTTATTTGATTGATTGTGTGTATTGAATTTAAGATTTAGGGTTTAGTGTTGAAGAATAGACAATTATCTAAGGTTGTGTGAAAAATAAAAGAAATTGGTAGAAATGTGAAAAGACTTATTTGATTGATTGTGTGCATTTCGAATGATCTTTGTAATGTGTATTTATAGTTATGTTAATTGTTGTACAAGTAAATAACAAACTAAGTTGGTTAAGATGTTTTAGGCCATATTAGTGTATAAATTGTTTGATTACATTAGAGTGGAAATTGGGGAATCAAAGGAATTGTTACTTATGAGGATTAAGGAAAAACATTAATATTCTTTGGAAGCCTATGAACAATGGGTCCTTAAATTTACCAAAAAACACGTTACATAGAGTTTGGCAAGCTCACACGTCCAAGGAAGGTGGCAGTCCAAAGTGGAATGGGAAGAATACTTCCAAGAAAGAAGAACTTTTGAAAAAATCTTAACGGAAGAAGATCAATCTTAATATTCTTTAATAAGCAATAGTGATCATAAAGACAATACCAGAAAGAAACCAATCAACGAGAAGAACATGTAGTTGTATAATTGTAAAATATTTGAATTGTTTGCAAATGAGTATAAAAGCAAACATGTTCCAAGAAGAAAAAGGAAACACATACAATGATGCACACACGGGCTGAAGGTGGAAGAGATTTAGGTTCGTACTCCATATTCCTAATGGAAATAACAAATGATGATTTGGGAAGCGTTGATGATCGACATTTCGACAAAGGGTTTCCAAATCACATGAGAGGTCTTCGAGAATGGGTTTCCAACGTTGATTATTCAAGAAATACGTAGATGAATTTTTTTAAAAAATAGAACAAACCTATCAGATGGATTTGGTGATGTTTTGATCAAAGAAAAATAAGAAAATTAAGCGAGGATTGTTGGTATGATGTATGTTCCTAATATGAAAGTAACTTGTTAAACATTAGTCAATTACTTGAGAAAAGGTTCACCATACATCTTTCCAACAATAAAATGAAAGTTTTTTTATGCACATTAAAAGTCGTTAAATAAGTTTTTGGTCGCTATAAATATTGCAGCTTCATTTTTAGTCCCTCCCTGCCTTTAGGCAACGGTATTAGCTGGTTTTGACAACGGTTTTTTTTTGTAAAAATCGTTGTCTAAAGGCAGAGAGGGACTAAAAATAAAAACTGTAATATTTATAGGGACCAAAAACTTATTTAACCCATTAAAAAATATTTTAATAATTTGTCCATCTCAAATAGAACATTTCAAGTCCATATAAGTGCAATTGATTCCCGTTATCTCGCATATAAGGTAGTATGTGATGATGCTTGGCTATGGAACCTCAAGTATGCACACCATAATTTTAAGATTTTCAGCAACTTAAAGAAAGGGAAATGTTACAACGCTAAACAAGGTTTTAGGCAGCGCCCCTAAGACAACGCTTATTTCCAAAAGCGCTACTATAAGTTAAAAAATATATAAAACACGGAACGTATATACGAAATTGTATAAAAGTGTTGTCTAAAGGCCCACTTTAGACAACGCTTCTCAAAAGCACTGCTAAAAGGCCCACTTTAAAAAGCGCTTCACCAAAGCACTACTAAAGGCCCACGTATGAAGCGCTGCTAAAGGCCCAACTAGAAAGCGAAGGCGCTGCTAAAGTTCCACATTAGACAACGTTTCACAAAAATGTTGTCTAAAGTCATTTAAAATTAAAATTAGAAAATAGACTCTATTCACAAAAAGCGCTTCTCAGAACGTAACTGTTATCTTTCTTCTCTCTCAGAATGTAACTGTCATATTTATTATTGGTTCTAGGGCATTTCACCCTATCAACTCTATTTATCTTCACCGACTTATCAGATGGTTGGCAAGGAAAAAGTGCATAATACTTTGGGAGAAGTACTTCACCATAAATCGCTCCCTGCTGGATATTTGAAAGTATCAATTGATATTGCTTCAGAGGGAGGTCCGTTATTATCAATACCTAACGATGTTTTAGATGCAACATTGGTGGGAGAGGCAATAAGTGCATATGTTGTATGGTCGTCAAGCCTCATTCACGTAGATGATGAGGTATCCTTAAAACCATTATGAACCTTTGAGTATTCAAAGTTTTTACAAGCATTTTATGTACATTTTTTTACATGGTAATGTTAGACTCCTACCAAACTCAAATCAAAAGATAATGGGATTACACGGAAAACCGAGTCAGTTGCATAAAAAAAGGTTTAACACAATTATATGATATTTATGCATAGAAAATGTTATTTCTTGATCTTATACTTCACCTAACTAATTATATGATATTTAGATTCATGCTAAAGAGATCGAACAAGTCAGTAGGGGTAAGGAGCTTGGAATTAGCAACATTTTCACACAAAAAAAGGATGTTGCTAAGAAGGCCGCGACTAGCAAAAAACCTACTTCTCAGTATAAGTCGTGCCTTCAGACATATATAGGAATAACAAATATTCCGAATGGTGGTACTCGTCTTATACCTATGAAGGAATATATTTTTGGTTATGAATACATGGAAGCATCTGGTAGAGAGAATCTGGATCAAGTTTCTAAACATTTGAAATTAGGCCTCAGTGTTATCGATATATACATCAGGTATACTCCGATTAACTTTGTTTAATTAAATAAACAATTTATTTACTCATTTTAATGCATATAGTCTAATGTTAATGATGTTTTTATTTAAGGTTTCTATATGACAAAGTGATGCGCCCGCGCGGATTGGAAGAACAATTTGCTTTCTTAGCACCCAACACTGTCAACTCAGGGTTAATCGTAACGAAACCAGATGATGTCATAGCGTATGTACTCATTTTATTTGTGGCCAACAAAGATACATAAAAGTTATTCTTTTTACCATATAATACTGGCAACGAGTTATATTTTCATCCTAAATTCATCTATTATAATTTTTTGTTTTTTAACGTCGTGTAGAAACTTTCCATCTAACCTTTGTTTAATCTTACATTGGACATTGGTTATTGGTTGCGATTAATCCTGTAAGAGAAATTGTATATTATCTGGATTTGTTAGACAATGTTTGGACAACATACCCAGATTTGAAGATGATGATTGATACGTAAGTGAGATTGTTCTAAAGATTCATGTGTATATTTATTTATCTATGTGAGATTGTTCCAAATAGTTATTTATATTTTATTATAGGCTTCTACAAGCTTTTCGATCACAAAGATATATTCAAATACCAAAGAGTAGAGCCAATAACATTACATGGATCAGAGTGCAAGTATATTTTCACAATTTTGATTATATTTGTGATGATACATGATAAAACAAGTTAAGGGGTATATCCTGATACATATTTGTATTATCTTTCCATATGTAGTGTCCTCATCAGCGTAATGGTATAGATTGCAGTTATTTCATCTTGAGGTTTATGAAAGAAACTCTTCTTTTGGATCGAATAGAGATTCCATCCATAATATGGATTTCTAACTTAGGAATTATTTTAATATTTCTCATAAAATGGCATAGTGTTTTAACTAAATCACATACTATGTTATATTATTATGTAGTACTTTGACGAATTCAAGTGTGCTCATTACTCAAAAGATCAATTGGATGAACTTGTGGAGGAATGGTGTCAATTCATTATGGAGTTGAGAATTTTATAAGGTATATTGTCTTTCTTTCATTAATGTTAATTTTGAGTATAACTTTCGAGTTTTGAGTATAAATTCCAATAAAGTTTTGTTTTATCATGGTATGAATTTCGATCTTTTGGTTTTGTTTCAGGTTATAGGTGCAGATGTGGAAGATAGAGCTAACAAGTTCGTTGTTGTTGTTTTTTAGAAATTCTCGAAGATAGTAATATGTAGATTTAACATCAATTTAGCATCTTAGAATTTTCAAGTTGTATCATCAATTTTCAAGTTGTTGTTGTATATATCATAAATTATATATATGTAGATTTTTTGTATATGCACATTTGGTGCAAATTTATTGGATTGAAGCTATCAAATCTGATGCAAAATATGGTGAAAACTTCGTGCAAAATATGGTGAAAATCTGGTGAAAATTTATTGTATATATTGGACAGCGCTTTCTGTAAGTGAAAATAAGTCTTATATTTAAAAAATTTCGTGAACATTAGACAGCACATAAAGAGAAAAGCGCTATCTAAAATAGGGAAAAGCGCTTCCTAAAGTGGGAAAGCGCTGCCTGAAATTGGGGAATAGGCAGCGCTTTTAAAGAAAAGCGTTGTCTAAAGCGATGCCTTAAAGATAACCAAAAGCCATGTCTAAAGTGGTGCATAAGAAAGCGCTTTTAATGTCAAAGCGCTGCCTAAAGGGGACATATAACAGCGCTTTTATATTAATTCAAAGCGCTGCCTTTACTTATGGTGGCGCTGGTTTAGGCAGCGCTTTAAAGCGTTGTCTATGGCCAAAAAAAGTCTTGTCTATGTACTTGTTTGGCATATATTACTTTTTCAAAATTAGGCTTCCTACAAAAGTGAGAAAGAATTCCTTGACAAGAAAACAACCTAGAATATTATTTTAATGTGAGGTTCCTACAAGAGCTCAAGGCATACTCAATGTGTTACATTATGACATTTATGGCTCCTTTGGCATATAACCATTAGGAAAATATAGATAATTTGTTTCTTTTTGGATGAATTCCGTAGAATGATGTAGTTATATCTATAAAGACCAAAGATCATGTTGTTAATGTTCTCGAGAAATTTAAAGTGAACGTAGGAAACACGGGAATCGAGGCAACTAAAGATTTTTGGAATTGATGGAGATGGAGAAATCTCATATAAAGTATTCAAATTCTTGAGATCACGACATCTATACTCCTCAACATAATAATCTTGTTGAGATGAGGAAATAACCTATCATGAACATGACTATATGCAAGTGGAAGGAAAAAAATTGGCCACATAAGTATATCAGGGTGGATTTGTCACTACTTCCTTCATATGATCATAAAAAATTCCAACCAAGAGATTAAACATGGTTCTTGAGGCATTTTTATCAAGTAATACTTTATTTGGAAAGAACTAAATTTTTTTTAATTCTTTATGTTTCAAATATATTTTATACCAAAGAAGGAATACACTTGAAGATAAGTATGAATAAATTATTCTTTTAGGATGCCACACTACATGATTATATAGATGTATGTACTTGTAGGTAAAAGTGTCTGCAATCATTAGATGATCATGATGGTTTTGATGATGGCAACATTATATGTCAAATAAAATTATTTGAAGTCTTCATCTGTCAAGAAGGAGCAATTATTAAGGTGTTTGTTGGAGCGGTAAAGCGGCAAGCAACAAAAGTCTTGGAAGTATTTGTCCACAGAGATCGATGCTACTGAACTGCCGTTCGACAGATTCTTTGTTATGAGTTATGTTTTGAATGAAGTTAAATATGAAATGGAAAAGTAAATATCAACACAAAAAGAATACATTCTTCAAATAGAAGAAACTATCAAGTATTGCATATAATTTACTCTTCACAAACTTAACCTTATCGACCAGTTGCACTCAGTCTACTATACTCCTTAAACGATTCACGTGTTGCCTGTTGTCGGCATTCGTATCCAAACGCCTCGACGAGTTCTATCGTATGCTTAGTTGACGATTTCTCCACCAATCAAACATACGGTAGCTTACCGTGTTAAATTAAAATATTGCTCGATCGATGATGTCTCCACCGATCGAACAACCCGGTAGCATTACGAACCAACACAAAGTGAACATTAACTCTTCATCTATCTCTACAATCAAGAAGCTAATGATTATCTCTCCTAATCAAGATTTGTGAGGTCTATCTCTACAACAACACAAACCCCTAACATCAAGATGCAAAACAATCCACCAAACATAACCCAAACATCAAGATGTAAAAAATCAGGAAAAACAACAAGTTTATATTGTAAAGCAACTTTATACAACGCCATGGGCGACAAATATACATGAGATCAAAGTATATATATACAAAACCCACAAATGAAACCACAAAGAGAAGAAAAGAAGAAAAACCCAAAAATCTTACGGTTTGTCGGCTCCGATTGATGAAGGATTCAACCCCGGATCATCCATTTGACAGCTCCAATGTGTTTTCTAGCATCTTCCCACTCAAAAAATGCTATTGGATGGATTGGAGCTCTAAAATATCCAACCATGCCCTAAAATATCTGATATCCGCCTATTTATACAATTCTGGATCTGGTACAGCACGCGTCGCACGCAGGAGCGCGCATCGCGCCCAACTCGCTGAGTTGAAAAAAACAGCTTTTAGTAAAAATGGCGTAACTTGAGAACCGTAACTCCGATTTGCGCCCGATTCGAAGCGCTGGAAAGCTTATTCAATTTACTATCTAACAATGACAACATATCAACCAAATTGGTGATTTATTATTCTTTGATTTTGAGCTTTATTCGTCGAATGAATTGATTCCGCCACTCAAAATCGCGCGTTTGAAGCCGTGTCTTCGACACGTTATTGCTCATGCTCCAAATACGCAAGAATACCTACAAAAAGAGTAGAAAACTATCAAAAAGTATAAAAGTGTATGAAAATATATCTATTCACAAAGTATACGTATTTATGCACAAAACAGGGAATTATTCAACGGTATTAACAAAAAGTATCGATAAGTGCCACTATTTACAAACACAAAATAACTACATTTTGGCACTTAACAACTCTCCCCAACTTGAATTTGTTTGTCCTCAAACAAGGCCAAACACTCAAATCGCAAAAAGTAAAAATCCAAAGAATCAAGAATCAACAAAGTTTAGAAAACGAAACAATTGCACGGTTCAAACAAAAATGCACAAACAAAGTAAACACTTACCACAATCCTACAACGAACATGAAAATGAAACGAATCTTAAGTACACAAATCATACAAAACATTCTAAAACAAAACAAGCTCAATCACGAATCACGCTTAGCAAAAACTCATCGGTAGATGAAAAACACCGAAAGGTGAGGACTTTGACACATACCCAACAATCTTGCAAACAATAGACAAAATTATGCATTCATCCATAAATAGTATTGAAAATGCAACGACACGAATCACAAGGGCTTTCAAGGTTGTAATGTGGCTCGGTTAACAAACAAGTGATAAGTCCTAAAGCTAATCGAAACAAAAACTTGCTTAAACCTAAGAGAGTAATTACTTCCACAAAGTTTCAAACAATGAAATTTCAATCAAAATTCTTCTTCATCACATGTTTCACACCAAACACAATACTTATTAACACAAATCTTATTCCAAACTCTTTTTGATATTTTTTTCTTCAAATTTTTCTCTTTTTTCTTTCTTTTTCTTTTCTTTCTTTTTCACACATTTTTCTTTCTTTCTTTTCTTTCTTTTTCTTTTCACAACCTCATATCAACCACAATATAAATGGGCAAACATCCTCTCCCCAACTTGAATTCAACCACAGCATAAAGTGAATACTCCCTAATTTCTAAGGCAAGGTAAAAATACAACTAAACATCATAGTTAAGGGTTCAAGAAAAACGATAATCAAAATTCATAAAAAATGTGAACTATGTCTCAAGTTCAAAAACAAAATGGACAATGATAAAAAGGCTCAAAGGGGTTACGAATGGTCACACACTCACAAGGTAAATTGACATTTGGCTATGGTAGTTGTGCTCAAAATCAAACAAGTGCCTTGATCACTTTCGTGCATTCACAAAATCAATACAAATGAAAGATTAAACATAATAATATCCAGTTAAAACAAGAAATGTCGGTCACTCGCATATATATACAATGGAAAGCCACCTCACATTTATGGTAAAAAGGGGAAACTAATTGTGATTCAAGTCATGAGCAAGTTATGCAAACAGAATGAGTAATATGAAATTTGTACAAATGAAAAGTCTCATAAACATGTTATGCTATAGAAAGCGATAAACGAGTACCTTGCTATGTACAAATTTGATCAATCATTACCGCACAACCGGCATGTTGAATTTATCAAAATCGGAGAATTACCAAATGCGACCACAAGCGAACGGGCCAAAATTTGAATCTAAACACAAAGAAAAGAATTAAAAAAAATAAAACTATAAAATACTATACTATAAAGCCTTGGTGTAAGTGGGAAAAAGGCTAGCCAAGTGAACCATTAAAAAGAGTTCACTAGACAAAAGCAACACAGTGTGTGACGCGCCCTCAAGACCAAAAAGAGTACATTCTTCAAATAGAAGAAACTATCAAGTATTGCATATAATCTACTCTTCACAAACTTAACCTTATCGACCAGTTGCACTCAGTCTACTATACTCCTTAAACGATTCACGTGTTGCCTGTTGTCGGCATTCGTATCCAAACGCCTCCACGAGTTCTATCGTATGCTTAGTTGACGATTTCTCCACCAATCAAACATACGGTAGCTTACTGTGTTAAATTAAAATATTGCTCGATCGACGATGTCTCCACCGATTGAATAACCCGGTAGCATTACGAACCAACACAAAGTGAACATTAACTCTTCATCTATCTCTACAATCAAGAAGCTAATGATTATCTCTCCTAATCAAGATTTGTGAGGTCTATCTCTACAACAACACAAACCCCTAACATCAAGATGCAAAACAACCCACCAAACATAACCCAAACATCAAGATGTAAAAAATCAGGAAAAACAACAAGTTTATATTGTAAAGCAACTTTATACAACGCCATGGGCGACAAATATACATGAGATCAAAGTATATATATACAAAACCCACAAATGAAACCACAAAGAGAAGAAAAGAAGAAAAACCCAAAAATCTCACGGTTTGTCGGCTCCGATTGATGAAGGATTCAACCTCGGATCATCCATTTGACAGCTCCAATGTGTTTTCTAGCATCTTCCCACTCAAAAAATGCTATTGGATGGATTGGAGCTCTAAAATATCCAACCATGCCCTAAAATATCTGATTTCCGCCTATTTATACAATTCTGGATCTGGTACAGCGCGCGTCGCGCAGGAGCGCGCGTCGCGCCCAACTCGCTGAGTTAAAAAAAACAGCTTTTAGTAAAAATGGCGTAACTTGAGAACCGTAACTCCGATTTGCGCCCGGTTCGAAGCGCTGGAAAGCTTATTCAATTTACTATCTAACAATGACAACATATCAACCAAATTGGTGATTTATTATTCTTTGATTTTGAGCTTTATTCGTCGAATGAATTGATTCCGCCGCTCAAAATCGCGCGTTTGAAGCCGTGTCTTCGACACGTTATTGCTCTATTCACAAAGTATACGTATTTATGCACAAAACGGGGAATTATTCAACGGTATTAACAAAAAGTATCGATAAGTGCCACTATTTACAAACACAAAATAACTACATTTTGGCACTTAACAGTGTTCTCTTAAGATCATGATGTTCTTTGTGAGATCTAGATTGAAATTCAATGATGACAACACCTAAGATCAAATGGTGTTCACTAAAATATTTGATGATCTCTTGTCCTATAATATTTGATGATGGTGTCTATCAAATAATATATATCAAACCTTCTAAGTTAGAAGAGTCAAGTTCTAGATAAAGTGCTAAAATACTGATGAATCAAGCAAGGAAACTTGAAGCTTCAAGAATGAGAAAGAGAGGAAGTGTGAAGCTTGTCTGGTCCTGTGTTTTAGTGATCACTTTATTGTAAAGGTATAAGAGTAAATCTCAAATTAATGAGGAATCTCACATATGCACACTCAAAATGTTTTTTAAACCTCTCTCAATTACCTAAAACACCTTAAAATATTTGAAAAAACTATCAAGGCTTATATGAAATTAACCAAGGAGGTTCCTAATCAATATATAACTATTTTACATGGGCTAATCAATTAAGAATTTAGTCCAACTGATTAGAGGAAGACATAAGACATCTTAATCGATTATAAATACTCTTAATTGATTAAACCACATAATTATTGTAGGGTTTCCTTTTAGGTATTAGGTTTTTGTCTTTTGAAAGATCTTAATCAAATAACAATTAGGGATAGTCTGTTAAGTCATTAAAAATGCCCATGAATTTTTCCCTTTTTGAACCATTTCTTTTTCTATAAATTGAAGACTTTTCCTCATTCAACCTTACACCACAAACTGAATTTCGAACTATTCTTTATCACTTTCAATTCTCTTCTACTTCATATTTTTCTATTTCTCATCAAAATTGCCTTAATGCCTTAAGAGTTAAAAATATTTGTGAGTGTTTTATTGTATGGATGGTGTGATTATATCGCGCTTTACTCAAGAGGGCTAACCAACATCACACAATCAATGACAAAGAATGTTGAAACTGACAAAGTCAATATTTTGTTTCATCTTCAAGTGTGTGCCATATGTTACTAAATTAGGTGATGAACAAGAAGAGAAAGTAATAAAATCTCATAGAAATAGATACCCAACTATGAGTCTCTAAGAATATGATGTGATTCATGATAACATGATAACATGATAACATGATCTTGGAATATATATGATGATTGTCGAGTTTCTAAATAGTTTGATTATTCCAAGTTTAGAGTTGAGCATCTAATCTATCTAAAAGGCTTGAATGAAGGAAATATCATAATAATTATGTGGATGATTACTCGTTACTAGAATCAAATTTAGATTCATAATCTCAATTGCACATGAACAGTAAATTTAATTTGATTGACTTAGGATGACTAAAACACTTTATTGGCCATGAATTTGGTGAAACTAGAAAAAAAGTTGATAATAAAGTACATCACTTACATCTAGAAGAGATTTAATATGTTGAATTGATTCTTAGAATATAGTACTATTGACATAAACTCAAAATTAGGCAAACAAAAAGATGGCAAGGAAATTCACAATAATATATATAAGCAAATAGTGAGATGCTTGAGGTATGCTTGCAATGCAATGCTAGGCATGGTATATGTTAAAGTGTAAGTCAGGAAAACATTTTATGCAAGAATCTACATGGTTGCATATACATGTAATCAAGAGAATCATGAGATATATTAAAGGCCCAACTGAACAAATAAAATTTCAATTATAGTGTACTTGGAAGAATAATTTAATGAAAAAAAAAGTAATTTTTGAGAAAATTTAAAAAGACTTGACTAAATTTTTTTCATTTGGATAAAAAAAACATAGAAATTTATAAAATATTTTGTCCAATTAAATTTAAAAAACTTTAAATAACATAAAAAAAAGTTAGAAATTTAAAATTGTTCCTTAGTTCTATATAATGAAAATGGTAAACTACTTATTATTAATTTTTCAAATTTTGCAAGACGGTTTTTATATTTTTTTACAAATTTGAAAGAATTATATATCAGTCCTTAAGAATTTTTTTAAATTACAAATTAGTGCTTTAAATTTTTTAAAATTTGTAAAGTGGCACCGTTTTTAATTTGACCCAAAATTTTAAAATTTGCAAAAAGAGAAATTCTTTGGCCACCTCCCTATCTTCTAGTCCTCCTCTGGTGAAAACCCCATTATACCCCTGACTTCGGAAATGAACTTCCGAAATGCATGAAAAAGGTGTTTTCGGAAGTTCATCTCCGAAAGCGCCTTTTTTTTGAAAAAAATGTCTTATTTCGGAAGTTCATTTCCGAAACTACAATTTCGGAAATGAACTTCCGAAATAAAACGCGTTCTGCAGATTAAGCAGAACTCTCCCCCTCCCCCAAATCATTTACCCTAATCATCATCAAACACTTCCATAGGCGAAATTTCTGCAGAAGCAAGTGTGAAGTAGCCAAACTCTTCTTCCAAACTCAACCAAACTCATCATTAAACACTAATTGGTAAGTTTATCATTGTTTTTTCAAGTTTTAGATCTATTTGATTAAACTATATTAGGGTGTTTAGAATCTGAAAAAATGACATTAAGATAGCTTAGTACTGATATTAGGATGTTTAGTAGGCAAAAAAATGGATTTGGTTTAGGTTTTTGGGTCTGCCGTTGGAGGTTGCAGAGAAGCTCTGCGTGGGGGTGTTTCGGAAGTTCATTTCCGAAAACACCTCCATCCCAGTTTTCGGAAATGAACTTCCGAACTGTACCAGAAATTCATTTTTTTTTGTTTTTTCATTTGTCTCGCATATTAATCGATTTCGATTATTTACAGGATCATGTCAGACCAGCCAGCACGCATCAGACAGGGGAGAGAGTCCCAGACTGCGTCGGCTAGACGCGAGCGGGTGGCGGCGCATCTGGCGTCGACCCAGGGACGGGGGCAGGGACGGGGACGCCGTGTCCGCGTTCCACAGGACTTGGTGGAGAGTTCATCTGCTTCAGGCTGTAGGAGTAGGCTGGCTCGGGTATCTTCTTCCCGCCAGCGAGAGGAGGAGGATGAGGATGAGGAGGAGGAGGAGGTCATACCGGATGTTGACCCTTCAGTCGGGGAGGAGGAGGAGCAGGAGGTGGATAGCTTTCCGGGAGGGCCTTTTGACACTTCCCTGCTGATTCACTACCAGGATCACGTCGCTCGGCGGATCTGGGAGGGAGAGGTATTTTTTTTTAACTTAGCCGTTTATTTGTCACCATTTTTTATAATTTTACCGTTTATTTCTTGCTTATTTGTTTTTTTTTGTAACAGGAGAGAGAGCCATTGAAAATGGTGAACCACTCCAGGAAGATTTTCGGTCTGTTTAAACCAGCAGCTCAGTGGTTTAACGACCATGTGCGAGGTTCAGGGCTTTGCGGGCTCTGCATGACCGGGTACACCACCATCAGCACGGCATGCAGGGGGCATTTGTGGAGCGCTGGCACAAGGAGACGTCTTCTTTCCACTTGCCGGTGGGGGAGTTGACGATCACCTTGCATGACGTCCAGTGTCTTCTCCACCTGCCTATTAGGGGGCCGCTGTTGGACCACTCCAGGATCCAGAGGGTCGAGGCCATTGAGTGGATGATGCACTATTTGGGCCTGCCGCACGAGGTTGCTCACCTGGAGTGCGTCTCGACTTCTGGGCCTCATGTCCGGTTCAACACACTGAGCCTCTATTTTGAGTTCCACCTGGACGCGGCGGTCGAGGCCGAGCAGGAGGGTAACGACCTATTCAGGGAGTACCACCGCGGCTGCGCTCTTCGGTGCTGGTACATGCATGTGGTAGGCGCTGCATGCTTTGTGGACAAGAGCGCCAGGTACGTCGACGTGGCCTACCTCCGCTATTTCATGGACTTGGATACCGTTCACCAGTGGAACTGGGGGGCAGCTACTCTGGCATATCTCTACCAGAAGCTGAATGAGGCCTCCAACTGGAGGACGAGGCAGCTGGTCGGATCCTGCACTCTGCTTACGGTACGTTTGATTTTAACACATTCTCGTATTTATTTATTTATTTATGTTTCGTATTTATTTTTAATACATTATCGTATTTGTGTTTCAGAGCTGGATCATCTCCTACTTCTCCCGCATCCACGGCTTCCACATCGATCCTGCGTACGTTGACGCCATGCCCAGGGCCGCCAGATACGCCCTCCAGAGGGGGAACGATGCGGTGGGACCATACCGCCTGTACCTGGACCGCACGATGCACGACGACGTCACCTGGAGGCCGTTCGCCGACTATGCTCAGGTTGTCCCCTTCGACGGGGTTGCTCTATATTCAGGCTGGTTGGCATGCGGGACCGGCATCATGGTCTGGTATCTCCCGGAGCGGTGCATGCGGCAGTTTGGGTTCGTGCAGATCATACCCAGGTCACCCTTCGAGGCTGCTCCTGACACAGTGACCAGAATGCAGCTCACTGCCATATGGGAGGAGTGGCAGCATCATGTGGTACCGGAGGAGTACCGTCGCATGCGGGTCACCCAGGACTGGCACAGTGTGGAGGGGTACGTCACATGGTTCTACCGGGTGTCCCATCCTCTCTTGAGACCCGACGTTCCTGGCACTGATGCGGGCCGTGCGGCGGGGTACAGGCGGCAGAGGAGGGCCCAGGGTGAGCGGGTTAGGCACACCCAGTAGTGGTGGGGTTTATTCATTTTTTGATTTTGGATTGTATATTTAGCACACTATTTTTATTTATTTCGGTTTGTATATAATATTTTCATATTAGTATTTTTTTTTTGTTTATTTATCATATTAGTGTTTTCAGTCTATCTATTGTTTATTTTATTTGCCGGTAACGTTTAATTAAAATGCGGTTGCGTTTAAGAAAAAACATAAAAAAAAAACACAGTTTCTGCATAATTCGGAAATAAACTTCCGAATTCACCCCCCATGAGGTGTTTTCGGATGTTCATCTCCGAACGCACCCCCCATGAGGTGTTTTCGGAGATGAACTTCCGAATCAAGGAAATTTTTTTAAAAAAAAAAAACGCTTCGGAAGTTCATTTCCGAAGCAGGGGTAGTTTGGGAATTTCGCTGGGGGTGACCCCCCATAGGGAGGTGGGTAAAGAAATTTTCTTGCAAAAATGCCCTAAAAATTTAGCAATAAATAATTCTTACATTCTATCCAACTAAAATAATTAAAAAATTCTATATTAATTTTAATTTAATAATCTGAATTTTTTTGAATTTTAAATTTCTTAAAAATTTCAATTACTTGATACATACCATTAAAAATAGAAAGCTTGAGAAATATATGTGAAAGTCCACTTTTGTTTTGTGATGCGAGGAATTGAAGAAGAAAAAAAAAATATAGGGAAGCAACTTGGGTCCAAATTTTAATCCCGTTTGACAATCGAATATATTGAAGGTGAAAGACCACCACCCAAAGAATGTATAACTGTGCAGTGTCCACCACCTACATCTAATCTATACAACCCAACAACCTTCCCATCAATCATAGAATTTCATTTCATCTACCTCTCTGCACTATCACAATGTACTTATCTATACATCCCTCCTCTTTTGTGTGGCTGTAACAATTTTTTAAGACTCATTTATTCGGTCTTAAAACCGATTAATTTAAGATGATCAATCAAATAGTCTATTTACAAAACTTATTTAATAAAAGTACAAAATTCTGAATGAACTGATCTAATTCAAAAATTATTATCTTTTGAGATTTGATCTGAGACATTAATAGAAGTGCAGTCTTAAATCAAAGCCTTTTATTCAAATTGATTATATATTTAACTAAAAACTTCAAAGGTAGAGTTTAATAAATTATTTATTATAATCAACCTTTATGTTTAATTGCACATTCTATTCAATTTAAATGTACTAATTTAATAAACTATTTTAGTTCTGCCACTCCTTGTTCTCTGAATAGGAGTAATTTCCCAGCTTTAACTAACTATTATTATTAGCCACCTACTTCAATGACAAACCCTCACCTATAAACTCTTGAACTATTTGGAAATTCCCATGCATATAGTGTTAGTGAATCACCACCCATAAATTTAAAACCACTGATTTTAATTTCCCTTCATACTATATAGTGACATGATGGAGAATCTGTTGCATGGGGAAATCCCAATTGATGTTGCCTACTCCCACTGTCGTCAACCATTTAGCCCTAGGTTGGTCAACACTTTTCTAGGGCTTTTTCCCAAGAAAAAAAAGGTCAAATTTTCAATGAATAGTAAAAACAAATTATAAAAAAAATTAAAAATAGTACTACAAAAGTGGAGGTGGTTGATTATAAAATAATGGGCCATTCCTCGAAAGGAGAATAATAAATGCAATGGGCCAGAAGGATACAGTAGTTATTTGGCAGAACTGAAATTGTAAGTGTTTGATGTGAGAGGTGAGGAAATGATTTTGTAATCGATTGCTTTATGATTGATCAATATTGAAAAAGTGTGCAATTGACAGTGAGATAAAGAGAGAGAAATTAAAGTTCCTTTATTTTATTTTATTTTATTTTTACTTTAACTTTTTTCAAACTCTGACAAATTCATCAGAAGTAGGGAGCAATTAATTATAAGGTTATGATGACTATATGATCAGGCCAAGGCCATGGCCATGCATGCTGCTTTACTTTCCTTCTTTTAATGCCAATACAATTTTGTACTCTGCCGCTAAAGGACACCATTTTATTACTACTTCTTTCTTTTCTTTTATTATTATTATTATTATTATTATTATTATTATTATTATTATTATTATTATTATTATTAATAATAATATTATTATTATTATTAGAGATGCATTAGTGTAAAAAAAATTACATATCATCTAATAAAAATATATCATTTTGTCATATCATATACATAATTTAAAATTTTTAGTCTGACTTAGTGAGATACATAATTGATATGTGTACAATTAATTTACACTGACAATACATCATTTATTATTATTATTATTATTATTATTATTATCATTATTATTATTATTATTATTATTATTATTATTATTAAATTCTGACTTTCACCTATAAATGATAACACATACTCTCTCTACTTACTAAATTATGATCAATAGTTTCTAATTATATTATAGTAAAAAAATATCACATGAAAAAAATTTAAGTTAGAATTAATTTTTTTAATTCAAAAAATAATCTCATTCTTGAAAGTATATCTCCTTCATGAAATTTTTTCTATACAAATAAAATAATTATTAAAAGGTAAAATATATATTATTAATTAATATAAATTTTATGAATAAAAGTAGTTAAAAATAATTTTATGGATTATTAAATGACAATAATTATTAAAAACTTACGCACACAATATCAATACATTAAACTCTAATATGAGATCATATATTCAGTCTAATAATAATAATAATAATAATAATAATAATAATAATAATAATAATAATAATAATAATAATAATAATAATAATAATAATAATAATAATAATAATAATAATAACATGAATTAAGTCTTACTAATAAAATTGTTAAATTTAATTAATCTATTTCTCTTGTCCATAATTAATACTTATATTAAATATAATATACCCTATTAAATATGTTTTTTTCTATCTAACCCTATCTTAATTTGAATGCAAGATTGAATAATAGAAGATTAATTGAAAGTTCAAACAATCAAAACTGTAAAAATAAATGGAAAGAGTCAAAAGTTAGCAATGAAAAGCTAGAGAGAGAAAGTGAAAAAAAAATGTATATTGTGAGCGTGTGTGTGTGTATGTGGGGATGAGAGAGATGAATAATAATAATAATATATATATAAGTGACTGAGCTTTCACATCATAAGGGCCCAAAGAAGGAAGGGGTGACAATGTCCTTGACGAAAGTGGCTGACTCTATTGTCTGCCCCGTATTTAAAGCGCGCTCTGTTTCTCTAATCTCTAACTCTTTCTAACTTCAATATTATTCATATCCTGCTCCTACATACCATTCTATCAATATTTCCATCTTTTATGCTCTCTTGATAATGACCTCTCTATCCACCCACCCTCTCTCTCATTTATTTCATCCATTTCTACCATTATTAAATATTACTCTACTTTTTTTATATCATTCCTATTATTATATTTTAACTCATTTCAAAATTTATGATTTACTGTCTATGAAAATAAATCAGATATGACAAAAGTTGATACATGTAGCCGACCGCATTTAATAAGATATAGTTTGATTGTTTTGCAAGATAAAAATTTAGGTGAGTTGGCCGACTCACAAAAGTTAGGACAGACTTCAAGGCTCAGAGATATTTACAGATCACCGATCAAAAAGATTCACACATCGGCAGCGGGAGTTAAGCTGTTAGCTGTTAATAGACAAAAGGTATTATAGTTTAGTCATAAATCAAATAATAAAAAGAATAAAAATAGAATATTTCTTTAAAATTCTCAAGTTGGTGATGTTAAACCAAACTATAAAGATAAAAATGGGGACCAATAAGGTAGAGAACAGATAGAGTGGTCCAATATTAAAAATTGGACTCAGACCCAACAATAATAAGAGACTTAGAATTCTTCACTAGACATCAAGATTAATATTCATCAGTCCCTATTACAAATTTGAATCTAGCTACATTGCAGGGTCATCTTAAATAGAGTGAGATTTGCATGTCCTTGGTAATAGTATATACCAATTAAGGATATATAGCTAAATTATACTCTATGTCGACTTAGTGTCTTACCCTCAACTTGTTGCAAAATTTAATATCAACAATACATTATGTCTACCACATAATAATGTACTGTATCAAACATATAGGAGAATGGAATAAGGCATAAGTAGATAAATTACACTAAATTGATTACCAGTTATTTGCGCATAAAAATATATAATAAGTTTAAATAAAAAATATATAAAAAATTATTGTTTATTTATTTGTGTGTGTGTGTGTGTATATATATATATATATATATATATATATATATATATATATATATATATATATATATATATATATATATATATATATATATATATATATATATATATATATATATATATATATATATATATAAAAGAATAAAAATAATTATTTATTTATTTATATTTTTGGTTTATAATATATTTAAGACTCTTGGGACTAGAGGAAGTAATGGTCCTTTTGAAAGAAACCTATAACTAGATAGGGTTTTGGCATATAAGGAATTGCTTTGATAAGTCCTTCTCACATTTATAATTTCTTTTCTTCTTTTTACCTTTCTTTAATTTGGGAATTATCGATTATTTTCCTTTTTGAAAGAGTATATTTATATACAAATAATTGTTAATCAATTTAGTATTTTTGAAGGAATACGTTTTAACTAGTAAATAACACTTTTTAATCAAATAATTAAGTACAAGAATTGGGAAATGATAGTGAAAATGTCAAATTAATAAGAATGATGGCCAATATAATATATATTTATATTTCTCTTTAAATTATATTTCTATTACTTAAATTATTTTTAAGTTTCATTATGATTTCTTAAGTTTTTTTTTTATTTGTAAATAATATTATAGGGAGTACAAAGGATATTCCAACCCAATAGAAATGAGAAAAAACATGTATTCATCATCGCATCACTGAGGACAGTGGCGGAGCCAGAAATTTTATATAGCCTGGGCAAAAAATTTAACTGAACATTACATGTGACAATATATACATAATCATAAAGTGTGCTACATAAGAGAGATGAAACCTCACCTGTGAATAGTGTGCTAAATAAAATTAACAGGTAAATGCCCTCTCCGAGACTTCTTTGCGGTGAATGTTCGAATAATATCAACATCTTTAAGTGACTTGAATATCTCCTGCTCGGTGTAAGATATCATCAAGTCATTGAACCACATATCGTTGATCTTGTTGCGCAAATTAGACTTGATAATCTTCATTGCTGAAAAAGCTCTTTCAACGGATGCTGTCGACACCGGCAATATCAAAGCCAACTCGATGAGCTTGTAAACCAATGGAAATACCAAATATTTCTCAGTTTGAACCATCTTCATAGCCAAACTTTGAACATCTTCACAAGAAGTAAAAGAAGCATGCCTTTTTACTTGATGTACATAAGTCTCAAGTTGCTCCCTTATTGTTCCACGGTCATCATCAGAAAAGTCTGCATGATAAATATTAGCAAGACGAGCAAGCTTATCAACATCAAACTTGGAAAAAGAGTTCTTGGGGTCAAGACATGAGAAGCAATCCAGCACAACATTACTTCCTTCACAAAACCGGTGATCCATCTCCACACATATTTTGTCAATAGCAACATAAAAAATCTCTGCACGGTAATGGTGAAGATTAGTGACAGTCCTCCCTTCTCTTCTTGAACGTCCCCGAACCGGTATTTCTTCATCCATATTTGGCACCGGAATACTTTGAGAAAAACAAAATTCTTGGACATCACTAAATAAATCATTCCAACCACTCTCTCTCAATATAGCCAATCGAGCTTTAACATCATCAACTAATTCCATAGCAAGCACAATATTAAGATCTTTTGTTTGCAAGATTTTTGAAAGTTCATTAGTGATACCAAACAACTTTAACATAAGCTTCAAAATGAAAGAAAAATTAAAGCTCTCCATTTTTTCTATCAAACCCGCCGCTAGAGATGGTCCACGTCCATCTTCATCAACAATACTAAGCACCTCTAACATGGAGGACCACATCTGATCCAAACGAATCAAGGTAGTATAATGTGAACCCCATCTAGTATCTCTGGGTCTAGTGAGACTAGATGATTGGTGCAAGCCCTTTCCTTGAGATATCTCACCACTCTTAAGTTTATTCAAAATATCTTGGTGTTGTGCCTCCTTCAAAGCATCCTTTCTCTTGCAAGATGCACTTGTTGTGGTTACAATCAAGGAGATGTACTCAAAGAAATCATGAATAGATGAGCAATTACTAGCAACGGACACAACCACCAGTTGCATAACAATGGACATAGAAAGCATAACAATGTCACACTTTGTCTTTGATTATTATAATCATCATAGTGCTTCACACATGAGTTGTGCTTACTATCATGACTACCAATATGATCTTTAAAGCCTTTAGATGCATGCTTCCAATCTTTAAATCCGTCTTTGTTGAAGACTTCATAACCAAAGTGTTCGGCCCTCCCGGGCGGCTTAAAGAGAAAGCAATAGAAACAATAAGTTGCATCCTTCGACTCACTGTATGCAATCCATGTATAATTCTTATACCATGCTTTACAAAATGCTCTTGAATACTTCCCAAATTGAGTACGAGGAAATCTTGCTAAATCAGGTTGCGTGCCGTTGGACCCTTCAATATATATGCCCTCCTCAGTTGGTCTTGAATATCCGGAGCATACTCATGAATTTGTTTCCTACATCCTGGATCACGCACAATCTCATTTGGATTAAACTCGTTGGCCACATTAGGGGGTGTTTCTTCTACTTCGACTTCCGGTTGCTTAACATTCACTTTCTCAATACTTGTTCTAGGAACCAAAAACCTCCTCATCTCTGAAATTTAATGATTTAGTGAAACGAATTTTTAATTAAACAATTTATAACACACAAATTGACAAGACCGAATAATTAAATAAAATAAATAATTCATAACCACAAAATTAAAAGAGAATTTTATTATTATGAATGACCTATTAAATTAACCAAAATCTTTGATACTATATTAGAACCCCAAAAAAATAGAGTAGAGTTTATGTTAAAATAAAAACTACAATATAAATATTAGAAGAAAAATTGAACTATCATTCATTCTAAATTAAACTATGTAAAATTGACCTATATTGAACTATGTAAAATTGACCTATATTGAACTATGTTTTTTTTTTTTGGTTGGAAAAGGCAAAATTTTATAAAAAAGAATACTCTAAGCACAAGATGTGCCAAGAGATTTCTAAAACCAACATAAAGATACAATAGCATTTTTGAACATTGCTCAATGCTGAACCTACCCACCTGGTCATACAAAAATGAAACCGCAAGATAATACATGTTAAAGCAAGATATTGACCTATATGAAATTGAAAATAAATTGGAACATGTAAATTGAATTGAACTATTGTTATATTATAATATAATACTAATAAATAATAAGAAGACAAATTAAGAGAAAGAGAAGTATATTACCTCTGCTAGTGCTAGTTGGAAAATGACGTAAATGAGAGAGAGGAATAGGAACAGACAGCTGCAGGGGTGGTTCAGAGATAAAGAAAGGGTTTTTGCGGTACTTTTTTGTTTTGTTTTTTTTTTTAATTTCTGTTTTAAATCATAAATAATTAATTGGGTTAGGCCTGTCTGGACCATTGGGTATTCATCTATTTTAATTTTTACACCATTATTTTTACTAATTTTGCCCCTAGTTTCGTTTAAAAATCGGCTATTAAATTTAGGAGAATACAAAGAAAATAGGGGTTGAACCCGGGCGCGTGCCCGGGCTTGCTGGGCTATAGAACCGCCCCTGACTGAGGAAACCATTATCCACCTTCTATGAAAGATTGTAGAAGACTGTCAGGATCCTATGCTCGAAAGCAAGACAGAGCAGAAAATAACCGGCAAATATAAATCATACAATTATCATACCATTCCAACATCCAGCAACCTAAATTAAACTATTTTCTACACTGTTGGATCCAGTAGATTGATACATTCTTATGTTTCCTTCATACGCCTAATCCTCAAAACGTAGTAAGTAGTAATGCCATGTAGAAAATATTTGAGTGAACTCAAATGAAAAAAAATGATAGATAGGTTCAAAGTATATCAAGTTTTTTTATTAAATTAATAGAGATATGTGACACTGTTTAAAACCTTTTGCATTCACTAGCTATTAGTCAAATGGCCCAAAAGTAAAAGCCCACCATTATCTATGGACACATGTACTTTATATTGTGTATATGGGCCTAATATGAATAAGACAATTAGAAGAGAATTTTATCTGCCACCCCAAGATTTTATCTGGCACTCCATTTTTCAAATGAAATTTCCGATACAATATTGAAATTTCTGTTATATACAAAATTTATGATAATTCATTTGAAATTTTTCAATAAGTTGTAAGTAATTAGTTTCAAAATTTTCAAAATTTGTGGTAAAATTCTGTAAATTTTGAAATTTTTGGTAAAATTCTGGAAATTTGAAAATTGTTGTTAAAATGTCCTAGAAATTTCAAAATTTCCGATAAAACCTATTGGAAATTTCAAAATTTCTGGTAAAATCTTTTGGAAATTTCTTGTAAAAATCTTACTTTTAAAAAAAAAATTCTTGTATGTGTTTGAAATTTTCGTTATCGTCCAACAAATTTCAATTTTTTAGTAGAAACATTGAACAATATTATTTTGGTCTTTTCATATACTTTGGAGGTGCCATGTATAAGTGTGGGGTGACAGGATAATTTCCGCATCTAAAAATGGATTTTCATATTGGATTTAACTTGATTAAATTACCTTCTTGATTCAAGCAGATTTATATCATCTTCTTTTTACACTATTTCTAATATTAGTTTTGTTGCCTTATATGTCTTGCAAGTTATTTAGTTATTTGATTTTTTCATAAGAAAAAAATGTATTTTTTCATTAAATCTCTCAAATTCATGACATTGAATCTTTTTGGTCTTGTTTTATCTTTCACCATCTTTTCCTCGATGTCGAAAGTTATCATCTTTTGAGTTATGTTGTTATTGTCTTTAACATTAGTAGAAATTATAACACCTCAATTTAGAGTATTCTATTTATTTGAATTATTTGTGAATTACTTGTATTTTATTTAATTAGGTGGTGTTGATTAATTTAATTTGGGGTGGTGAAGGTGTATGTTTATAAGGTGAGGGTGTAAAGAGTGAGTAGAGATCAGTAGAAGTTGATTGGAATTATTTTATAAATAAAATAATATTATTTAGTGATTTATTTAATTTAGTATGAGATATAGAGAAGTTGGTCAAAAGTAGGATTGTGAGAAGTAGAGGGGAGGAGGGAGTAAAAGATGATTAAGGTTGGGTAATAATTATAAATATTAATAGAATTACTCTACATATATTATTATTATTATATTTTATTATTTTATTATTATGATTAAAATAATAAGGATAAATAGAATTTGAAGAGAAAGGATAATGTGAGAATTTTGTGAATAAGCGAGGGTAGAAGGGAGAAATCCAATTAAAGAGTTTTTGTTATTATAAAAAGGAAGCTGAGAGGCTAGGGAGGGTATTTCTATCTGTACATGAAAACATAGAGAAAAAGGGTAGAACAAGGGATTGAGAAAGAGAAGGCAAAGAGGTTAGGAGAGAAGAACATCTAGCAAGAACTTTTCAATCGCTGTTAGGATAACTAGGTAAGGGATAATTGATTCAATAAGGGGTATGTATATACATGAGGGGTGGAATGAGGAATCTTTAACCTCCAATAGGATTTTGAGTTTTGATATGATTCTATAAATTGAATGATGAATCGTTATTGTTGTTATGATTTTTGTATGATCAAATTCGTGTAAATTAATATGAGATTAATTTTGTTATGACATGATTTAGAACTCCCACCATTGTTGAGTTTTAGAGTGTTGGTGATGATGAACATGGAGGTGATTGTCTTGATGTATTATTGGTAATGTTTAATTGGTAAAATTAGATGTTAATTTATGCAACTATGATTAGATTTTAGTAGAAATTTGACCTATGATGTTACGAATTCGAAATAAGTTGATTGGACATGTTAGGGAGTGTTTGGGTGAGAGTTGAAAATAATTGATTTTATTATGCATGTAAAAACTGGAATGTTTGAAAAATTAGGTTGTGTAAATTGATTGACTTCATGTGTCAATCGATTGCATATGTGAAAAAATTGAAAAAACAATTAATAATGTCAATTTATTGATCAGATAGTGCAATCGGTTAATCATGGGAAAATTGGAGACAACAGCGAGGGGAATTGGTGTAAATCAATTGACATCATGTGTCAATCGATTGATGCTATTTAATTTTTCAAAAATCCTGAACTTGAATTATGTGTTATTTTCCGATGATTTATGTCGTAACTTTAGTTATGTAGGTCTAAATGGTGTGCCGTTTGAAGCGTTAGAAAGCTAAATTGAAGCACTATACCATAGTGATTTTTTAGGAGTTTTAATGTTGAATGTAAATATGTGCTTCCTATATGCTCAATTTTATAATATTTAGCACGGAGTTTTAGGGTGTTACATAGTTGTACCAAAGCATGTCGGTCCATCCAGCCAGGTTTTTGTAATAATGTTTGTTTCCTAGTACGCGACATGTGTGTGAAACATTGTCGTTGGTGCTTGCTTGTTTCTATAACCACTTAGGAGTGAGATTGAAACAAGTGGGGGAGAAACTTCTGCTTCTCTGAGATGTTGTAGGTGTGGAGAGTTGGTTTAGCATGCCACTGATTGCAAAAGTCGAGGTATTGTTGAGATGGTGTTTTTTCCCAAACTCAAAGAGAGTGCGGATTCGAGATTATTATATGTTGGTCAAGTTGAGATGTCTTAAGGGAGTTAAAAGACTGATTGATTCAAGGTACGAGTTTCATTAATAGTATTCCGTTGATTGCTATTTTTTATTTGGAAGCTTGAGAGCCATAGGAAGGAGTTGTATTCAAATCTATCCGCTTACTGTAATTTTCTAAGGCGAAAATTCTTTAAGTGGGAGAGAGTTGTAACACCTCAATTTAGATTATTCTATTTATTCGAATTATTTGTGAATTATTTTTATTTTAATTAATTAGTGTGGTTTTGATTAATTTAATTTGGGGTGGTGAAGGTGTATGTTCATGAGATGAGGGTGTAAAAAGTGAGTAGAGGTTAGTAGAACTTGATTGGAATCATTTTAGAATTATTTAATAAATAAAATAATATTATTTAGTAATTTATTTAATTTAGGGTTAATAGTAATTCACCCCCTGTAATGTTAGCGAATTTTGCTTTTCCCCCCTCCCTACCTTTTGCCTTTGGCAACGGTGGGGGGTTAACCGAAACACGCTCATATTACAGGGGGGTAAACTACTATTAACCCTTTAATTTAATATGGGAAATAGAGAAGTTGGGCCAAAAGTAGGATTATGAGAAGTAGATGGGAGAGGGGAGTAAGAGGGGATTAAGGTTGGGTAATAATTATAATTGTTAATAGAATTACCCTAAGTATATTTTTATTATATTTTATTATTAAGATTAAAATAATAAGAGTAAATAGAATTTGAAGAGAAAGGACAATGTGCGAATTTTGTGAATAAGCAAGGGTAGAAGGAAGAAATCCAATTTAAGGGATTTTGTTATTATAAAAAGAAAGTTGGGAGGCTAGGGAGGGTTTTTCTATTAATACGTCAAAATATATATATATATATATATATATATATAAATATATATATATATATATAGAGAGAGAGAGAGAGAGAGAGAGAGAGGCTAGAACAAGGGATAGAGATAAGGATGGCAAAGAGGTTAGGAGAGAAGAACATCCAGCAAAAACTTTTCAATCGCTACTAGGATAACCAGGTAAGGGGGAAGAATTGATTCAATAACGGGTATATGTATGAGGGGTGGAATGAGGAGTCCTTAACCTCTAATAGAGCTTTGATAAAATTCTTTAAATTTAAGGGTTAAATAAGTTTTTGGTCCCTATAAATATCTCAAATTTAGTTTTTAGTCCCTATAAAAAAGAAGTCGACTTTTAGTCCCTATAAAATTACTTTTGCACTCACTTTTAGTCTCTCTATAGGGACTAAAAGTGAGTGCCAAAGTAATTTTATAGGGACTAAAAGTCGACTTTTTTTATAGGGAGTAAAAGTAATTTTGGGTAATTTTAAAGGGACTAGAAACATATTTAACCCTAAATTTAATGATGAATCGTTGTTGTTATGATGTTTGTGTGATCAAATTCATGTAAATTAATATGAGATTAATTTTGTTATGACACGAATTAGAATTCCCACCATTGTTGAGTTTTAGAACTTTGGTGATGATGACCATGGAGGTGATTGTTTTGGTGTATTGTGGTAATATTTAATTGGTAAAATTAGATGTTAATTGTTGAAGCTAGGATGAGATTTCAGTAAAAATTTGACCTATAATGTTAGGAATTCGAAATAAGTTGTTTTGACATGTTAAGGAGTGTTTGGGTGAGAATTGAAAATAATTGATTTTACTAAGTGTAAAAATTGGAATTTTTGGAAAATTAGGTTGTGTCAGTCGATTGACATCTCTTGTCAATCAATTGCATGATTGTAAAAATTAACAATGTCTCTTGAAAAAAAATTAACAATGTCAATTAATTGTTCAAGTTATGTAATCGATTAATTTTGGGAAATTTGGAAATTGTGGCGAGGGGAATTGATGTCAATCGATTGACATCTTGTGTCAGTCGACTGATGCTATATAATTTTTAAAATTTCTAAACCTGAATTATGTGTTATTTCCCGATAATTTATGTCGTAACTTTAGTTTCGTAGGTCCAAATGACGTTTCTTTTGAAGCATTAGAAAGATAACATGAAGCACTATACCATGGAGATGGTTTAGGAGTTTTAATGTTGAATGTGAGTATGTGATTCCTATATGCTTTATTTTAAAATATTAAGTTCAAGGTTTTAGGGTGTTACAGAAACATTATTCACAAAACTTCTATCATTTCTTCTTATGACCTTGCTAAAGTTCTTAGGAAGCATAACAATAGATTTAGTTAGATTTTTATCGGTCATGATCTACTTGGTCTTCACAATCAACAATATTCGCTTTGAACAAAACACCCTTAATTTTTTTTCTCAAAATTTTCATCAATGGCCCTGTCAAAGGTGAACAAGGATCCAATTAATTCATTAACCTTCTGTGTCTAGGGCTATAGTTTGTGGGTAAACTCACGATTCGCACCCTTGCAATTTTATGCATTCTCTCAATATTCTAATAACACACTCATGTATCTAACACATCATAACACAAGAATGACATGTAATAATCATGGAAAAGCATGGAAACACATAAATGGCAAGAATTTCACATGGTATAAAAATTAAACATGCAAGAATATTATGAATTCGAGTCCTAACCCTCTAATCCCCGCATGCAAAGACTTAATTTGAGCCATCCCAATTCAAGCCTAGAAAACCCTATTAGAACAAGATTTGATTCTGCAATATGTCTCTAAAATTAGATGATAACAATGAGTATGTTTGTATGAAAAAATTTGTTATACTAACGTTTGTTATGTTGGGTACTTAACAAACAGGTTCTGATTCTAATGAAAAGGTGCGGCCAAAACATCAGAAGCTACCAAGTTATGTTTCCGCGCTATACAAGTTCTAATGAACAGTAGCAAATCTTTAGAAGCATCTAAAGTCTTTACTCTGATACGAAGTCTAAAGAAACCATTATGAAGACCAGGTGCTAAAGACTCTAAAGATGCGGTTATGAAGACTCAAGTTTCTGAAGACAAATGGTTCTGAAGACAAAGTGTTGAAGACTCTGAAGACATGGTTCTGAAGACTCTGAAGACTTGAAGTTCTGAAGATCCAAAGCTTATTTTATTTTCTCCGAACTCATGTTATGAGCCTCTGAAGTTCAAGAATAATAGAAGATAATGTTATGTAGTACGAGGTACAAGGTACAGATGAATATTTCGCTCCACTACCAAAAAAGGACGGACGTTGCGTACTATCTTGTCTCCCACTATGTTCAACCCGCCAAACTTCTGGAAGTTCCAAAAACTGCCCTCCAACAGATATATTATTATATTGGTTATATAAAGGGCTTGAAGGCTGAAGAGAAAGCTGTTAATTCACGATCATATTCATTCTTGAAAGAGTGTTCATAGCTTTATACTCTTAAGTTTAGAATTTGAAATATATCGTTTACATTTAGCTTGTGTAGAAGCACTTATATTGTAAACAAACTCTTATTCAAACGGTTGTTTGATTGTGCCTCAAGAGACCTTTTAGTCAGTAGTCTTGATAAGTTTAGGACTAGAGAGTCTTAAAGGTTCTTAGTCACAGGCGGTTGCTTGTGCAGGGTTAGTCACTTGCGGGTAGCTTGTGCATAGTTGTTAGTCACTTGCGGGTAGCTTGTGCACTGTATTTTCAGTCACTTGCGGGTAGCTTGTGCATTGTATTGTCAGTCACTTGCGGGTAGCTTGTGCAGTGTTAGTCACCAGAGGTTGCCCATGAATTTGTAATCAGTTTGGTTATAGTGGATTAAGACCTCGATTGAGAGAGGCGAAATCACCTTGGCGGGTGGACTAGACTAGCTTGGGAATTTCTCAAGTGAACTAGTATAAACATACCTTGTTCTTTCCTTCTTGCACTTTATAGTTATTATCAAGAGTAAAGACTTTGCTGTTGAAAGAGGAGAGTTGTTTTATATCAAAGTTTTGTTAGTTAAAAACCCTAATCAAACCCCTCCTTTCTAGTGTTTTTCACACCTTTAAACCCCACCTTACTCAATGAGAAATATGAAATTAGAGGGAGGTGGTGATGATGAATATGATGGTTCTTGATGATCCTTAACACCTTCACTTTCCTTATGATTTAATAACCAAAATTATTTAACATGCAAGCACATTCTACTTCCTTTAATCAAGTTTTTTCTTGTTCTTTTCGCTCTTACTCGAAATCTCTCTCTCTCTCTCTCTCTCTCTCTCTCCCTCTCTCTCTCTTATGGAAGTTTTGGTTTTTTAAAGGAAATGAATGAATGAAAAATGTTTTATTCTTTCACCAAGTGAGCTTAAACATCTCTCCTTAAAAATGACCAAAAAGACCTTTCACTTTACTTTAAATTACTAATCGTGTCATTGGCTACATTAGGGTTATAAGCTTCTATGTTTGCAAATAATTTCTCCTTAATCTCGATCTATCAAGATTAGGAGTGAGGGATATTACACACTCCCTATAATTAAAAAATTTGCCCTTGAAATTTGAAAGAATTATTTGAAGAGGTGAGGGTAGTTAATCCGCATTTCTGACTCCAACTTCTAGGTAGCTCCGTCACGATGTGACTCTTCTAACCAGTTTTCATAATTCTTTCATCGATCTTGGGCTTCCTTCATCTTTTTTTGCGCTTCCTTGAATCGTCTACAGCCCTAGAATTCCTTTGTCTCCCACCTTTGTCCAACACAAAGTTGTTCGAAAGTTTCTTCCATATAAAGCCTCGTATGGTGCCATTCTAATACTCAATAGACAATTGTGGTTGTGGGCAAACCTAACCAAAGTCAAGTGTTTATTTCAATTTCTTCTACTCTTAAGATTCAATACCTTATCATATCTTCCATTATACATGGTGTCCAATCTTCACTTGCTATTATTTCACACATCTAGTCACAATACTGCTATATCATATTTCATACTCGCCCATCATGGATCCTTCTTTAGATCATGATACATATTGAAAGGACCAAGATGAATAATGAAATCACTTTTGTGAGCTTCCTCTAGAATTACCCTCTTTAGCTCATAGTCATTTGATGTGCACATCTTCCCAAAAACAAAATAGCTTTGTCCTAGTATTACAGGATATATAATCCTACTAGTACAAGGTGAGACTTACATATGATTTTGGGTTATACACGCTACCGAAAGTGATAACATATCCTATATGGTGCAAAATAAACTGGTCATGTCCCAGAGACCAAGTTTATAGAGAAAACCCTCTTCTCTCTTGGGAGGTAGAGAAATACATCCTCTAGATACACATATGGGAGTTCTCTCACTGTTTTGATGGAAGAGGTCTTGTTTCCTCCATCTACTTTTGTGGTTAGAATTAGGAGAAAGGTCTAATTTTCTTAGCGAGAGAATGGATCATGCGGACGATACCTTTCAAAAGTGCAGAAATCACCCCCATCTAGTATTATTGCCTCCACAAGTATGAAAATGGCTTTCTCTTTACAACCAATATATACAGAATTGGAAGAGGTCCAATCCATTCCCAACACCATATCCATCCTCTTGGAAGTAAAACATATTAGGTCAATTAGAAAGGTACGGCCATTGACGTTTATTATACCACTTTCTATATGTTCAATATGTCCCTACACTATTATTTGTAGTTATGTTACTACTATTGGGGAAGGTAGTATGATTGCTTCCAAACCAAGTCTCCTTATACACTTGTTGCATTAGCAACAAAAGTAAGTTTTACAATTATTTTTTCCACAAAGATTTTGGTTTTAAAGACAAAGTAGCAGTGATTAATTAATCTAATTAAGAAAAAGGTTTTGTGTTTTGTTGTGATAAGGAAAGGTAAATTACAGAAAATAAATGCCAAAAATAAAAGTTGGAGGTTTCAGTGTTAACAGTAAGAATGCTTGTTGGGGTAGATTTTATCATTACGTATCTATAATGCACATCCACAGGTAAGTAATATGCTCATATAATTAGCGTATAATACTATCACCTGTTAACCTCATTTGTATATCCTTTTAGTCCCCACACCGTGAGATCAATCTGTTAGCTAACTGACCGATATATGTTACCATTAACAAACACAACGCATTAAGTTCCAGTAGTCGTAAAGTAGCGAGACTCCACACCGATCCAACTTCAATACATATGGATATTAAGCTTATACATATGTCTAGGATTAGTACTCAATATATGATGATCTTGGATCTAGTAATGAAAAGAACCTTTCGATGTCATGTCACACCATGAAAACAAGTTGTAGGTTGCAAAGCTTAAACAAGCATTGAGATTAAAGTGTCACCAGTATTACAATATGAGTAGATTTACATAGAACACCAAGGCTTATTTAATTCATGAATATAATGACTACATCTAACCCCCGATAATAGAAATTTTAGCTACACTTACACATGGTTAGCATAACAACTGGTCTTTTCTAGATAAGTTAACTTTGGAAATGGGATCTACCCTGTCACTTGAGCAGCGCTTCTGCCTTCAAACTTCCTTTCTTATCCTCATGTTGTAGAACTGAGTGAACTACTACAATTCTATACTCCTTCGATCCACCAAAAATCCCTTTATACTGAACTAAAAGCTTTTATATATAAGTAAGTTTTAAGGCTCTTTTTGGGCGCACCGACGTTGAGCCCAACGTACCTACCCTGCTATGATACTATGATCAACCAACTTTTCTTCTTCAGCAAACAATTCTTTCACATATCACACATGTCCTTGGCCGCCTTGTTCTCCCAGCGCACCACCCGTTCTAATAGCGCATTAACCCTTCTTTCACCTGAAGTACTAGCACCTTATGGTGCCACCTAGCCATACTTTGCTCCTAGTGCGCCTGTAGACTTGTCCTAACGATCCTTTCTTCTTTAGGTCCTATATTTTGCTTGTTTTCTTCATATTGATTCTTGGTTTTGTAGTTCTTCTCACCTACCATTACTACGAATAACACTTTTTACGACAAAGCTTTCACCTCGAACAATAAAAAACCGAGGGTATAGGTCCTAGGAGCGTCATGTTTTATTTAAAAATAAATAAATCTTTTACCTAAGTTTTTTATCAAAACCGACATAAATAGTTTCTCAAGTTTTTAACTTTGATTCCCAGCTTCTGCAATTTTATGTTTTATTTAAAACAAAAAAGGTGCCTTTATTTTTTACAAATTTTACGTGGGATGTTGTCCCTCAGTTTTTAGATAAACCGAGATAAAAACTCTCTATTTTTTATTCCTTTTAGAACCAAAAAGACGCCTTTATATTTTATAGGCTTTATATCGAATATGTTCCCTCGATTTTTATCGAAACCGGGATGAAAACTCTCTAAATCTTTTATTCACTCAGAGTTAATGTTAAGTCTAGCTCATTCACTTTTTTTGCCTTAGCGAAAGAACATCATTCTTCTCCTGCCAAAAAAAGAACACCATTATTCTCCAAGGAGGAAGGAAGCTCGAACATCATTCTTCTCCCATCATATTTTTGGTATGTACAAGTTCTCCTTTATATTGTTTTGTCTTGTTCTTATTGTTGTTGTTGTTGTCATCGTCGTTGTTGTTGTTATTAGTTTGAGTCTGATTTGTTGTTTACTATTTTGTTGGCTATGTTTTAATTTTATTTTCAGAAGCTTTATGTGATTATGGATCGTAGTTGGATAAAAGCCAATAGATTAAGTAAATAGTATGAGAATGGAGTGATACAATTTCTTGATTTCGCTGAAAAAACCTGCCTAAGAATAATGGTATATTTTGGTGTCCTTGTAAAAAAATGCTTTAATACAAAAAAAATGGTTAAGTATATTCTTGGTCCCTATAAATATCTCAAATTTTATTTTTAGTTCCTATTAAAAAAATGACATATTTTAGTCACTATAAAATTTTGAAGCATGCAGTTTTAGTCCCTGCTATTTTTCAAAATTTTGAAAGCTATTTAATTACCCTTAAACTTTTAATTTTTTGGATAATTTTTTTTATGCGTGTTTAGAATACTACAAAATATTTCTTTACCAAATTATAGAACTTTTTAAAATGAGAATAATTAAATATGATTTTTTTAAGATTTAAAAGATAATGATAAAAGTAATGTAAATCTCGACTTAGGAATTAAATTTTGAGTTCCTTTTTTTACGAGGAACTTTTTATAACGTTCTAAACATGTCTGTAAAATAATCATTAAAAAATACACATCGATTTAACAGTAGGGACTAAAACTACGTGCATAATAATTTTGAAGGGACCAAAATAGGTCATTTTTTTAATAGGGACCAAAAAATTTTTGATAATTTTATAGAGACCAAAAACATATTTAACCCAAAAAACATCCAAAGAAAGATATATTTAACCATTTAGCCTGTGATGGAATTATTCAAAATTACACGAACTTAGTATGCCATGGTGAAGTGACAAAAAAGAGACCTCTGTCACATACAGTTGAAGATAAAGATGAAGAATTTATGAATGATACTCCAAAAGACATGATTCGCGATACTGGAGTAGATGCTTTCAAGAAATCTAATATAGTTGAGACTTTGCAAAGAGACATGAAAGATTCTTTGTATCTGGGATGTCAAAGTTTTACAAGAATGACATTTGTATTAAGACTATTTAATCTTAAGGTAAGAGGTGGGTGGATAGATAAAAGTTTCACTAAATTGCTTGAATTGTTGAAAGAAATGCTTCCCGGGGGTAACACGTTGTTGAATCGTAGTTATGAGGCCAAGAAAATATTGTGTCCAATGGGTTTGAACTTTGTCAAAATACATGCATGTCTTAATGATTGCTTATTATATAGGAAAGAGTTTGAAAACTTGAATGAGTGACCAAGGTGTGGGTAGTCATGCTACAAGCATAAGTACAATAATGTTGATAACGATGATGGTGTAACTAGAAATAATGTTCCTTTCAAGGTGATGGTGTACCTACTGATAATTCCAAGTTCAAGAGATTGTTTGCTAATGTTAATGACGTAAATAATACTAGATTGCTTGCAGATGAAAGAGTGTGTGATGGAAAATTCGCCATGTAGTTGATTCATTGCAATGGAAGAAAATTGATTCCTTATTTCCATATTTTCCCCTTGAATCGAGGAACCTTAGGCTTGAACTTGCCACCGACGGAATGAACCCTTTTAGTAATTTGAGTACTAACCATACGTCATGGCGTGCTCTTCTCGTAATTTACAGCCTTTCTGCATGGTTGTTTATGAAGCACAAGTATATGATGCTATCATTGATGATTTTGGGTCCAAGACAACCAGGGAATGACATAAATGTTTATTTAACGCTATTGAATGAAGATTTAAAATTTTTATAGGAGTAAGGTGTTAATGTTGATGATGCGTATACAGGTGATATATTTAAGTTGTGTGCCATGTTGTTTTTCACAATCAATGACTTTCATGTATATGGTAATTTGTCTAGGTACAAATTCAATGGACATAAAGTGTGTCCTATATGTGAATTTGATACATGTCACAACCCATAACCAAAAGGAAAAAGAAAGTTTATCTTGGGTATCGAAAATTTCTAAGACTTAATCATCGTTAATGTAGATTGCGGAAGGCTTTTAATGGAGATCAGGAGTTTGATATCACTCCAAAGCCCATAACCGAGAACGAAGTTTATAAAATACAACAACACATCAATGTTGTCTTTGGAAAGAAACAAAAAAGCCTGCAAAGAAAAATATTTGGAAAAAGAGGTTGTTGTTCTTTGATCTTCCATATTGGTCTAGTTTAGATGTAAGACATTGTCTTGATGTGATGCATGTGGAGAAAAATGTATGCGGTAGTTTGATTGGAACATTTCTTAACATTAAAGCTAGGACAAAAGATACTAAGAAATCCAGCGAAAGATATGGTTGTAATGGGTATATGAAAAGAGTTAGCCCCAAAAGAAATAGAAAATAGAACCTATTTTCCCCCAGCATGTCACACTCTAGCTAAAAAAGAAAAAAAATGTGAATGTTTGGAATCAATGTTCCCCAAGGGTACTCATCAAATGTGAAAAAATTTGTGTCAATGAATGATCTTAAGTTAGTTGGCTTAAAATTGCATGATTGTCACGTCTTGATGTAACAACTTCTACTAGTGGCTATCTGTGGCATTTTACCAAGAAATGTAAGGGTAACTATAACCATGTTGTGCTTATTCTTCAATGTTATATGTAGTAAAGTTAGTGATCCTAGAAATTTAGTCGACTTGGAACATGAAGCTGCTACTATCTTATACCAATTAGACATGTTTTTCCTACTTCATTCTTTGACATTATGGTTCAAATAGTTATTCATCTAGTAAGGGATATTAGAATTTATGGTCCAGTTTATTTACGGTGGATGTATCTAGTTGAGTAACACATGAATATTTTTAAAGGGTATACAAAGAATCATCACCGTCCAGAAGCTTCGATTGTTGAAAAGTACATCACAGAAGAAGTTATTGAGTTTTGTACAAACTATTTATCAGAAGCGAACTCTATAGGAATTTCTGAGTCTCGTCATGATGGATGTTATGAGGGTAGAGATATTCAAGGCTTAGATGTTAAGACATTTGAACGAAAAGTAGTTCTTCAAGCACATTTGTATATATTGAATAACCTTAGTGAAGTTCAACCTTACTTGACCGCTCAAAAAAGTCTAGGGATGTGCATGGTTACCAAATGGTAAGAACCAAACCATTAATATTTTATAAATTGTTGGACCCTATTAATAAAACATTAATATTTCTTTTTTTACACTATTTATTAATGTTATTTTTTTATTTTTCTAAATTTTATATCATTTTAACCCATCCATAAAACATTAATAAAAAAATTGTATTATAAAACTATTCATAATATTTTTATATAATATTAGTTATAATTTTTAATTTGGATAAAATTGTCAAAGTGATAAATAATTGAAACAATAGATGATGCAGTGAGAGTGTAAATTAATTCTACATTGTCAATCAATTAAGATCATGTATTTCATTAAGTCAGACTGAAATTTTTAAATTACTTATATGACATGACATAAGAATATATTTTTATTAGATGACACTGTCAATGCATCTCTATTAAGCTTTAAATAATTTTAGATGTGAGTATAATTAATTAAGACTCCAAACCTTTTCTAAAATAAAGATCTAATCTTAATTTTATAGACCTAAATTTCATTCATGGGCTAATAACTGAAATATGTTTTAATTTACATTTCAACTTTTCAAATAGAAAAAAGAAGGCATATTTAGTTCTCAAGTCCCTTAACTTAATTTAATGTTTCGTTTTAGTCCCTTAAATAAAAAATGTTACAAGTTAGTCCCTTAACTTCACTTATGTTACTCTATTTGGTCTTTTCCGTCAAATTCTGGCAAAAAAAATTAAGTTACGGTGACGTGGCTGCACAACAAGACTCAAGGTTCAAATGTGAGTCAATATTTTTGTACTATAAATTAGTGTTTCCAGTTAAGCTTCTTAGATTAATGTTTTTTTTACCTTATGAGAAACTTAGGTGAAAACCCTACTTTATAGTACAAATGTCGAGTCACACATGAACTTTGAGCCTTATTTTACAACCACGTCACCATAATTTAATTTTTTTTTGCCATAAACTGACGGAAGGGACCAAATAGTGTAATAGAAGTGAAGTTTTTTTTTTTTTGATCACGTAATAGAAGTGAAGTTAATGGATTAACTTGTAACATTTTATAGTTAACACACTAAAGTGAAACATTAAATTAAGTTAAGTGACTAAAACATGTATTATGCCAAAAAAGAATTTGGCAACTTTTCTCCTCAACTACAGTGTCAGAGGTGGTTTATCTTTCAAACTCACTTGTTTCCAATTTGTTTTACGTAAGAATTAACTTTTGTCAAACTGATTTAGTTTACCAAATAGGAAATGGTTTGAAAGTGGGTATCGGTTTTGTGGTTTATTATCAAAATGGATCAGGATCAGTTTTCAACACAAATAAATTGGATTTTTAAATTGGTCTACTGGATTTATAAATTTGGTTCTTATAAACCAGTTTTTTTTGCACATCCCTACAAAAGTCTTATAAAGGAAAAATTCTCCCGGATGAATGAAAGATGGTTGTTGATAGAACATAACAAAAAATTTGTAATTTGGTTTAATGAAAGTGTTTCTAAAGAGAGTAGCACATCATGATACAACTAAATGGTTGTCATGTATACCTAATTTTGATGTAATTACTTGGAGTGCATACGACATTTCTAAATATTCATTCTATACAAAATATAAGGATGATCTTAGCACCATGCAAAATAATGGGGTTATGGTTGAGGCTAAATCCATGAATGTTTCTAGTTCCAAAGATAAGAATCATGTACTAGCATCTAGAGCATACTTTGGGGTCATTGAGGAGATTTTGGAGATTGACTATGTTGATTTTAAAGTGTCTTTATTTAAGTGCAAATAGATTGACAGTAACATTGATGTAGAAACCGGTGATTTAGGATTCACATAGGTTGGTCTTCGAAAGACAACTTATAAAAACGATTCATTCATCATGGAAATCCAAGCAAAACAAGTTATTTATGTCATTGATCCTGCTAACACTAGATGATCAATTGTTCTTCAAGGAAAATATCTTCTTGATAGTAATGATGAAAATCAATATTTGAACTATGAGATGCCTTGTTTAACAAATCATGTATGACAATCATCTGAAGAAAATGATTCAGATGATGTGCATGCTATTTGTCGTGATCGTGAAGATGGGATATGGGAAAACTAGTAAGTAAATGTTTTATATCACCTAGTAATTTATAAGTATTCATTTTACTCTTTTTTATTCCTTGTAATATAAATTTAAAGTTGTTGTTGATTATCCTAATTGGTTTTAAATGTTGCTCAAATTATAGGTGTTTAACGACCAGTGACAAATCCTATTGTACAGCTTACAATTTTACAGTTTGGTTATTGCTTTTTTTGTTAATCATTTGTTTTAGTTTTGCGGTAAAATTATAAAGCGTGTGACATTTTTGGCTTGCATTTTGTATAAAAATACAGAGTAATGGTACAATGTTTCATATTGAAAAATTGGCAAAATGTACAATTTCTATTTCAGGAATCTATAAAATATGGTTTTGTAATATAGGTGCATACGATAGTACTAAAAAAACTCATTCCGTCGATTTTTACCTAACACCGAGGTAATAACACTCATTTATTACCTTTCGTTCTATACAACAACAAGAGTTAATATTGGATGCGCCATCCAGTTCTAAAAATAATCAAAATGCAGATGCTGGGGATCGAACCCATGTGAGATAAATTTACCCTTCGGCTATATAATAATTGAGGGTTTAGGTGGCAACTTTTCTTGACGCCCTTCGTTATCTTGCCTCCTTAACCGAGGTTAAATGCATTTCGCATCCGACGTTAGATGTGTTTTTTGTAGTAGTATATTTTTGATGAATACTTGCAATAAAAGCTTAAACAGATGTTTCTTTATTTTTGATAGATAAATCAGTGTTTTTTTTTTGTAATGATTCTTGTGAAATAAGTCAATAAGTGTCGACATATTGAATGTAAATATGGAATTTATCAACACTTAGTTGAGATAACAGAGTATGATGCTCAACAAAATAAAAGAGAACAAAAGGTTGTTAATCAAGCATGCATGTAACATGTATCGGCTATCAAATCGTTGATTGTCGTAGTTTTCGTTGCATTCAACATGTAGACTCGGCTTGCTCTACCGGGTCCTCTCATTGGCGTCTTTCGCATTCTCTACTTAGGAGAGACCCTCATCATATGCTCCTGCTCTTGGAAATTAAAACATTTTGCTAGTAGTCTTGCACTCTCCAAATTGAGGCCTCTTACAAGCGTTGCATTAGGGTGGTCAACATAGCCTTCTATTCTTTTGTTGGGGAGTCTCTTGGCTTCATCAACTAGTTGAATTTGCCAAATCCCCTCTATTGTTTCCCTACTTGCCCCCTCTCTAACTGAATTTTTTTCCAACCATTCTCAGCCACATAGCACTGTTGTAGTAGCTCAAAATATGTATCAAACTTCTGATGTGCCACATTATGCTGAATTTCTCTCCTTAAATCGAACTTGAGCTCATTTATCTTTCAGTTCTCATTGGGTGCATATAGTGCTTGGCTTAAATAAGTTTTCACATCTTCAAACTTTTCTGCAAACTCTGTTATCGAAATGTTTCTTTGTCGGAGCTATTGAAATTATAACTCTATGAGTTGGCAAGGTATCTGGAAAATACTTATCTACGAATATTGCCTTGAAAATCCTTTGAAAGGTCATGAGTTATCATATATAATGATGCACTAGTCCACGATTTGGTTGTTGCTCCTCTCATCATGTGCAGCATTGAAGCGAGAAACAAGAGCTATGGTACCAATGACGAGGTTTACAAGGATGAAAAGGGGGTGAAGGTGCAAACCATGTTGCTATTGCTATGAAATTACTACTAGTTAAGGCGGTTTGTCGTTTTGTTCGGCTATAAAATATTAAGAGAAATGTTATTCCTACACCAAAATTTTACACCTACATATAAATTTTAAAAAATATTACGTTTTTTTATTTAGCTTTAGGGGTTACATATTTAAAAAAACGTGATTAACCAACTTTATAACTTCATTAACCAACATTTTACTTTTCATTAACCAACTTTATTTTACTTCTAAAAATTATTTTTAATATTTGTATGTTTATTAACCAACTTCGTAACTCTATTAACCAACTTTTTACTTTTCAGTAACCAACTTTTTTTTCTATTAAATTATTTTTAATATCTGGGCGTTCATTAACCAACTCCATCACTTCATTAACCAATCTTTTATACTTCATTAACCAACTTTATTTCACCATTAAAATTATTGTTCATATACTATTTATGAGCACTGTTCATTTGCACTATTCACAATACTATTCATAAATATATATTTTTATTTTTAAAAAATACTGTTTACCGTATAAATACGGTGAACAGTGTTTGATGTAAGTATTTGGTGTATGAATAGCAAACCTCAAATGTTAACTCTCTTTCTCTGTCATTTGTTTGCTTTTTTTAGAATAAATAATAATAATATAATAATTTTTATTGGCTTTTAATTAAAAAAAATGTTCCCAGCAAGTTATCACTTATATGTGTGGCAGTAAACTAACTGGTAAAAAAAAAATTAGCTTGTATCACTTAATTTAATTTATCATTTGAACAAAGTCTACTTATATTTTATTTAATTTAGAAAAATATATTAAAACGACTTAATTTTGTCTAAGAAATAAATAAATTGTTATTTTTTCAATTTTCAAAAAACCACCAATTTATTGTTTTTTATTGGTTCTGACTACTTCTCACAAGTTTAATAATGTACCTGATCTAGCAATCAAGTCAGATCGATAACCCCTTTAATTCCCAGTTTCACGGGTTTTATCGGTCTATTCTAACTTTTAAAACACTGCTCTAACACATCGTCTCCATTTGATGGATTGCCGGAGTGAATAATAAATTATTGCCATTGTATATACAATCACAAAAGAGGCGCGGTGCAATAGGGAAATCTAATGGTAGCTTAGAAGGTTGAGGATTTGATTATCTCTGGTTGTTGGAAGTAATTCATATTCAAAAGCTGTTTTTAGAGCTAGAAGCTTCTGAGGTGATTACTTAGAAGCAATGTTACTCATAAGCAAAAACTTATGAGGTGACTCTTCCAGAAGTGTGTTTAGCTTCTGGAGTTGAGTTTGTTTTGGTTAGCTATTAAGTTCTAGTTTATTTTGTTTACTTAGTTATTAAGTTTACTTTTTGTTATGGCCTACGTGACAACTTAGTTTTTCAATGTATAAATATATTAGTAGTAGTTGTCATTTAAAACCTAATTATGTTTCGTTACACTTTTCTAGCCATTGTAGAGTATTAATATTATTCTTTGCTTTCTTAAACCTTGTGTACTAACACTGGCCACATAAAATTTGTTTTTGCAAATTTCAAAGAAAAAAAAGAATTTAAAAAAATTATTCTATTAAAAAGAATAATTTAAAAATTTAATTCATTATGAATAAATAATAATATAAAACAATTTTTATTTTAAATATGTGATATGACACAATTGACTTAGGTGGTGCCACATTAAATGAAAATGTCACTTCTGTATAAATGGAGGAGATTAAAGAAATCTCGAAAATTGTTAAATATATAACACAAAGTGTTAAATTTTAGATTTGAATGATTAAAACATTAAAAAATTAAAATATGAGATCAAGATTGCATTAAATTTATTTTCTTTTATGTGTTTTTTTTAACAAGTGGTATCAAGAGGAATGATTTGGTAGAGTATAAATTTTTTTTAAGTATGCTTTGTTGTTGTAGATTTGTCTGATTCATCATATTTGAAAATGAATTTTATATTTTGTGTTGGTTGATAAAGGTTTTTTGATACATAAAAGATTATGGCTCCAATGTTGAATTTTGCAAGTGCGTTGAAGTTTGACTTTGAGAAATTTGATGGAAGAGTCAATGTTGACTTATGGAAAATTAAGTCAAAGATGTATTGATGCAATCGAGATTACACAAGATATTGAAAAGACACATTTTTAACATGCACAACGAAAAATGCAAGGAACTATATTTGAGAGCTTCAGATATAATATGCATGTCTTTTATTAAGAATATTCTTGCAAATGTTTTTGTACATCGTCAATCAAAGAGATCTGAGATAAACTTCAAGGGCTATATTAATGAAAAAGTATTTCAAATCGGTTGTTGTTGTTGTTGAAGGAATAATTGCATAGCTTACGTATGGCTAAAAATACAAAAGTATTTGATCATCTAAGTGTTCTCAATGATATGGTTTATGAATTAAAAATTATTAGACTCAAGATTGATAATGAAGATAAATATTTTAAGACTCATATGATCTTTTTCATCTTCCTATGAGCATATTAAATGTATTTTGATATATGGAAAGGAAATCATGAGTTTTGAAGTAGTTGTCAATAAAATTATTTTTAAACAATAAGACTGAAGAGTGTGGATAATAATATTTCATCAAATTCGGTGTTGTTTGCTAGTGGAAGGTCTTATGTGAAGAAAAACAATGAAAAGATTGTGAAATGTTGAAAATGTGAAAATTTTGGGCATGTAAAGTGTAACACCCCAAATCTACCTGGTAAATTATAAGCGAAAATCAGAGTAATTCAAAAACTTTCAACATACAATGGGATGTCACGTTTCAACTTAAAACCACAAAATAACTTGTAATTCATTTAACATGAATACATAGCATTCGGAAAACACCATGTTATTCAATAACTTCCAAACTTCAACTTATAAATTAGAATCGACTTAGAAACATCTTTCATTCAGCTATAAATAAATATCAACTTAGAATACAACAACTTAAATAATAACGACTATCCCCCCAAGTGCTACGTATCAGAGCCAGACCCTCTTGACTTGTCATAGAGCAACATAAATACTTCATTAAATTACTTCGAACATCCACAACTATTCTTGAGTACCTGCCTATTTCCCATGGTAGGGGAAATATCAGTAGAAGGGTGAGAATTCAAATCATTATAAATAAACATAATATGGGAAATGTAATACACAACAAGAATACATTTCAAGAATTCATCATTCTTCACATGAACATGCATTCATATACAATATACCAGGATTCACATGTTTAGGTCATTTCAATTTCAAGTGATCAAACATGGTTACTAAACAATGTACATTCACAAAGTACAATTGTATACCAACATAATCCTATTCCAAATATACAAGTAATCACACCTCTTACCACATATATTCGTCATTAACCAACATAGTTCACATATTCCAAATATTCACATATATCATTAATACATATATATTCACATTCTCATCATTTATGTTTTCAATCACATATATCACATCCACAACACATCAACAATTCATAGCAATGAATTCAACTTCACAATATGCATTCACACATCATAGCAACCACTTTATCATCACAATGACTCGAATGCAACTCAATATGCGACTCAATACTATGCATATGCATGTGGTACCATTTGGAGTAAAACTCCCACCGTCTCAAAATTGCCATTGGGTACACCGTTGCTATTTCCTATTAAGGCCGTCGTGTTTGCCATAATTTTCAGGTCGTCGTGTTTGCCATAAGTTTCATGCTATGCAATGAATGCGACTCAAATGATGCACATCCACAAAAACAACATAAACAATACGTCACAACATCGTCTAAAACACATCAACTCAATGCCAAGGTTCTATGGTAATAACCATATCATTACTATCATAGTAATTCATCACTTCACAATCACGTCACTATGTTTTATCATTATACAACAATATTTCACTTCACAATCACGTCGCTATGTTGTAACATCATACAACAATATTTCACTTCACAATCACGTCGCTATGTTGTAACACCATACAACAATATATCACTTCACAACAATAATCATGATACAATTTATCAACATTGACCATAGGGTCTACGACAACGACAATAATTTCCACATACTAGCAACAACGACAACAAATTCATCACATTAACAACAACAACAAATTCATCGTATTAACGACAACAACAAATTCATCATGTTAACAACAAACATCAACAAATTCATCATGTTAACAACAAACATCAATATATTCATCATGTTAACAACAAACATCAACAAATTCATCGTATTAACAACAAACATCACATTACACAATTCAAGTAACGACATAACATGATTAGTTCAACTTCTTAATTAAAAGCATATTTATTTATTATTTCATCACAATACATCATTATCTCATCATAAGGAAAGTGCATATCATCATCTCAATAGCATTGTATCGACATAAGAAACACATACATCAAGTTATACCGCAACATGGTTATGTTAATTCATAGCAAAGAGCATACTTCATATGTTAACACAACATAGTTCATCACTTAATCCTAATAAAAATAATAGGAGACTATATCCTATGAATCATTTCATTGCATCATGTTATAGTTCATTGCGTTAGCTTTCCAACGCTTCGAACAGTGCATCAATCGGTGTCCGGAAACTCAAGTTATGGCCTTTACAAAAATCTGTCAAAATTGGATCCTCAGGTCGACGCATGGATGTTTCTGTCCCCCTCGGGTTTGCTCAAGTCGACCCTGCCTGCTGTATAGATCGAATCATGATGCATAAAAACCCAAAAATCACCATTTTCCTTCCCCAATCTCCTCATACAACAACCACTAACCCTCATACAATTTAAACATCAATTGATAGCAATTTAGCACACATATAAAATTCCTAAACATATTTCTAACCATGGATTCACATACAAACATCATCAAACATGCTTTGATTCACAAAATCTTATGATATCTACCAAACCCTAACATTTTCCAAAACTATGAACTTGAGAAGTTAAGAGATCATACACCAAGCATACACACAACATTACCCAATTATATAAACCTATAATAATTTGGATTCTAACCCTTACCTTGAATCTCTAGTCCACCCTCTTCAAGAATCTACTTCCCTCTTCTCTTTCTCTTCTTTCTCTTCTTTCTTCTATTCCTCTCTCTTCACCCAAATGAAAGTTATGAGACTAAAGCTCTAAAACCCTAACTCTCTTACTATCCTTCTAATGGGCTTAACCCATAATCCATCTATTGTGTCATATTTCTACCACTTAGGCTCAATACTACTAACTTCATTATATTATATCAAATAAATCACAAAATACATTGTAAATAATTAAATAATATTCCACAACTACAATCGATCCATAACTTAAATAATACCAACTCGCGATTTGTATTTCTCCGACTAATAAATCCGACCATAAACTTAACTGCTCAAATCAACATATCAATTCAATTACGCCTTGAGAATAATACCGATAAATCACGACTTCGACTAATTCCAACGAATAATTCTTTGATTAATTTAATTAAATAATTAATTAAATTCGGGGCGTTACATAAAGAATAATTATCCTAATGGAGCACCGTTAGAAAAATACTATGAGTCAAATGCTATCAATGTGTTCCTCACTTTGTGAGATGATAATATTTTCTTGAAATTTGAGAAATTTGTCTTCGTGGCATTTTTGCTATTGCGGAAAATTATACTGTTGCTTGTGGATTAACACATAGACATTGATGTAAAGTGCGTTGTGATATTATGTCAGTGGTATAAGAGATTCTCGTCATCATGGAAGTAGCACCATATATTTTCAATCTGATTTTTATCATATGAAAATTCTTTGAATAGTTTTTCTTCCAGTGAAATATATTCTTTTTTCGATGGAGTATGATAGCTCTTTAACTCGTTGAAGACAATGTGAAAATCCAAGTGAAATAAATTCTTCTTTCAATGGAGTCTGTGTAGACAATAGAAATAGATGTATCATTTTCAATATATATGGAGATGTGATGTGTTCCTCTAATACCACTTATTTGGGAGTCCAGAGAAGGCAGGAGCAACAACGTGCCATTGCTACATAATTATACGAGAGAAAGATGTCATGTTTTCACTCAAAACCTTAAGATAACATGTATATAGGTCATCTCTAACATTTCACTCATTAATAGGAGATCTTAAACTTATCCAATCACCCGTGCACCTAACACTTTTGTCCTTATATATAATTGTTTATTTTAGTTCATTTAGATCAAAATATGCAAGAGAGCTTTTTTTTTTCGGGGGAGTGCTTTACTTTCACCCTTTTCCAATTTCATCAACTTTTGGTGTCAAGGCTTACCTTCTAATTCAAAGACTGATAGTAGAGTAGATATAATATTGGGATGCTGCTGGTGATTGATAAATTGGGTTTTAGCTGGTATAGCTGTGCCTATGTTAGTTAAAAAACAAAAGATAAAAAGAAATTCTAGAGGATGAAAGTTCAAGGTGTTTTCAATGCTCCTGCTATGGTGTGAAGACATTCGTTTTTGGAGTCACTTTTAAAGGGTTTCATCAAGTTTGAGAGATGCATGTATGATGCCTTTTGATGTTGGTTGGTTTTGTTGATTGACATGGTGCTATGAAAGTTTTGTCATGCTTCCTATATGTTGTCGTCTTTTTTTGTTGTTATGTTGTAATTTTAGGTGTGTTGCTGAGTGGTGCTGTTGATGCCTGTAGTCTCTAGATAGTGTGTTAGGTGTCAGGATAGTCAAGTAGTAAGGGGAGTTTTTATTCGATTTTTTTCTATTCAGGTGTTTAGACTTGAGATCTAGAGAACTGTTGTATTTGTAAAATACTTTTTAATGTAGTGAAAAAAAATGTAGTTAACTCAATTTAGAGCTTGATTAGCTACTAAAAAAAGAAAGTTAAGTTCTTTTTTTTTTTCATATGCAAATGTTGCATTAATAGTTTGTAGTTCAGCAAAGTGCTAGATGAGCAATATGAACTATGAAGTGTCAACTATGTAATAACCAATTATCATAAGGCTTCACCCAATTTACACCAATTCGAACAGCAATTAACCAATTATCACAAGGTATCAATCAGTCAAAATTAATCATTGTCTATGCGATAATTTGAAAACTATACAATGGGAGGAGGTTTGTAAGGGTTGCATTATTGGGCTGTCTCAAATAGAGGATTGAAGATAAGGTGTCAAAGGACAGAGAAAGAATATTGGTATAATAAGAGATGTCCTGCCTTAACTTCTTGAACAATTGATGCATTAACATTTTTCTATTAAAACAAAACTGTGTTTGGTATCATCTATTTTTTTGCTTATGAACTATTTTTCCCATCGACGACATGAACATTTGACAAACAGAATTATATACGATCATAATGCTGCAGACAGCAGAAATTGAATTATAAACTGCATGGTTGCACAAAGAATATTACTAAACATTTCACTGATTTGAAGTTACTATATTATTTAGACAAGGAAATAATTTAAAAGAACAATGCTAAAATGACCAATAAAAACTTAACTAGAGAAAAGATGTATGAAAAGTAAATATATGTATTATTACTATATCTGAAAAACAACCATTCACTCATTCTTGCAGATATTAAAAACATCAACACAGTTTGAAAATTAAAACAGCACAAACAAAAAATAGAGTACCTTCGACATCAACAAAACTAAGATTCAATACACATGAATTTCTACTTCAGGATAAGAATGACTTTGGCTTATTCTGCCATCTTATCTTCCTCATCATCACCACCATCATCATCATCATCTCTCAACTCAAGGTCGTCAAGCTCAGCCAGCAACTCATTGAATGGAACAGAAGGCAGCTCTTCACCATCAGCTACAGAAGATGCCACCTCAGATGGCTGATAATCCTTATTTTGGTATAAAGATATGTTGAACCGTAACTCAGGGTTTTCTTCAATGTCTTTCAAGAATTGTTCATATTCAGACGCCTCCTTATCTTCATTAACCTTCTCATCAACTTCCATCACAAGTGACTTAAGCTTCCATGCACGAGCCTTCGGGCGTCGCTTCTGTCGTCTCTCTTCATAACTCTTCTTTATCAAAACCACTTCAGGAACATGACCTCTGAAATTGTCCAACTCCATGTCATTAGTGTTAGCACTATACAAGTCATAACCAAGTGCTAAGTCGCCAGGCTTTAAGAGATGGCCCAAGTGAGTTTTGATATTAAACATTATGTCATTCTTTCCGAAATCTGACACACGAGCCACTTGAGCATCAGCTAAAACATATTTCGTGCCACCAACAATAACCTCAGATGAAACCGGCTCAATATCCAACACAATATATTCCACTAACTGTCTGCTAGTAAGTAAGGACTTAAAGGATGTCCTCCAATACTGATCAGCATCTAAGAAACCGAATTTCAGTGTATGCGGATCAAGCAAAGCAATGCTGTTAGTAACCTTGGTGCAAATCACAATAGGACCGATATTCCCCAAGGGTCCAGCCGCTTTAGGAGGCAAACAAATCAAATCCTCACGACAAATGGGACTGATTTCAACAGAGAAAGTGTATTTATAATTATAAATACTACTCTTAACATCATGAGAAACAAGCTGCTTATCGCTACGACTCCTTATAGGAGACACTTTCCCTATAAACTCAACAAACTTGTTCCCATGGCTTCGACTAGTGAAATAGAAATCAATACCATGATCCATCTGCTTGATCCGGACAGCACGAGCAGCAGCACCATGCTTCAGAATCAACTGCTCCAAATAAAAGAAAGTCCGCCTATGCGACACATGCTGCCTGAGCTGCACAGCAGCAACCCACTGATCAGGATTCGCCGCAACCTTCGAACAAGACTCACACATGTGATCCTGTTGAACATACTCAACAAGATAAGACTGTTCCAGAATCGCGCCATGATAAACCTCCTTCTGAACACTGACCTTAACTTTCACCCTCTTGGAATGTGGCTCCGTCCAAATAAACTCAGCATTAACCAACTTCGCTTTGTTGATATTCATATTCTTCTGCAACCTTTTCAAGCAGAATGTCAAGAGCTCCTTTGATTCTAATTGTAGTTTGACCCAAGTTCGTGGCGGCTGCAAGTAGCTTTCGCAGTCGGGGCAATGAACAAGCACGAGACGCTTGAGTAAGCCTTCGGTAATATCGACTTCGGAGCGCAAACACTTGACGCACATATTGGCAGCATTTGGTTGCATGTTAATCCCACATTTGCAACACTTAACACTGCCAATTGTATGTTGAACCATGAACATACCAGCTTCTCCAGCCATTTCTAATAAACCTAACATAGTAAATAACAGAAAATAACATTCCACTGTGAGAAAGTATAAAAAATAGAACCAAGAATCAACTTAGAAAACATAAGAATAGATACAGAAATTAACCCTAATACTTATATAAATAAAATAAATAATAATTTTATATCAATTGAATATAGGCGGTTAGTTGCGGCTAATAGCGGCGCGATTGAGGCGGTTTGGAACAGCGGCTGCCGCTACAGCGATGGCGGATGAGGTACACATCACTGTGGCGGTTGCCTCGGATGTTTTTCAAGACGGTGCAAGTAGCTGCCATCGAGGAGTTTCGCGACCGCTATAAAGAAGATTGTTTGAAAAAATGAATAGAGATCGAAAGAGAGAAACCTGAAGAAACACGGTGGAAGGAGGAGGTGTGGTGAAGAAGAAATGAAAAAGCACGATACGAAGGAAATGAAGCAGCGGCGTGGTTGATTTACGGTGGTTGCCGAAAATTTTGCTAGGTTTACAATAAATTGTGAAAATGTGTTTATTTAATCAATAAAAAAAGATTTTTCTTTTGTTTTAAGTGAACATGGGCTTCATTAAAATTTGGAGTTCGATTTTGACTTCTATTCGATGGGCCTCATCATAGGAATGTACCTCGCACTTCCACGCCTATACCCCACCCTCACCTCCACGTTTGGTTTGAAAGGTCTAAAATACATTTTTTTTTTACAAAAGTAAAAAAAGTTAAATTTTTTTACTCACTCACGTAAAAAAAGTAAAAAATTAGAACAAGACTTCTCCATCTTTCATAAAAAAAAAAATAAATACAAGTACCTTTTCTTTTTTTCTCTAGTTTTTTTTTTTTTGTATTTATTTGTCTAGGTTTTATGTAATTTTTTGTGATTATTTTTTTTATGTAATTTTGTTTAACTTGTTGTTTTAACAATTTGATCTAATCTTTTATACAATAAAATCACTCAAAATAGAATGCAGGCTGGTTTTTAGTGTCATTTTGTATAACATTTTCTATATATTTTAATGTGATTAACATTAGGAGTTTGTTCTAGGCCGATCAAAGGCTCAAATAGTTAAAGTTCAATTTGCTTCAAATCCACTTCACTTGATCCAAGATATAAAAGTCAATTCATATGGAAGTCAAGGTACATTCTCTAATATCCACTTTTCATTATACTCATTTTGAATCTTGAACTGACTTGGCTCTTGAAGTGCTAACCATGCGGTTCCACCCCGCGTCGTCGTGACGGTGATCAGCACCACTGATTTAAGGTTTCAAGTTCATTAACTACTCCATTTATGGTTCCTAAACGGAACAGTGACGCGGTATGTGGTAATCGACTTCTGATTCCTACACTTTTCACGATTTTAAATTCAATATTTGATTTACCAATTCGTAATTACCTCGGGTCACCGAATTAAAAGCATTCAGAATCAAGTTTTCATATCCATCAAGGAGATATGTAACACCCCGAATTCGAATTTTCGAGTAATTATAATTTTAAACTCTTTTTACTTAATTATTTTGGCGATAAAATATTTTATGTGATTTATTTTGTACTTGTTGGGTTTATATAGGGATTTATGATATTTTTATGTAATTGAAATAGTAGAAAAAGAGAAATATTAAGGTATGGGTTAAAATTAGAGTATTATGGAAGTTGGTATGCTAAGGTGAGAGTCGCCAAGGGTTGAGGGAGAATTATGAATAAAATAAAATAAAATAAATTGAATTATTAGGTTAAATAGATAGAAATAGTGAGGGGAGTGGAGTGGAGTGGAGTTTTGTCTAATACCTGAAAAGTTTGAAAGGGAAAAAGAGGCAAGGAACCTTAAAGGGAGCTCTAGGAAGAAGATGCAATTACCAAAGCTTGAATTCATTGCTGGAGAATTAAGGTAAAAGGGGAATTACTCTAATATGGGTGTCAAATGCAAGAAAGGTAGAGAGGGGTACTCACACTCCTCTAGTTTTTTTCATCTTTTTCATCATTGTTGATACTTATGTGTTCTTGTGGAAAGGTTCGTGTAAAACGTATTATAATTGTTGTGAATAACATGAAATTTGTGCATTATTTTATTATTGATTTTCGTGTGCCTTTGTATATGCTAATTGATTGTGTTGTTGTTCATGTGTATGGTTTTGGTATTATGAACATAACCTTAGATTTGTGATAAAGTATGAATTCAGTGTTTAATAAGTGAATATATGATATATGTTTATGTTGTCTTTGATTTGATTTGGGTAATTGCGGGTCACAATTGGAGCTTTGATAAGGCTTCAATGGTGGAATCGCGTTGCTGGTTTTTCCTGTTCTAGGCGTCCTCTCTTAGCAAGTCTTCGCTTAGGAAATGAGAGTCTTACTATTTTTTTATGTGAATTTTTTGGTTGTCTGTGATTCCAGTGACTATTGGTTGCTATTTTGACGTGTTTGGTGAGATGGTGGATAAAATTAATATGCCTTGAGTGTTATGTGAACTCTTTATTTGATGTACAAGTATATATTGTTGAAATGCGTGTATAATTATATGATAAGTTATAATTATATGTTGACGATGTTGAGATGTGTAGTTCGGAGTGAGAATTACAATGATTGTCATATGTGTTGTTGTGTATGGTTCAAAATGGAATCAGTGGTGTCGTAGAACCTATATGTTGGTGTTGCATATGATGCATCATGAGTATCAGTGTTGAGAAGTGACGAGTCGCGGGTTCAGAAGAGGGGGTCAGTGATGAGTTAGGGTTCAAAGAGGAACGAGGTTCGAAGAGGTATCATAGTGAGGGGATGATTATAAGTAACATAACTCTGATGTCCATAAAGTGAAATAAAAATAAGAGAGTGTGAATTTAGTGGAAAAGTAGAGTTTGTAGAATTATTGTAAAAATATGGAAATTGGTGAAAATTAGATTTATTATAAAAATAAAATAGAAAGTATAGTGGATAAAGGTAATTTGGTAATTATAGAGATAAGCAAGGGTTGATTTGGAATAACCAGAATAGGGAATTATGTTTTTGATTAAAAAGGGATTAGTTAACCTAAAAGTTATCAGTACATAAAAAGAAGAGAAATGAAAAGAGACAAAGGCATTAGGAGACTAGGGCTTTGAGGAAAAAGAAGGAAAAACACCATCGTTGAAGTGCCTTTGCTGGATTTTCAAGTAAGAGAAGATTACTCTACTGCGGGTGTATATTAAATGAAGAGTAGAAAGGGATCCTCACCCTCCTCTAAGTTTTCTTTCTCTATTGTCGTGTTTGAAAAACTTGGTTTATGATTATGAACATTTGATGATGATGATTCTTGTTGTGAATTGATTATGTGTTGTTATTACTGAATGTATGTTGTGGAATTGATGAGCTCTATGTGATTAATTATGATCATGATGTTAAAGATTGATGTGTTGCATTGGTGATGATGAACATGAAGATGATTCTCATTGTAAAATTGTTGTTAATGCAGAGATTGGTGAACTTGTATGTTAATTGGTGTGTATATGATGTGGTAATAATAAGTAAATTGTGTATGATGTTAGATTGTCAAAATAATTTTTTTAGGTAAGCTAGGGCATGTTTGTGTGGGATATAAAATTGATTAAAATTACTGAAAATTGAAATTCTAGAAAAATCACTTGTAGCAATCGATTGATGTAGGGGAACAATCAATTGGTCCTTTGAAATAATGAAAGAAATTTTGGGCAGAAAACTTGGACCAATCGATTGGTCCAAGCGTGTAATCTCTAATTGCAAACTGGAATTATTGGACAGCATAGGGAGGACAATCAATTGTTCTACCCGTGTAATCGATTGGTCTTGGTTTAAAAAATTGGAATTTTGGGTAGGATGTAAAGGAAAATCGATTGCCCTTAGGGGTGTAATAGATTGGTCCATGTTTGAGCGTGAAAAATTAGTGAATAGAGAGCTGTGAACAATAGATTGGTTCCTTTGTGTAATTAATTGGTTCACTTGTTGTTTTGACCATAACTTAAATATCGTGACTCCGTTTAAGGCGCAGTTTGAACCGTTGGAAAGCTAACATGTAGTATTATCCCATGGTGATGCTTTAGGAGTTTAATTATGTATGTATGATTAATGGTGGTACAAAGGAGATTAAATGTTATGATGATGTTTTTGAGATTAATGAACTTTATGAATGATCATATGATATAAGTTGTGGTGAGATGTAAGTGTATGAATACTTGTGATATATTGATATGTTGTAAATTATTTCCTGATGATAATTTATGTTGAATTTCATGGAGAAGATCCATGAAAGGGTGAGTCGTTGAGGTGTGTTGTTTATGGTTCGAAGTAGGACCATTGGTGGATGTTGCACCATAAATGTTGTTGAAGCATCATCATGCATCATATGTATCGTTGTGATGATCTCACGAGTTAATGATTTTGAAGAGGGGATCAGTGATGAGTTTCGGGTTCGAAGAGGGACCGTCGGTGAGTGGACAATATTAGTAATATAACTCTTATATCCAGATTGGTACCACATGCATATAGAGTCGAGGTGTTATCATATTGCATACATATTGGCATTGTGATTTCACGATTGTTGTTGTTGTTGTTGCTTATGCTACTCTTCCCGATCTTTTGCACCGCTAACATATTTGAGTGTACTCTCACCCCTTTTTTATTTTGTTTGTGTGTTGATGTATGTTGCGTATAGATACTCAGGAACAAGAGCAGTAGTTGCCGTGAGATGGAAGAAGGCATATAGATCTTGTTTCATGTTTATCTTTATGTGCATTTTTAGTTTTATTGTTTTGATCTGTAACACTGGGATATGGGTCGATCGTTTGATTTTGTTAAGCTAATGTTTGAGTTCTACTAATTTCTTTAAGTACTTTATTTGATGAGACAATGGAAATTTATGTTGTTTAATTAAGTCCTGCTGCGAGTATTTATATTAATTGAAAAGTATGTATGTCCTGTTGATTAGCATCCTAAAAATATGTTTATTCTTTAAACTAAGAGAGGGGGTTATGGTATTACACTATTCACCCTCATTCTAGACTATTTTCTCACACCATATTCTCACCCAACAATATTCATTACCAACTAATACTTAGTTAGGGCCTGCACATGACATTTTAGTTTATAAATTAGAATAACTAGAAATGATATGATGTGAGGAACTTACATTCGTAAACCAAGCTTGGAATTCAAGATCTCGAGGCCCTTGCGTCTGATCTTGATGAGAAAGGTAAGTATTTGCTTATGCAGATGATGAGACTTGATTCTTGTGACTGCCATGGGCATTGACTGAGTTATTTGTTGCAGACCTTTGTGCTTGAGCGTTAGGTATTGGGGGCTCAAAGTGCTTATCATACATATGCCAACAATCTACCATTGAATGACCATACTTGTTGAAGATTTATCATGTTGGATTATTACCTGTAGTATACACATGTCTCCCACGACATGTGTTATATGTTGATCTAGCAATGCAACGAAATGACTGATTGAGGCCAAAAACATTACCATTTATACCTGAGTTTAAGTTAATGATCACACCCTGAGCAACATTTGAAGTTTCATTTGGAGTTGCAAGCTATTTCCTATACTTATCAAAGTGTGCTTCATGAACATACAAGAGAACTTCTACATTATAGATGCTAGTTGGTTTTCCTTTTCCATAGATCATCATAAAAAATAGATTGTTCAAGTAGTCCTTGAAGAATGGCATCAATCTGATGTCTTTTAGAGATTGGATCAACAATTTTCATGAGGCTCCGCTATGGCCTGAATTCGTATAACATACTCTGATATGAAGCGATTGTCTTTCTTGCTTGTCTTAAGTTCATATCTTAGTTTATGAATGTGAGCCTTCATTTTAGAATTGAAATGCTTATAAACTTTGTCCTAAACCTCATATGCATGTTTGCAAGAAAGCACACATGGTATCACAACTTCCCATATCGTAAAAAATAGCCATGTAAACAAAAATTGATCTCGAACAATCCAAACTTCATAGTTTTCAGACACAATATTTGCTATTTTATCGCTATCTATTTTGAACATTGGAGGAATTTGTGGATTAACTACCACTTTGTGGAGTTTGTGCGAGAGAATTACTCCTTCAACTTGCTGATTCCATAACAAGAAGTTGTTTTCTTGAAACTTTATTGATATCTTTATAACAAACCTATTTTCTTCACTTGCGAACACCATTTATGATGAAGCAACTTGAAAAGAGTTAACTATTGGTTGTGAATTGAGAGGAGAGATTTCAAATCCTGCCATTAATGCTTCTTTGAAGCTACCTGCAGAACTCGAGAAATTCCTGCACGCGCCAACTAGGAGGAAGCTTCTTTGATGCTTAGATCTTCACCTATGATGAAGATGATGGTGCAGTGGAATGAAGGTCCCTTCTAGAATAATACCATAATAGATGAGAATTCAAGCATAGAGAAACGGTAATTAATCTCACGGAAGAGAGAGTTCTAGCAATATCTTCTTGCTTTAATTATGTATTCATTTTGTCACAAGAGAAGACCATACTTTACACATAGACTAGTCATCTTGAATAGTTAGTTGCATACTTCTAACTTCCTAACTAACTTTACTAACTTCCTAACAACCTTTTCAAAGTTACCATAACTAACTTTGGTTGAGACTTCTCTAATCCCTCATCTCCTCTCCCCTCCTAAAATTTGAATCAAACATATTTAATTAAAAATATTCAATCCCCTCTCATTATCTCCCCTCCATCTACTCCAAATCAAATAGACCTTAATTAGGGTCAAAATTGAAAAGATTTAAATGCCCCTCCAAATCAGTTTGAATTATTAAAGCTCATGTGTGTTTTAATGGGTGTCAATATTTGTGTCCAAATAGTATATATGTACAGGATAAAAACGTTGTTCGACCAATATTCTCTGTAGTTAATTTTTGACAGATTCGTACATCCAATGTATTTTTTATTGTTAAATTTTGATCGGACAATCCAAATTTTAATTTGTGTATTTTTAATTTTTTACAAATTTAAATTTTATATTAACTCGAAACCGTTTTCTCAACGACTACATATAAATCGAATGCCTAAATGCGAGAAAAGTGTAACTTCAATTAATCGTATTTGTAGTCTCCCACCATATGATTTGGAGGTCGTTTTAGTAGCTTCATGAGTAGGAACTAGGCTCCTACGCTATCGACAAACAAAACAAGTGAGCTTATTTTTCTTTTGAGAAATTAGGAAGGAATAGTATGAAGTATTTTATAGGGTGTCGGTAAAGTATTGGTGTCCATGCTTGTGTACCATTAATATTTCTGTACAAAAAAATGCTCCCACCACATGATTTGTGGTCGTTGTAGTAACTTAATGATTAGAAATGTAGAATTCTATTCTATCCACACAAACAACTGAAGTTGCTGATAATTGATAAATGCTAACCATATCCATATGCATAATGCTCAATCACCTAAAATGGCCAACAACGATACCGTGCGTTTCGGAATCTTAGGCTGCGCCAGCATCGCCAGAAAACTAGCCAGAGCCATTGCACTTGCTCCCAACGCAACCATCTCCGCCATCGCAAGCCGTTCCATCGAAAAAGCAGAGAAATTCGCTACAGACAACAGTTTACCAGCGAGCGTGACAATCTACGGTAGCTACGATGAGATCATGGAAGATTCACGTGTCGACGCGGTGTATCTTCCTCTCCCTACAAGTCTACACGTGCGATGGGCGGTTACTGCCGCGAGTAAGAAGAAGCATGTGCTCGTCGAGAAGCCTGCTGCTCTCGACGTCGCAGAGCTTGATCGGATCTTAGAAGCTTGTGAATCAAATGGTGTGCAATTTATGGATGGATCTATGTGGTTGCATCACCCTAGGACTGCTCACATGGAACAGTTACTCTCTCTTTCTAATTCCAATGGTATTGGACCAGTTCATTTTGTGAGTGCAGGACTATTTCATTTATTGTTTTCTATTTTTTGTATTAATTTGTTTGAGTTAGATTTAATTTATATCTATGTTTGAAGATCCATAGCACATCAACAATGCCAACAACACAAGAGTTTTTGGAGAATAACATAAGAGTAAAGCCAGAGTTAGATGCTCTTGGTGCACTTGGTGACTTAGCATGGTATTGCATTAATGCATCCTTATGGGCAAAGGGCTATAAACTGCCGACTAACGTTACCGCGCTCCCCGACGTCACCAGAAACTCGGCCGGGGTCATATTGTCAATCACAGCTTCTTTGCAATGGGACAAACCTAATCAAACAGTTGCGAATATCCACTGCTCGTTTCTTTCTCACACGTCAATGGATTTAGCAGTTTGTGGTTCCAATGGGTCTATGCATGTTAAGGACTTTATAATCCCTTATAAGGAGACTAGTGCAAATTTTGATTTTACATTTGGTGCAAAATTTGTTGATCTTCATATTGGGTGGAATGTGAAACCAGAGGAAGTTGATGTGGCCAACAAGCTCCCACAAGAAGCTTTGATGGTACAAGAATTTGCTAGACTTGTTGCAAGTATTAGAGATTGTGGGTCTCATCCTTCTAGTAAATGGCCGGAAATTAGTAGAAAAACTCAGTTGGTGGTTGATGCTGTGAAGAAGTCCCTAGAGCTTGGCTGCAAACCTGTTGCATTGTAGCTAAGTAGTTACAAAGTCATTGCACAATTTATACTTATGAAGTTGGATACAATAAACATTCATGTAAAGTGAGATATTGCTAATTTTTGACTAGTCTGCTGGCCAAAATCAGTTTCACCTGCTTTATGGTGTCAATGACTTCATCTCACTTCCTCTGTCCTCATTCTATGTTAAAAACAGAGAGGATGGGGAAATTCATTTATGATATTAAAGAATATAGAATATAGCTTCCTTATGATGCCAATGACATCATCTCTTAAGTTTGTTATAAGAGTCTTTTAGCAATGCCACTCAATCCTTCAACTTTCATTTCATATCCTTTTTCTAAAACGATTATAACGGATGGAATTGCCCTAACATTCTGTCATACATGTGTAAACAAGTCCTAGCTTGTTACCTGTTATCATAGCTCACATGTGTAAACAAGTCCTAGCTTGTTACCTGTTATCATAGCTCATTTTAAAAGGTCTATCAATCATACTTATCTTAGTTCTAATAATCAATTAAATCATAATAACAAAATTCCTATTCTAGATTATAAGGTTTTGTTTGGTAGTTTAGAGAGGAAGGGAGGAGAGGATTTTAACAATATCTTCACTAAGAGTCAAGATCACTTTCAAAAGCACTATGGCTAAAATATGTGAGAAAAGTATGAATGATTTAGAGAGGTTATGAGATAAATGAAAAGTGATGTTTTTCATATTTTTTTGAATATTTTGAAATGATAGAGAAGCCCTCTATTTATAGGCTAAGAAATAGTGTAAATATGAATATAATCCATTGGCTAATTAAATGACCTAATCAATCAGGTAATGCCAATAATTGATAGTGGCTTCCCATAATGAAAGGTTTAGATATAGAGTTGTTACCAATTATTAAGAGACTCTCATAATCCATTAGAGATTCATTAGGCATCATCTAATTGATTAGGCTATATATCTAATTGATTAGACAATTTGAAAAACGTTTTCCTAATCAAGCAGGCAGTCCCCTAATCAATTAGCTAGGATCCAAAAGTATTTTTTTGGTTATTTTTATTAAAAATTGAGAGTCTTCTCAATGTTTTAAGCGTGTGTGTGTGATTTAGCTATAATACTTCCAAAAATACCCTTGTGTCTTTACAAGACACTAATAACTTAAACAGACACAATCATGTGAGCTTTTCACACTTCCCCTCTTTCACACTCTAAAGCTTCAACTCTTGATATCATTATCTTTAATTTTAGAATCACACAATATCCTTGAGTCTTCTTGATAAGGCTTGATATATTTCCACATTAGTTACTATCACTACAAGAAAACTGCTCCCTAGCCACGTGAAGTTGTGACGTGATTATCATGTGGCTAAAAAAAGGCTGTTGCAACGTGATAATCACGTCACTATTTTTTTTATTAATAAAATAATGAAAATAACATTACATTTGTTGGATGTCACAATTTTTTAAAACAAAAAATTGCGAAGTATTAAACACGTCGCTAAAATAAAATTAAAATTAAAAAAATTAAAAAGGCGCAACTTTCAGAGAGTGGGAACTTTGAAATTTGAAAAAAATTAGTTGTGACGTGGTAAACACGTCGCAACTTTTTAGAGGGAAAAAATCTGAAACGGATTTGACGTGGTGCAGACTGGGTATTAAAGTCTTTGACCATTGGCATGTGTTGCGACGTGAATCCTAAGTCCTAAGTCTTCACTTGAGATGTTGAAATCCTAAGTCCTAAATCATTTAAGATGTTGAAAGCTTAAACCAATGATGATCATAAATCCTAAATCTTCACTTGATAGTCCTTGGACTACGGTGTTGAATTTAAAACAAATGTCTTTAGCTCGATTCAGAAGGATAGCTTGATCAACCACCTTGTGTATCTTTGGCCATTTGAGCTAACTTTAGCTATTGCTTGACTTCAAGTGCAATTGCTTGATTTCAAGTGTTATCATCAAAACTAAGCAGCCATTGATTGACTTCTATCTTGCTATCCATGAGCTTCCCAATCTTGGATCACTTCTTAATTATACGTACAAGCACATAGATCCATAATAAAAAGCACATCGTAGTTGCTCGATCAAGGGGATGAAACAAAATTCAGAGTTATGGCATTACGAAACAGTGAACTATTATGGATGGGAAAAAGTTAAAAATATTTGAAGATACAATGCGAAGGCTCTTTGAAGTTATTTTGTGGCTATAATTCAGCCATCAGTATTGCACATAATTCAATCAACATAACATGAGAAAACATATTGATATGACCAATATTTCATTAAAGAAAAATTTGATAGTAGTTGTGATTTAACCGACATTGAAGTAATGCGGGGTTGGAATCTTAATCTCATGCTTATTCTTATGACTGTTCTTTTGCATGTGTTGGCAGTAAAGCTGAAATGGACTAAAGTAGCTGTCAAACTACCTAGGACACTTAGGAAAAATACCCAAAGATATGAGTGGATCAGGAGGTGTTGGACACCATTTTTGTATATGCTGGTACCGAAGGCCTGGACCACGCTTTCACCGAGATGGGTTCGTCTTCGGACTAGGGGGTGCTTCCCTAGAATAATACAAAATATTATGCAACAAGTACGAAGGACGCATCCTTCCTCTTCATGAATTTTTGATTTCTTAGATAGGTTTCCAACTTCCTTCAATGATCTCAAGGTAGGCGTACTTAATCACATGTGAGTTTCCTCTTTACAACTGCATTTTATGTTCCTCTCATTTCAATACGGTTCGAGGTGCGAAACCCTCTTGATCGACATGTAGTGGAGGACACTTTGAACTCGACGCAACGCACAACTAGAGACGGTCCCTTAAGGAAAGGAGTTAATGAAGCACGTCTTTCTGGGGAGTCTTTCTTGAAAGGCCCGAAGAGTTGAACCAGACCTGGGCATGTCGGGTCTTGTTGGGAGTTCATCATTGTCCTTGGCTAGATTGTCATCGTTGTTCCTAGGTCGCCTTAGTAATTCGAGAGTTACAGAGCTTCAATATTTCGTCTCTGAAGGGACTATACATGTTTTTTGAGCAAATATGTCGTAATCTATTTAAAAGAAAAGGATTAATGTCGTACTAGATGTGTAAGGCTTTGGCCGTTATGGCCTTTGGTATTATGGATAAAAGGGACGCCTTTGTGCTTGATCGCCTTTGAAATGATAGAGAGGCACTCGAGGAGCATATTGGTTCCTTCGTTATAGAGAAGGATCGGCTTCTTGATGATCTTATTAAATTGAGAAACCTTGTAAGAGAAATAGGTGATGAGGTGTGAGCTTTCTGGTATCCCTATCAACTAATTGAGAAGGTGCAATTGTTGACTCAGATGATAAGGGAGAAGAATTCCATGTTTATGTTATTTTGAGATGTGTTATCTAACACTGAAACCACCCTTACTAATGCAAATAAATGAAGCTTTAGATTCTTCTCGAAAGAGAATAAGGGAGCTGCATGCATCCTTGGATGAAGCCCATCAAGGCTATAAGAAGGCTCAAAATGAGCTTCTTGAGACATGTTCCAAAAATATCTACATGTCTAAAGAGTATGCAAAGTCGATATAACATGGTTACTTCATATTACATGCTTCTTTTTAAAATGCTTTTGAAGATGGTGAAATTTTCCACCCTAAGATACGTATATCAAAAGAATAAATCCATCTTGAACAAGAAATAATACATGAAAGGTTGGTGAATCTTAGTGGCGAGTCGGACTCAAAGTTATTTTTTGATGGGCTACCTATGCCCCGATGTTGTTTATTATTGAAACAATGATTGTGTGTTGTTGTTATATTTGCTTTGTTATGATGTATTAGTTTCTTTATTACTTATCATGGTATTTACATTCTTGGTGTATCACTGTGGTTTCTCTGAGATCTTGTCCCCTTTTTGAGGTCATGTTCAGAATTTTTATTGAACTTTTCTAAGGAGCGCGTCTGATCAAAGGTTTATTTTTCTTCCCTACTTCCAAGTTTAAACTTGGTTCGAGACCGATGTAATGGAAACTCATCTTCTACGCTCTAGAGTGGCTGACTACCAAGTAGAGGTGATTATGAATCAAGGTCAAACCTAGTAAATATAGGATATCAAGAAATCAACCAATCTTAAGAGAGTTAGAGCTATAAATATATAATTCCATAGTCGAAAAGAAAGGAAGATTTCTATATATCAGTAAACAAAACCTTTCGTGCGATAGATAGCTAGAATGAAGATCTACATTATTGTACTTACGTGGTTAAAACCATGAAAGTAGGAGTAGAAGAGGAATCAAGATCCTATCCATTTCTCATCATCTTCATTTCTTCAATTACCATAGTTTAAGAAACATAAATATAATAGTGTGACATTATATCAGTTTAATGATTTATTATACACTTTAAAATATTTGAAAACTATAGTAATGGAGAGAGGAAATGGAGAAAGAAAATGGAGAGGATCTTATCCCGTAGAAGAGTATGATTATAAAAAGAGTGAAGTCCCATTTTAGTCCCTCACAAAAACTGTAAAGGTCAGATTAGTCCCTGAGAAAAAAAAAAGTCCCTATTAAATCCCTTACAAAATTTAACCGAGCCATGTTAGTCTCTCTACTAATATTTTTTTCAAACCGATTTTTTTTACTTTTGAACCGTGGCTGAACCACCAGTGAAGACCCATTTTAGTCCCTCACAAAAAAAGGGAGAGTCCAAATTAGTCCCTGAGAAAAAAAGTCTCTATTTAATCCCTTATAAAATTTAACTGAGCCATGTTAGTCCCTCTTTCAATATTTTTTTCAAACAATTTTTTCGTATTTTTAAACTATGACTGGACTTGATAAGATAGACCTACTTTAAGAAATTGAGTACCGGTCAGAGGTTGAGTTCCTTTGCACATGGTCTTCAGAGTCTAAGTTTAGTTTCCACCAGAAGCTGGATTCCCTATATGTGAGACAATAAAATCTTATCATTCAGAATTTGAGTCATCATATTCTGATCTTTCATAATCTGAGTCTCAAGCTTCTCTTCATATGTTCCTATCAAAGTCAGAGTCTGGTAAATTCTTTGACTAATGATCCTGTACACTTGAACATATGTTAGTGTACCTAATTATTCATTAAATACTTTGTTATCATCAAAACCTAAGTGATATGGTATAAACCAATTTTCTTCCAACATACCATGTGTATTATTTTCGCCACAAGATTATTTACAAAAGCAAGAAATTATCCTAAATCACCTTAGTAACAAAACTAAACCTTCCTAAAAGATTATTAACAACTAAAACAATAATGACACCTAATACACAAGAATACATAACAACAAAAACCATAGTCACCCACCCATAAGCCTGATAATAAATCAAACAAAGAAAAAAACGTCTTGGTATCGCGATGATTTATCTACAATCCCTTCATAAATAATTTCAATTCAACGGTCGTAAAATAGGAGTGCAGTCACAATTTAAAAATAAAAATATCGATTTGAAAAAAAATACTAAAAGAGGGACTAACATGGCTTGATTAAATTTTGTAAGGGATTAAATATAGACTTTTTTCTTAGGGACTAATTTGGACTCTTCATTTTTTGTGAGGGACTAAAATGAGTCTTTATTAGCAGTCCAGTCACGGTTCAAAAGTAAGAAAAAAACTGATTTTAAAAAAATGTTAGTTGAGGGACTAACATGACTCGGTTAGATTTTGTAAGTGATTTAATAGAGACTTCTTTTTTCTCAGGGACTAATCTGACCTCTATAGTTTTTGTGAGGGACTAAAATGGGACTTCACTCTTATAAAAATATCAAAAGAGAACCGTAAAACAGGATCTATTATTTAGAGATGAATCATATTGAGGAGGCTTGCTCTCTGAATGAGAGGCCAAGTCAACTAGTAACAAACCCGTGCGTTCGCACGAGTTCTGGTACGAGACGCACATTTGTTTTAGATGTATATTTTTTTAATAGAAAAATATATGGTTACCCGTGAAAATATAATAATTGAATGTATAATTAATAAAAAAATATTTTGATCAGTAACTTCATGTTCCGTTAATAATCAATATTTTGATCAATAACTTCATGTTCCCGTGCACAAATGTTATTTTGATCAGTAAGTTCATTTCTCCGTGTACCTTAAAAAATATTTTGATAAGTAACTTCTTGTCCCATTAATAATCAATATTTTGATCAGTAATTTCATGTCCCGTTAATAATCAATATTTTGATCAGTAACTTCATGTTCTCGTGTCAAAATATTATTTTGATCAATAACTTCATGTTCCCGTGTACCTTAAAAAATATTTTGATCAGTAACTTCATGTCCCGTTAATAATCAATATTTTGATCAATAACTTCATGTCCCGTTAATAATCAATATTTTGATCAATAAATTCATGTTCCCGTGTACAAAAGAATAAATATTAAATATTTAGGATTTAAAAGATAAAATCTGAGTTTCATTTGTATAAGTTTTATTTTTTCTATATTTTTATTTTATTTTATGTGTATTGCATCCTATTCTAGATAAGTAGATGCTTAATTATTTTTAATTAAGTTATTGTAAATGCAAAAAAAAACTAAATAATATTGATAAGACAACATTTACATACATACATTTACATGTAACCAATTACTTCATGATTGGTTGTACAATGATTTGACTGCATTAACTTCTAAAGTAAAAGAGTTGATGTATTAGACTATTTGATGCTTTAGCATTAAATCGAAAGGAATAAATTTTGTACCTTTGTGCAATCTACCACACAAATTAATTTTTAGAAATAGAAATGTCTTCACATCAACCCTTGTACAGTTGTACTACAACTTAGCGTGATATATAATATATATCCTAATTAAATAAATATATTGTAGCTATGGTATAATAAATGCCCCAAATATTAGGACACAGAAAATATTCTGATAAAATAGTCTAAACACAACAACATAGTCCTCTCACCCCTCCTCTTCTTACACCTTACTCACAAACTCTAACCTGCAATATTTTAATACAATTTAAAATAAACAACTATAAAATAGTTCAAAAAATATATAACCATAAATAAATAATATCACATAAAAAAAATGTCTATCAATACGAAGAACATGAAGAAATAGAAACTAAAAAAAATAAATCAACTAATATCACATTTTACAAAATTATGAAACTTAAAAAAAAAAGGCAAAATACTCTTTTTAGTCCCGTAAGTTAACCCCGGGGATCATTTTGGTCCCTTAACTTCAAAAAATTTCAAATTGGTCCCTTAACTCTTCAAAAGGTGTCATTTTAGTCCTTTTTATCATATTAGCGACGGAAAAACTCAAAAATCGGTCGCTAATATGCTCAAAAGGACTAAAATGACACCTTTTGTATAGTTAAGGGACCAATTTGATACTTTTTGAAGTTAAGGGACCAAAATGAACCCCGAGGTTAACATACGGGACCAAAAAGGGTATTTTACCAAAAAAAACTCAAACTTATATATCCAAAATCAACCAAACAATTTATTGTTATCATCAATTCTAAAATAGTACAATAAATATTTGTCATATTATATCAATTTTTTATTTAATAATAATAAATATGTGTCTTATATTTAATTATATTTATAAATACACAATTTATTACTTTAAATACTATAATATTAATAAGACTATAACCATATTAACACTTTTTTAAGTTTATTTTATAATTCTAAAATAATATTATAAGTTATAATTTAAATAAAAATCAGATGAATTTTTTTAAAGTAATTAAAATAATCAACTTGTTGATTTATATATTAAATAAATATTTATACATTTGTGTTCAAATATTTACTAACTATTAATTTGAGTGTGAAATACATTTGCATACTGTGAATAGTGTAGCAGTTGCATAAAGTGAAAAGTGTAGCAGTTAAAAATAGTACATCATTATCTCTCTTGTAAAAGACAAAAAAAAAGCTATAATTTACACTGTACCTTATGGCTATGCAGTTGGACATAAAAAATCAGTAAACTATGACTGACTACCCTAATCACTGCTATTGTAATTATTTTAGATTGTGGTACAGACTATAAATTAATTAATTAGACAATTTTTTTGCTATAAACTATGACTATTTGTCCTTTTGACCAATATAATATTATATAAACCGACTCTTGAAAAATATAAGATTTTTCATAGGATAATACTCATCCCTTAAATTCATTTTTAATGGAGTGGACGACAACAATCTTAGAGAAATTCTTTTGGTACTAACTATGGAGCAGAAGAATTGAGACCAAAGACAATGTTCAATTTGTTTTAATATCTACCTTTTAATATACTTAAATCAAAATCATAATTAATTTTTTTCTCCGCATTAACTAAATAAATATCAATCATATTATAATAACAATTAAAGTCCAACTTTAAACTAAATAAATTTCATTAAATAAAATACACTATATGACTATAAATTTCATTCTTTCTCTCTATTTCACCAAAACTCCATTTTCTTTCTCCTCATTACCCATAAAATTTAATACTCCTTCAAGAACACATTCAATCAATATTTATCTGACCTTCAATTAAAAATCCAGAAAACCAAGAAATTTCACCAAAACACATAAACTTTCTTACCAAATCACAACCTTCTTCACACAAAATCTATCAGAGCTCATTAATCTTGTAGATTTTTGTTGAAGAGAAAAAGTTAAGACATATTATAGATCTAAATAAAAATAAAATAACATAAGGTAAATCAACATATCAATATACCTTTGAGAGGTTGTTCAATGCTATTAAATACCTTCAACTTGTGAAAAAATGCAGAATAATTAGAAATCAAACTCATTTAAGCATGTTGATTTTTGTTGAGAAATAATGCAGATAAAAAAAAAAAAGAGAACTTAAATTTCTTATTTGCATTCAAGCAGTGCTTCTGCAAGATCTGAAACAAACTCATGATAATAGTGTATAGAGTCATCCTTCAGTTTCAAAGACAAAGGTTTTCTTGGAGTAAATGCTTCTTGGAAAGGTACGAACTGCTATTTTGTCAATGTATATTCGTCCTATTGTATCTCTGAAAAGAGACTGTTGTGGAGAAAATTATTGGAGTGGAAGTACAAGCTTCCTGTAGGAGAATGGATAATTGGGGGTGATTTCAATGCCATCGAAACAGGAGAAGAGATAAAGGGGAAGACTCAAACAAGTAGGGTAAAAATGGAGAAGTTTGCAAAGTTTATAGAACTCATGGAGGTGGTAGACTTACCTATAGGAAACAAATTTACATGGATTAACTCTAATGGTAAAACCAGAAGCAGAATCGACAGAATACTGCTCTCAAAAGGGATTTTATATCAGTGGAAGGTTGTGGCTCAAGTTACAGGCAACAGGGATATCTCTGATCACAGGCGGGTTTGGTTGAAATCAAGCATTCTTGACCGGGGTCCTAAGCCATTTAAGGTCTTTAATAGTTGGTTCGAACATGAAGATTTCCTCAAATTTGTAAGGCAGCAAGGGGAATCTTTCAAAGTGCAGGGGAGTAGTGCATTCATACTGAAGGAAAAACTCAGGAGGTTGAGGGATAGTTTGAGAGGGTGGAATAACAGGGTATTCAAACGTCTTGACCTGCATCTCGAAGAAGAAGTAAAACTGCTTAATGAATTAAAGAGTGATGGTATGAGTATTAATAGTCAGTTATCTCAGGAAGTTAATGCTAGAAGGAAAAAATCCCAGGACAATATATGGAGGCTTCTACAACACAAAGAAATCATGATTAAACAAAAGGCAAGGCTCAAGTGGATCAAGGAAGGAGATAACAACACCAAGTATTTTCATTCAGTCCTAAAGACAAGAACACGAAAAAACACAATTGTCTCGATTCAATCGGATCAAGGGAGACTAGAAGGTGTTGAGGAGGTGAAGGAGGGTGTGAAGAAATTCTTCGAGCAAAGATTCAAAAAGCAATGTACTCCTAGACCCAGGTTGCAAGGGTTAGAATTCAACAAACTTAATGATGTGGAGAGGTTGGCACTGAAGGAAAAGTTTTCAAGGGAGGAAATTAGAGAGGTGGTGTTTGGATGTGAGGGAGATAGAAGCCCTGGACCTGATGGGTATAACCTATAATTCACAAAGAGATGTTGGGATATAGTGGGAAATGAGTTAGTACAATGCATCTAGGATTTTCATGAGAAGGCATCCCTGCCTAGAGCTATGTCAGCATCCTTTATTGCTCTTATTCCTAAAGTGGAGCATCCCCAAGGCTTAGAAGAATTCAGACCAATCTGCTTAATTGGTTGTATATACAAAATTATCTCAAAGATGTTGGCTGGCAGATTGAGGAAGATAATAGGAAAGTTGATCTCTAAGTCACAAACAGCTTTCATCCCGGGTAGACAGATTTTAGACGGAGTGCTCGTAACTAATGAGATTATAGACTATGCTCGTAGGAGGAAGAAGAGTTGCATAATGTTCAAAGTTGATTTTGCTCAGGCGTACGATTGTGTGGATTGGGAGTTACTTAAAGAGTTATTGATCAAAATGGGCTTCGGAGATAGATGGCTGGATTGGATATCAGGAGGTGTATTCAACAGTATTATGTCAATCTTGGTTAATGGCAGTCCCACAGACGAATTTAAAGCAGAAAGAGGATTACGGCAAGGGGATCCACTATCCCCTTTTTTGTTTACTATTGTGGCTGAAGGTATGGCGGGGCTAGTGCGTAAGGCTGTGGAAAGAGGTGATTTTCAAGGATTTAGAATGAATGAAACAGTATCCTATGATATATTACAGTTTGCTGACGATACTATTTTGGTGGGAGAGGCATCGTGGAATAACTTATGGGCTATCAAAGTAATTCTACGAGGATTTGAGATGGTTTCGGAGCTAAGAGTGAATATGTGGAAGAGTAAGATGTATGGGATTTGTGTGGATAGCTTCTTTTTGGAGGCAGCAAGCCAATTCCTATGTTGCAGGTTAGACACAATCCCCTTTAAATTTCTTGGTATAAATGTGGATGGGAATCCGAGAAAAGCCGGCTTCAGGAACCCGATACTTGAAGTATTGAAAGCAAAAATGTCACCTTGGATTGGTAGATTACTTTCAATAGGCGGTAGAGTTGTCCTCATAAATTTTGTGCTCACGAATTTACCAGTATACTACCTTTCCTTCTTTAAACTTCCAAAGAAGGTAAAGAAAGACTTTATCAAAGTTCAAAGGAACTTCTTGTGGCACAATGCGGAGGAAAGGAAAGGCGTGGACTGGATCAGATGGAGCACGATAAGCAAGAAGCAAGAGGAAGGTGGATTGGGAATTAAAGACTTGGAGTTGTTCAACAAGGCCCTGCTTTCAAAATGGTTGTGGCGTTTTCTGAAACGAAGTGGATCCAATTTGGCAGGACATTCTGGAGGAAAGGTATGGACCTTTACATGAGAGGATTCTGTTTAAGCGTAAAACTAGCAGCAATGCTTCCCAATCTATATGGTGGAAAGATTTAATGAAGTTAGCAGACAGTGATGAAGATGCAGGATTTGTCAGATTAATATCATGTAAGCTCGGTGATGGAACTAAAATTCCATTCTGGTCGGTTAGGTGGATTACCCACAGACCACTCTGCTGCATTTTCCCGTCTTTGTTTCAGGTTCTTGAAAATGAAAGTTGCTGTAGCAGTGTCTTTGAAATGGGCAGGTGGGAGGATAATGTTTGGACTTGGGGGCTGCGAGAGAACATTTTTAATCAGGATCAACATGCAGCTGCGGAGTTGGAGGAACTATGTTGTATATTATCAGAAATATCACCAATTAGAAATGGAGAGGATAGGTTTGTGTGGCCGGTGGGAGCTGAGGACGGTTTTGTGGTGAGAGAGTACTTCAACAAGCTTTTAAGGGCGAACATTATAGAGGAAGATATGCCTGAGGAAAAGGAAGCTTTAAAGCTGCTGTGGAATTCAGGGATGCCATCCAAAGTGAAAATCTTCGGGTGGAGGTTATTGAAGGATAGATTGGCAATGAAAGACCAATTGATCAAGAGAGGCATCATAGCCAATGGAGATTTGAGCCTTTGTGTATTTGGCTGTGGGCAAAGTGAAGATTCTAAGCATCTATTCCTAAACTGTTCAATCCTGAGAGGAGTATGGGAGAAAATCATGGCTTGGATAGGTTTGGAAGCTGTTTCAGGTTCAGAGTGTTGCACTTATTTCATCCAATTGATGGAGGCGCTGAGAAGTTTATGTTCCATATGGAGGGCTGCTGTCTTTTGGGTGGCTACGTGCTGGAGCATTTGGAAACAACGAAACGACATTATCTTCAATGATGCGGTGGGTGATATTGATGAAATTGTCCAAAGTGTAAAGATGTATTCTTGGTGGTGGCTAGCGCTGGGCACGAAATGTAAAGTGTACTGCAACTTTTACGAATGGAATCATAATCCTATAGGCTTTATTTAAGTTCAATTATGCAGGTCTGCTGGTGATAATTGTAATGCTATAACGTTGTAATATTCTTAGTACTATTTGTACTCTGTTAATGTTATATATAATATACCTCATTGCTTATAAAAAAAATAGTGTATAAACGAAAAAACAAAAGAGAAAGAGAAAATAGACAATAATGTGAAACCAGAAGAGAGAAGAGAAAGTAGAAAGAGAAAAAAATGAAAAAGTGAAAAGAAAAATAGAAAAAGAAAATTACAGAGACATTAGAAATATTTTTTATTTTGTTTGTTAAGTAGAAGGAGAAAGAGAAAGCAAATGAAAAGGTAAGAGTTTGGAAGGAAGACGTGGAAAGTTTAATTGATGAGTATTAAAAAAAAAGAAAAAAGACAAAAATAATATTTCAAGAAAATCTATCTTTATCTTTCTTATATGATACTATTAACAAGTTAAAATAATATTTAAGTGGATATATATTTTTTATCCAATAATGCAAGTGGAGACAAAGTTGCACCAAAGTGAAGGCGGCGTCTTGTATGTTACTCTGACTTGATTGACTATCATGTTTTGAACGATATGATTCATTCATTCATATCCAATCAACCTCAACAGTACCTCATCTAATTATTCCCCATAGAATGACTGAGAACAATACAGTACGTTTCGGCATACTAGGATGCGCCAACATCGCTAGAAAAGTATCCAGAGCCATTACTTTTGCTCCCAACGCCACCATCTCCGCCATAGCAAGCCGTTCCATAGAGAAGGCGGAGAAATTCGCCGCCAAAAACAGTTTACCGGCGAGCGTCAGGATCTACGGCAGTTACGATGAAGTTGTGGAGGATTCAGGTGTGGACGCGGTGTACATTCCTCTCCCGACGAGTCTGCACGTGCGATGGGCGGTTAGTGCCGCGAGTAAGAAGAAACACGTGCTGATTGAGAAGCCTGTGGCCCTCGATGTGGCGGAGCTTGATCGGATCTTAGAGGCTTGTGAATCGAACGGTGTGCAGTTTATGGATGGTTCTATGTGGTTGCATCACCCTAGGACTGCTCACATGGCACAATTGCTCTCTCTTTCTAATTCCACTGGTATCGGACCCGTTCATTTTGTAAGTGGGTGGACTATTTAATTTGTTATTTTCTATATCTTTTAGACTAATTTATAATCCTATTGTTTTTTCATTTACCATAAACCATCAATTTTCCCTTAAACTTAGACTAAATTGATGTTGTGTTTACTTATGTGGGCTAGATTCAATCAATATATGTTTAGACCAAGGAAACAAGCAAATCAGTTGGATTGATTTGCAAACACATATTGAAAATTGTTTTATGCTAAATCAAGAATAGTGTTTCTTTTTCTTCTCGCTTTTTCTTCTTCTTTTGTTGCTTTTTTTTCTCCTGTTTGATATCGGTTTCTTTCCTTTATATTAAGGGTTGAGTACCCTTGCACTCTCTTTAATATAATTGGTTTGTTGCTTATAAAAAAAATCAATATATGTTTAAATTTATAAGTTTTCTTTGCATTATGGTCTGCGTTTGAAGATCCATAGCACATCAACAATGCCAGCAACACAAGAGTTCTTGGAGAATAACATTAGAGTAAAACCGGAGTTGAATGCTCTTGGTGCACTCGGTGACTTAGCATGGTACTGTATCGGTGCATCCTTATGGGCAAAGGGCTACAAACTGCCTACCACTGCCATTGCGCTTCCTGACGTCACCCGAAATGCAGCTGGAGTCATATTGTCAATCACTGCTTCTTTACAATGGGACAAACCTAATCAAACAGTTGCGAATATCCACTGCTCGTTTCTTTCTCACACGTCAATGGATTTAGCAGTTTGTGGTTCCAATGGGTCTATGCACCTTAAGGACTTCATAATCCCTTATAAGGAGACTAGTGCAAAATTTGATTTTACATTTGGTGCAAAATTTGTTGATCTTCATATTGGATGGAATGTGAAACCAGAGGAAGTTCATGTGGCCAACAATCTCCCACAGGAAGCTTTGATGGTGCAAGAATTTGCTAGGCTTGTTGCAAGTATTAGAGATTGTGGGTCTCATCCTTCTAGTAAATGGCCGGAAATTAGTAGAAAAACTCAGTTGGTGGTGGATGCTGTGAAGAAGTCCCTAGAGCTTGGCTGCAAACCTGTTGCATTGTAGCTAAGTGGTTACGAAGCAATGGCATGATTTATACTTATGTAGATGGATATACAATAAACATTCATCTAAAGTGAGGAATTCATGATTTTTGTTTATTTTTTCATACATATGTATATGAAAAAAACATCATGAGATGTTGCAATACCTCGTTTTAAAATGTGCTAATTTTAGACTAGTCTGCTCGGCAAAATCAATTTCACCTGCTACAAAAGTGAGGCAAAATATGCACTAGTAGTGTACTACTGGTTGAGTTGTTGCCTTTAAATTGAAACCAAGTCAGAGCCCAATTTAGGATGGCAATGACTTCATCTCACCAAATTGAAACCAAGTGTACCATTGTCTCCATTGTTGTTGGTGTTTTGTTGATCACCATGGTGCTTTCAACTTTCAAGTATGGTTTTGAAAAAACAAACGTAGTAAATTCATGTTATGTTGTTCATTTTATTTAGTTAGTTGCTTTCTTTTTCTTGCCTTGCTATGTTTCAATAAGTTGTTCTTTCAATCTCATTATAAAAAAACACATGATCTTATTGAGTTTTTTCTTACACAAACAAAGTTTAGCAATCTATTCAAACAAACTAGCAATACAATGGGTTAAAGAAATAATTAAAGAAAGAAGGTTGTATACATTTAGGAACAAATGTGACAAATTGCTTTATATCGTATTTTTTAAGTGAAAATGAATTTTATCAATGAGCAATTTCGAATGTTTTGAATTTCGCCAACTTCCCGATAGCTAGTTTGAGGTATCGTTGCAATAGCGGATCTTTAGCTCGGGACTCCCCTATTATCTGAGAGACGACTAGTTGGGAGTTTGCTCGTATCTTGATGTGCTCCACCCCCATCTTTTCAGCTAGGGTCATTCTTGCGGTCACAACTTCATACTCGACTTGATTGTTAGTGGTCAAAAACTCGAAGCTCAGAGAAACTTCTACTACGAGCTCATAGTTGTTTTTTAGAATTATACCTGCACCGCTTCCTGGCTGTTAGACGATATGTCTATGAATATGACCTAGGTGTGGTGTGACTCCGGAGGTACGGGGGTCATTTCAGCCAGGAAGTTAGCGAATAGCTAAGCCTTCAACGCTTTACTTTCTTCGAAAGATACTTCGAACTCCGACAAATGAATGGCCTATTTCGTCAGATGCCATGCCATATCTGGTCGATAAAGCACTTGTTTTTGAGCTAAGTCCATCTGAACGATGATGAAATGTGCGAGGAAGTACCTTTTGGGCTTACGTGATGCTGTCACCAACATCAGGGATGCCTTCTCAATCTCTTGGTATCACGTTTTTGCCCCAGCTAGGGCTTTCAATATGAAGTACACAAGGATCTGATTAGAGTCGGACTCCCTAATCAGGACGACGCTATTTGCATCCTCTACGACTACTAGGTATAGGTGCAATGTTTCTCCCAGGAGTGTAGGGTTGAGCACCTGCGCTGTGTCCAAGGTTTTCTTCAACGACTCAAATATCTCTTCACAATCATGTATCCATTCGAACTTCGCTTCTTACCTCAAAAATTTTTAAATGGGCAATGTGTGTTGAGTAGATTTTGAAATGAGTTGCTTAAAACGGTCAACATATTATTCAACTTTTGAGCTTCCTTTTATAATGTAGGAGCGCTCATTTGGACCTCCGTTTCACATTTGTCAGAGTTTGTTTCGATTCACCGCTCAATTAGGTAAAAGCCCAAAAACTTGTCGACTCTTACCTCGAAGGTGCATTTTTCTGGATCGATCCTCATATTATATTGCCTGACTTTTATGAATAATTGTTGGATGTTTTAAGCATAGAGCTCTTCCTGACCGTACTTTATGATTATGACATCCATGTAGACTTCCAACGTCTTCCCTATCTATTTCTGAAAAATCTTATTCATCATTTTCTAATACGTTGCACTAGCATTCTTCAACCCAAAAGACATGACATTGTATTGATTTTTGGCAAATTGTCTTCATCGGGTCGGACCCGTACATGTGTATTTGAATATACCCGGAGTAAGCGTCCATGAATGATAGTAACTTGTACGCAATGAAGTTATCTAAAAGCTTGTAAAATTTTGGGAGCGGGTAAGAATCTTTCAAGCATGCTCTTTTAAGAATAGTGTAGTCGACACACATCTTTCACTTTCCTGAGGCCTTCTTCACTAGGACGACATTAGACAACAATTCTACACACTTTACCTCAGAAATGAACCGCATCTAATGAGCCTTCCATCGTGCTCGTGGTAGATTTAACTTTCTCAAGTGATTGGCTTCTTCGTTGCTGAGAGATAGCTAAAAGATATGTATGTTCAGCGTTCAATTATTGTGGATCTCACTTCAAAGGGAAGCATGAATCCTATCTCCACTAATCGAGCGGGATTGTCACTGAGCTGGATAACATCAAACTCACAATCTGGGACGGGTCTAAATTTGTCATCGTGTGCGTCGAGGTTGAACATATTGACATTCCAATGACCTTCTCTACTTCTGCCAATGACACGAGGGTTTCCTTCATAATCATTTATTTGATCTGCCTTGCTTCTTGAAGGCTTGCGTTGACAACGGTTGATTTCCCCTTCAAATGATGATATGCTAACTTCAGGTGGACTGGGGATGCTATTGCATCTAGTTTTGCCAAGATGAATATCCCTAGGATACCTTTGAAGAAGGCATTGAAACGGCGTGGGGCGTGGCGGGGGCAGGTTTAAGCCTTACCAACCCCTCCTCGTTCCTAATCGAGGATAGCAATTGACCACCCGCCCCTGCCCCCAATATGTGGGTTTAAAATGCAAGTTTTTTCTATAGAAACAAATATATATATATATATATATATATATATATATATATATATATATATATATAAAAATTAAAAATTTGATATTTTTAATAATACTTATAATACTTGATTATTTTAATTTAATCTATATTTTTAAAAAATGAATAATGATTCTAATAAATTTTATATCCTAAGATTAAGAAAAATAAATGAGTAGTAAAATTATTAAGAATATGGATAATAAAATAAATTTAATAAGGCAGAGACGGGGATGGGTGTGGCGCGGGTACTAGTATTCCCCACCTCCGCCCTCGTCCTCGTAATTAAAAACTAGGTTTTCTCCACACCCTTAATTAAATCAGTTTTTCCGTTAGATTTGGGGCGGGGGCGGCCGGGTTCGAACGGGTTCGGTTTTTTTGCCACGCCTACTTTGAAGGTGCTTGTACACGGAATTACAAGGAAGTTAAGGATGGCCTTTATCTCACACGCTTCTTTTCTCAATGACAACATCTGATAAATTGTTTCGCAAGGGCGAGTTATCAAATCGTTGAAGGCCAACAGATCTCTGTTGTAATACAGATTCAAATTAGGTTGCTGGGAGCCTAGTTGTTCCAAAGTGTCAGTGTAGAGGAGGATGTTGCAAAAGCTTCAGTCATATATGAGGAACCATGTCAAATAATGATTAGTGACAGTAATAGCTAGGAATAACGGCATGTCGAAGTTTGGAGTTCCATCGAATTTTTCACGAACTTGAAATCATATTGGCAGTTGATCACAACTTTTTTATTCGAAAATGTGGGACACTATTGAAATAATTTGTGCATTTTTTTCCAAGTATCAAACAAGAGAAAATGAATACAAGAGGAAAAGAAGATGAATGTGAATGTTTCTTTCATAAATGTTTTTTAACCTTTAGAAATTTTGGAAATAACATTAGAAACTTTGTCGTTAACAAATATCTAAGAATTAAGATTTGGGATTAGAAACCTGACTGAATCCGTAAATCAAGATATGCTAATGTTTATAATTTTTCAGGAAAAATATAAAAAGGAAGACATCGTCGAGAAATTAAATGAGTTGGTCCAGCTGTTAAATGATTAAGGCATGAGCTCAAACCTAGAAGAATTTCTAGTAACTTAATCAAAGAACTCTTAGGAAGAAGAAAAATCAACTCAGTAACCTCCTTCGAAAGAACAGTCTCGTTGGTTAAATGATCCTTAGAAGATTTAGTTTTTAATGGAGAAACTTCATCAAGAAGAGAATATGAAGAATACGCTTCATCCAGTGGAATCTTCCAAAGAAGTAATAAAAAGGAGAATCAATCATTGGTAAAATCTTCGAAGAATCCTCTTCAAACGAAGAAGATGAAATATTTTTAAAATCTTCTCACGAAGAAGATGATTGTGAGGTTAAAAAGTTATCATTCTCTCTCTCTATATTTCTTGTTGATATTTGTATGAATTAGATTTTCTTTTTTTATTTAGAATTACATGATTCTAGGTTTTTATTGCTTTCATAGTAATTAATTTTGTTAAGTTTATGTTTGATTAGGCTAAGTTTTCAAAATGGTGTCTTTGTTAATTAATCATTTAAATTGTGATTGCAGATTGTTTAAAATTTGATTAATTAAAAATATATCAAATTTCTTATTTGATATGTTGAAGGTTAATCCATATATTTCACTCTCATTATTTCCATCTTATTGATGTTTGTATTGTTAATTCCAAATCTTTCAATTGCATAAAATTATTTTCAAAATCATTTTCACCATTTAAGCTTCCACAAAAGCAACTCTAATTTTAAAATTAATGGAATAAAATCAGTTTATTCAATCCCTTCTAAATCTTTGACCTCCATATTAAATTAACAGGGACATTCTCCAATAGAACATTGACATAGTAAAAGGTTTAAGCTAAAAACTCAATCATCTGATAAAGATTGTTTTTGAATCATGCAAAACTATACAATGATAATGTTGGAACATGTCAATATTATAATTTGGAGATGAATTTGAAAAAGTTCTTTGACTCCCACATTTTTAGAACAAATTTCTCATAATTTTGGATCTTTCGAATTGTCGAAGTGTCAACTTCTCCCACTCGCTTTCTATTCGTGGACTTTTCCGAGTACTTTCTTGAATTTTCTTTAGAGAATTAATTTAGTTTCTTCTCATTTGAGCTGAGAAATTATCAAGTATTATTTTTGAATTCTCTTTGGATAATTATTTGAATTTCTCTATCTTTGAGAAATCATTTGGAGTGGCCAAATGATCATTATTGAAATCTCTTGGGAGAATTATTTAAATTTCTTCTTGTTTGAGAAATTATTATGACTGATCTTTACATTAGATACTACGAGTGACATTTATACTATATTCGAATGGTATTTGAAATATTTGAGGGTGTATTTATAGACTGAATATCTACCGTGTAAGTGCTAATCATACAATATATAACTGCATTGTTTTATCTTGGAGGCGTCGTGGTTGAGTGACTGCTTTGCACAACTTTGAACAGTGTCGCAAAACGTCTTAAAGAAAGACCGGAAATTTCTTCAATGATTTTTTTCAAAATCGTAAAACAAAAATTTTAAGACGTTTTGCATTGCCATGGCTAGCAAAGAAATTATTGGTACTTCTGCGGCTATTGTCTCTGAAAAGCCGTTCAAGTTCGAGGGTAGTCACTTCAAAAATTGGCAACAAAAAGTGAAGCTCTTCTTAACATTGAAAACTGTTGCGAAGTTCTAATCGAGAACACTCCTATTGGTTTTTCTGGATCAATCGAATATTCTAACGATAAGAAATTTGGGGATTCATATGGAACACTTAATAGTGTTGCAGTTGAATATGTGACACAAATTAAAGCGAACGATTTACAACTTAGGAAAGAAATCACCTTATGGAATGATAAGGATTATCTTTACAAAACCATATTTTGAATGGACTCGTAGATGATCAGTATGATTATTAAAGTAGTTGTGATACTTCATATGTTTGGGAGGCTCTAATAAAGAAGTCTGGCACAGAGAAACTGAAGCAAACAAGTATGTTGTTAATTGCTATCTCAACTATCAGATGGTATAGATGAAAGGACAATTGAGGCTTAATGTCACGTACTTCTAAATATTGCTTATGAGATCATCGTTGAAAGTATGATTTTAGATGAACAGTTTCAAATTGCTTTTATTATTAGCAAACTGCCCTCTAGTTTGAAAGTTTTTAAAAAAATTTGCTTCACACCAAAACAAAAGAATTTTTAATTGAGAGTCTGATTATTCACCTTTGAATTAGTTATTTCAAACAAAAAAACGAAATTATGTGTAGTTTTCAAGCCAATTAGCAAATGATTAAAGAATCAGAACTGATCCCGAGGGTGATCGGAATTAAAAAGTGGGTCAGTGACGTCTACACGGTGTTGATGAAGAGGAGGAGGGGGTGTACCTGCAAGGCACTCTGACGAGCAAGTAAGTAGGAGCACAGATACGTGAGAGTGTTTCAAGGGATTAATATTGTGTTACCTGACCCTCTAATGAGAGGATTTTTATAATGTCCCCTAGCGCTTGACCATTGGTCCATGTTTTGGGAAAGATCGTGGATTTAGGCCCAAAATGCGTGACTGCCAGGATTCTAGGAGCATGTTTAGAAATCCTGGGAGGCTGCCTGAAACTAGCTGTTAGTCGGGAAGAGAGGTGTTTCTAATCGACAAGGAGGCTTAACGAGCAGGATCCTACTCAACTCCTCGGAACAGGGCGTCTTCCTTGTTGTTGGCGAGGAGACCGAGCAGAACTATAATGTTGTGGGCCCCGATAACTCTAATTGATAGGTAACAACCACCACCACAAAAAATGACACATGTTTTTTCTCTTGCTTCAATTTTGGAAAAACTAGGTCATGTGATTAATAAATGTAAGATCAGGCTTTAACTTTGTGATGCCCCTAATGCATAGGTTAGCTTGACTAATGAGCGATTTATTGCATTGATAACTGAAATTAATATGATTGGTGAATCTGATGGTTGGTGGATAGACATTGGCTCCTCTCGTCATTATGTTATAATCTTTCAATGTTCAAGACATACACGAATAAGAAAGTGTTGTTGGGAGTTGCTCACACCACTAACGTTTCTAGTATTGGAGAAGTGAATCAAAGTCCACCTCTGAAAAGGCTTTAGTGTTGAAGGGTGTTATGCATACTTTTGAGATTATAAAGAATCTATTTCTGGTTTTATTTTGAAAAATCCAAGGTTTAGTCATTTTATTGGGGCATATTTGTACACAATCACTATGTATGATATTTTTGTGAAATTCCTATGTTTAAGACTTTTGTGAATGAAATTGTAAAATAATTTAGTAAGAAGATTAAGAGACTTCGTAGTGATAGGGAAACTAAATATGATTCCATAAATTTTATAAATGACATGGAATTGTACATAAAACGACTGCACCATATTCTACTAAAATGAATGGTAAAGTAGAAAGAAAGAATAGCACTCTTATTGAACTAGTCGTTGCTATTATGTAAAATTTTAGTGTTACTTCTCACTAGTTAGGGGGAAATTTTATTGACTGATTGCTATGTCTTGAGTAGTGTTCCCAAGTCTAAAAATAAGATCTCTCCTTGTGATATTTTGAAGAAAAGAATACCAAACTTGTCTGACTTTATAAGTTAAGGTTGTCAGATTTATGTCAAAATTTTAGATCTGAAGCGAGTTAAACTCGCTAGTAGAACCTATGAATGTATATTCATTGAGTATGTATCAAATAGTAAGGCATATAGGTGTTATGAACAAAATGATAAAGTGATCATAGAATCAAATGATGTTGAACTCTATGAAGACAAATTTCTTTTCAACTCGAGAAATAATGGGGGCACTGAGTCGAATCACATTCCTGTGATATAAAGCAATGAAAGAAATGATGAAGTAGAAATAAAACTTCATCAAAGTAAAAGAGTAAGAGTTGCTAAAGACTATAGGCCGTATTATCCGACTTATACAATTGATGAAGATCCAATATATCTGAAAGAAGTTTTGTCATCTCTGAATGCATATTTGTGGTAATAAGATATTAACGATGAGATATATTCTCTAGAATCTAATAAGACCTGACACTTATTATTCTTTCCTACAGGTTGCAAACCAATCAGTTGTAAATGATTTTTGAAAAATAAACTAAAACCTGATGGAATTGTTAATAAGTACGAGCCTCGCCTTGTAGCCAAAGGTTTCAGGCAAAGATAAAATATAGATTTCTTTGATACTTTTTCTCCAGTCACTAGAATTATATCCGTTAGGGTACTGATTTCAGTTGCTTTTATTTATAACTTAATATTACACCAAATAGATTTTAAAGCAGGTTTTTAAATTGTGACTTAGAAGAAGAAATCTATATCGACCAACCTAAAGGGTTTGTGATTCATGGGAAAGAAACACAAAGTATGTACGTTAGATAAGTCTATGTATGGTCTAAAACAGGCTCCAAAGCAATAGAAATGAAAAGTTTGATGACTTAATGATATCAAATGGGTACAAAGTGAATGAAAGTGACAAATGCGTTTATTACAAATATGAAAATGACATTTGCACTATCATATATCTCTATGAAAGTGAAAAATATGAAAGTGATAATCTTGGTTTTACTAGCTAACCAATAACCAAAGGAATATTATCTAAGTTAGATGATCTTTAACCAATCTTGGTTTTACCTGCTAACAAAGAACCAAAGAAATATTATCAAAGCTAGATGATCTTCAACCAATTTTGGTTTTACCGGCTAACCAATAACCAAAGGAAGATTATTAAAGCTAGATGACCTTCAACTAATCTTGGTTTTACCAGCTAACCAAGAAACAAGGGATGATTATCAAATCTAGATGATCTTCAACCTATATGTAGGAACAAATCACACAATCCCCAACCAAAGCTTTTATCGGGTTTATCTTCTAACCGCATATTTTATCCTTAAATGGACGATATTCAACCAAGGTGTATAAACAACATTTACTTGGTGAATTTTACAACTCTACCCTTCTAGAATTACATTGATATCCTCACTCATAAAAGACTTTCCTCAAAAAATTATTTGGCTATAACATCTAGTGAGAGAACGTTTAAATAAAACTTTAGAGTGTGTGTGTGTGTGAGTGGGAGAGGGAAGTGTCAAAACACGTCTCTAGATGATTTAAAATGAGTAATGAGGCCTCTATTTATAGGTAAGAGGAATTCCCAAAACAAAATTCTCATTTGATTAATTTGACCGTTGTCTAATCGATTATCACTTTGGCCTAATTGATTAGATCATAAAAAATAGTTGTTATTGGTTATTTAAAAGGAAAGAAGAGATTGCTAGTCGTTGCACATCTTTGAGGCACTGTCTAAATAGCTTAGGACTTACTTTTGAACTGATATAATCGATTAGCATAATGGCCTAATCGATTATATTAGTCAAATATTTCCCTTTAGCTATTTCCATTGCTCCTAAGTCATTTGGCACAACTTAAAGGCACTTTTGAAAATGTTTTCTCTTAGTTTAAGGTATTTGAAAAAAAGGTTTTAATGTGTGTGTGCTTATATCCATATACTTTTATGTAAAACCCGTTTACTTTTACAAAAGGCCACTTACTTACTATTTTAGGAGATTGACTCCTTCTACAAGCCCTTTTTTAGATATTATCGTATGTTTGTTGACACTGCTTGAGATCCTCTTGAGACTTTAGATAGATGCTCTTTGTTTGACTTCTACTTCTTTAAATAGTCAAGTTTATCAAACCACTTTGCTTGGGTTTGCATCTATAAGTGCTTAGGAATAATGCTTGACTTATCAATAGTTCTCTTTTTGATTAACCTTAGAGGTGTCTTTATAATTGTCCTTACAATTGTCATCATAGTTGTCATCATCGAAAGACGATGCATTGGTTAAAGCTATATTACCTGCAAAACAAGGTTCCACACTAGTTTCCTCCTTTTTCTTTGATTGAATCTAGAGTGACATATAATGTACGTTGTTTTTGGTCATGCTCCTTTATGATATTAGCTTGATGCTTACTTTTGTTGCGATAATTTTTCTCTACGTGCCCGAACTTCTTGCAATGGTTGCATTGTGCCATATTATAGTACCAACAACATTTCTCTACGTGGCCTAGTCTTTTGCAAATATTACTTGGAGGATTTTTATCTAGTTTTTGTTCATGGGGAAATTTCTAGAAACTTCTCTTCTTCTAGAAGTTTACATAATTTTTCTTTCGTCCATTTTCTTTATTTTTGGGCTGAAATTTGAGCTTTGATCGGAAGACATTTTCAAGTGTATCTTCTTTATGTCTATATAGTCTTTGCTCATATGCTTCAAGAGATCCCATTATTTCTGTCACTGATAGAGTTGACATATCTCTGGTTTTCGTAATCGTTCACAATTAAGTCAAACTTTCAGGGGGATAATAATTAGAATATTCTCAACAATTTTTTGTCAAGAATATCCTCCAAAAATCTCTCATTTGATTAATCATTTATTTAACTTTAGAATAATAATCTTTAACTATTTCAAACTCCTTCATCTTCAATAGTTCACAATTAATGGCATGTATCTTGTCGCTTCTTTCAAACTCCCCCTGCAACGTATTACATGCTTCTTTGGCAGTCTTAGCTCTCATAATTCTAAGAAAATTGCATCAGTCGCCGCTTGATTCAGGGTGTACAACACCTTTGAATATTTCTTTTTTTTTCTTTGATTCTTTTTTTAAGTTGCATTAAGTTCTGAAGTATCCGCGAGAGCAGTGAAACCTTCTTCTACTATGTCCCATAAATTCTGAGATGAAAAAAATGTCTCCATTTTAACACACTAGAAATCATAATTTTCACCATTGAAAATAATGACATAAATAGATGATGATTGAATGATATTATCCATAACTTAGAAAAATTATTGGAAAGAGGGATAATAGTACAAGGAAAAATTTTAAAAGTAGTTGGGAAAATTTTGGAATAGTAGAAAGGTAATATAACTACGTTTAATGTATGATTGAACGTAGCTCTAATGCTATTGTTGATATTTGAATAGTTGATAGTTGATAGTTGATAGTTTTAGAAAAATATTTAGAAAGAAGGGTTTAGGAATCGCGTGTGGTAATGATTATATTGGAATAAGAACTGTAGTTTGAAACCTCACAAAAGGAAATGACATTATTTTTTGATGATGAATGACAAAGTATCAACTTTTTATTAATAGGTTCAAGTCACTAATATTTAAATGGTGGTGAATGTTTTTACACTATTTTAATTCTTTCTAGATACTTCGTGATAAATTAGTATTACAATAATTTTAAGTTCTTCTAGCATTTTGACACACATTATATTTACGAATATTCTAAAATTTTGTAATAATATCAAGAGGGAGGACGCCAAAATCCTTTTCTACATCTGCCAAAAAATCTAATATACTTCAAGTAGGTTTTCATTCTCTCGAGTAAAGCTCATAGATTTTCTCCATCAAATATTGGAAATGAAGCTTTTGTGAAAAAGCTTACTTCAGCATCCATGACAACACATGTCGCCATCAATTCAATATGATATATACTAATAGCACAAGTATTGGAGTTGCTACAAATTTCTAGAGTATTCTTAAATATAATATGTATGAAAATATAGAACATCCTAGAACTATAAGTTGTATGAATATGGTAGAACAATCTAGATATATAAGTGTATGGCAAAGATAGAAGAATCTAGATTTATCATGATAATAACATATCATAAAAACTCTAGAAATAACTAATGTAATGTAGAAACATTCACCACCATTGAGAGGTTGGTGACTTGAGCCTATAAGTAGGCAATTGCTACATTGTAAACAATAATCCAAGAAATAAATGACATAGCCTTCTTTCTAAATATCTCTCTAAAACTATCTTTTATCAACTATCAACTAATCAACTACTAACAGTGGCATCAGAGTTACGTTCGGTCATACATTGGGCGTAGTTATATTACCTTCCTAACATTCCAAAATCCTTCTAACTACTTCAAAAATTTCCTTTGTAATATTAACCCACTCCTAAAACAATTTCTAAGCTATGGATAACACCACTCAATCATCATCTATTTCTGTCCCTATTTTCAATGGTGAAAATTATGATTTCTGGCGTGTTAAAGTGGAAACATTTTTTTCATCTCAAGATTTATGGGACATAGTAGAAGAAGGCTTCACTGTTCCTGCGGATACTTCAACTCTTAATGTAACTCAAGAAAAGGAGTTGAAGAAAAATAAACAGAGAAATTCAAAGGCGTTGTTCACCTTGCAACAAGTCGTGACTAATGCAATTTTTCCAAGAATTATGGGAGCTAAGACTGCCAAAGATGCGTGGAACACATTGAAGGAGGAGTTTCAAGGAAGTGATAAGGTACGTGCTGTTAAACTTCAATATCTAAGAAGAGATTTTGAACTATTGAAGATGAAGGATTTTGAGACAGTTAAAGATTACTATTCTAAAGTCAAAGAAATAGTTAATCAAATGAGAGCTTTTGGGGATGATATTCTTGACAAGAAAATTGTTGAGAAGATTCTAATTACTATGCCCCCAAAGTTTGACCCAATCGTGACAACGATTGAGGAAACCAAATATTTGTCCACTCTATCAGTGACAGAACTAGTGGGCTCTCTTGAAGCATATGAGCAAAGACTAAATAGGCATAAAGAAGATACACTTGAAAATGCCTTCCGATCAAAGCTCAAATTTCGTCCCCAAAATAAAGAAGATGAAGGAAAGAAGAGTTATGGAGAAACTTCTAGAAGAAGAGAAGCTTCTAGAAATTTCTTTAAGAACAAGCCAGATAAAAATCCTCCATGCAATATATGCAAAAGACCAGGCCACACAGAGAAAAATTGTTGGTACCGTAATATGCCACAATGAAACCATTGCAAGAAGTTCGGACACATAGAGAAAAATTGTCGCAACAAAGATAGGCATCAAGCTAATATTGCAGAGGAGCATGATCAAGAACAATATATGTTTTATGCCACTCAAGACTCAATGAAAGAAAAGGAGGAAATTGGTACTTGGATAGTGAATGTAGCAATCACATGGCCAAGGATGAGACTATTTTCAAAAGCATTGAAGAGTCTGTCAAAGTGAAAGTCCGACTGGGAAATGGTAGTGTGGTTGAATCAAAAGGAAAAGGCACTGTCATGGTGGAGACTGATAAAGGTACGTGACTCATCCATGATGTCTTACTAGTTCCCATCCTAAAAGAAAATCTTCTAAGCATTGGTCAAATGATGGAGAGAGGCTATACACTTCACTTTGAATGAGGTGTATGCAAAATATTAGACAACAAAAATAAAAGGGCCGAGATTTCCCAAGTGAAGATGAATAAGAGAAATAGAAGCTTCCCGCTAAATTTAAAATATGCAACTAAAATTGCCATGAAAGTATAAGTTGATGATTCATGGCTCTGGCATCGAAGATTTGGCCACTTCAACACACATGCCTTAAAGTTGTTACATGAGAAGAACATGATGAGAGATCTTCCAAGCATAAAGGACAACAATGAAGTGTGCGAAGGGTGTGTCCTTGGTAAGCAACAACGATTTCCATTTTCAACAAGTGGAGCATGGAGAGCGAAAGACCTGTTGGAGCTGATACATACCGACGTATATGGACCGATGAGGACGCCATCACATGAGAACAACAGGTACTTTATATTCTTCATTAACGACTTCTCTAGAATGACATGGGTCTATTTCCTAAAAGAAAAATCAGAATTCTTTGGAGTATTCAAAAAGTTCAAGGCCCTTGCGGAAAATCAAAGTGGAAAACGGATAAAAGTACTAAGAAGTGATCACGGCAAAGAGTACACCTCCCGCGAGTTTGACAGATTTTGCGAGGATGAAGGCATAGAGCGACAACTTACAGTCGCATATTCACCTCAACAAAATGGTGTGTCCGAGAAAAAGAATCGCACAGTTATGGAGATGGCTAGATCGATGCTTAAGGAGAAGGGACTGCCTAACACATTCTGGGCTGAAGTAGTCTACACTGCTGTTTACATACTCAATAGATGTCCAACTAAGGCAGTGAAAGATAAAACTCCAATTGAAGCCTGGAGCGGGAAGAAGCCATCAGCAAAGCACCTAAGGGTCTTTGGATCTATATGCTACACTCATATTCCAGACGTGAAGAGGCATAAGCTTGAAGACAAGACTATACGAGGTATCTTCCTGAGGTATAGCACAATCTCTAAGGGCTACCGTGTCTACAACTTGCAAACTAAAAAACTGATCTTCATTCGAGATGTTGAAGTTGGTGAGAATTCTTCTTGGAATTGGGATGAAGAAAAAGTGGAGAAGAACATCCTTATATCGGCTCAACTACCTCAAGAAGAACCCGAAGACGAAGAACCTGGGGAAGAAGAATCAGGTGAACCTCTTTCGCCTCCACCACAACAATAAGAACAAGAATTATCATCACCAGATTCTACTCCAAGACGAGTAAGATCTTTGGTGGACATATATGAAACCTGCAACATGGCCATACTTGAACCTAGAAGCTTTGAAGAAGCATCAAAGGAGGAAGTATGGGTCAAGACAATGGAAGAAGAGATAAAGATGATCGAGAAAAACAACACCTGGGAGTTAGTAAATCGTCCCCATGGAAAAGATATCACTGGGGTTAAGTGGGTCTATAAGACAAAGCTCAACCCTGATGGCACCATACAGAAATGCAAGGCGAGGCTAGTAGCTAAGGGTTACTCACAACAACCTGGGATTGACTACAATGAGACATTTGCACCAGTAGCTCGTCTTGATACCATAAGAGCTCTAATAGCTCTTGCGGCACAAATGTCAAATCTGCCTTCCTTGGAGTATCCATCAACTAGATGTCAAGGAAGGCAGATTTCATTGGATTATCCATCAACTAGATATCATTGGAGTATCCATCAACTAGATGTCAAATCTGCCTTCCTTAACGGCGTACTTGAAGAAGAGATCTATGTGGAGCAGCCACGAGGATTCATATCTGAAGGTGAAGAAAGCAAAGTGTTAAGACTAAGAAAAGCACTCTACGGTTTGAAGCAAGCACCTCGAGCATGGTATAGCATAATCGATCAATATTTCATGGATCGAGGATTCAGGAGGAGCAAGAGTGAGCCTACACTTTACATTAAGTCCTAAGGTCATTACACTCTCTTACTCTCTCTATATGTAGATGACCTTATATACACGGGAAACAATATTGAGATGATGATGGAGTTTAAAGAAGACATGATGAAGACCTTTGAGATGCCCGAGCTTGGTTTGATGAGTTACTTCCTCGGTATAAAGGTAAGTCAGAGAAAAGAAGGGATATTCATCTCGCAAAAGAAATACTCAGAAGGCTTACTTAAGAAATTCAAGATGTACAGTTGCAAACCTGTCGCTACTCCACTCATAAAAAATGAGAAACTACAGAAGAATGATGGAGCACCAGAAGCTAATGCATCTAAATACAGAAGTCTAATTGGAAGTCTCCTATATTTAACAGCTACACGGCTAGATATAATGTATGCTACAAGTCTTCTATCAAGATTCATGCAAAGCCCAAGTCAAATACACTTTGGAGCAGGAATTTTTTTTGAGGTATCTACAAGGAACCAAAGAGTTTGGTATATGGTACACTACCGAAACCAACTCAGAATTACTTGGCTACACCGACAGTGATTGGGCAGGTTTGCTAGATGACATGAAGAGCACCTCTGGCTATGCTTTCTCTCTAGGATCAGGAATTTTTTTCTTGGGCGTCAAAGAAGCAAGCTACGATTGCACAATCAACAGCAGAAGCAGAGTACGTGGCAGCTGCTGAAGCAACGAGTCAAGCTATATGGCTTCGTAGGATACTCGAAGATATGGGAGAAAAACAAGATGAGCCTACTAATATCAACTGTGACAACAAATCAGCAATTGCAATGGCGAAAAATCCAGTGCATCACAGCAGAACGAAACACATAGCAATCAAGTATCACTTTATCAGAAAAGCTGAAGCAACTAAAGAGATCAGACTCGACTACTGCAGGACAGAAGATCAAATTGCAGACATATTCACGAAAGCGTTGCCGAGACCAAGATTTGAAGATCTACGAGCTGCTATGCTTGGAGTCAAAGAAATTTGTATCAAGGAGGAGTATTGAAATTGCTACAAATTTCTAGAGTATTCTTAAATATAATATGTATGAAAATATAGAACATCCTAGAACTATAAGTTGTATGAATATGGTAGAACAATCTAGATATATAAGTGTACGGCAAAGATAGAAGAATCTAGATTTATCATGATAATAACATATCATGAAAACTCTAGAAAGAACTAATGTAATGTAGAAACATTCACCACCATTGAGAGGTTGGTGACTTGAGCCTATAAATAGGCAACTGCTACATTGTAAACAATCATCCAAGAAATCAATGACATAGCCTTCTTTCTAAATATCTCTCTAAAACTATCTTTTATCAACTATCAACTAATCAACTACTAACAAGCTATCTTATATTTTGGTGGAGGCATTGAGATGGGAATGTTTGTTGTTCTTTTTAGGATAAAATGGACATAACTTCTAGTGAAAGATTATTTATAGCAGTAGAGCCATTCAATAGATATATTATGACACTTAGAAATATTCTTATTTTAACAAATCGTACTTACAATCTACACATGTATATATCATGTGGACAGCATATTAATACACAATTAATACAAAATACACAGTAACATACAAACAACATTTATCTCGGGGCTTCTAAATCTCAGTAAAGTAACAAACACAAGCTCTATAGGTGTGTAGACATACATACATTGGTACTACTAGAATGATGATAGAAATGGCAATAGTAAGTCCCGTTGTTGAGCACTCAGAGACAGAAGAATTGTCTCAAACGTATTTGGAGGAATGTTCTGCGCAAGCTGTCTCAGCAAACTATTAATCTGGTTGATTGTTTCTTCTGAAGCCAAATTGTCACCCTTTTCAATAACCTGAATTTCAAATTTAAATATATAGAGCAATTATAAAGGAGAACATAAAGTTATCAATATTCATTGTCAAGTATTAGAACATCTCTAAACTGACAAGAAAAAATACAAAGAAAAACAATAACTCACTTCGAGAAACACAGTAATGATCTTAACAAGATTTTGATTACCAGCTCCTAAAAGATCCTTATCTAATCTGAAAAGCAATAAAGCATTCTGTTAATACACCTATATGATATACTGGAAATTGAATAATTCAAAAAAATCTTTTGAACTTCCTTACCTTGCAACCATCAAACAGAGCTGTTCATGCATAATTTTGGCTTCATCCAAATCATTTTTAAGAGGTAAGAAACTTAACCAGGCAGGAACAGCCTGCAAGAATGAAATGAGTAAAAATTGTTTACAGTAGTCACACCAATTGAAATATTGATTGTACAACCTGATAAAATTTAGATAGACAGTGGCAAATCCATTGTTTTAAATTGCATTCCGCATCTGCAGTTGCGGCCACAATAACATGATCTTGAATCACGTGTATATATTGAGGCCACAATATAAAGATTCTTCATAGATTCACAGCGATTTAAAACCACGTTGAAATCTACATATAGAACAAGAAGATTGTTACATCAGTAAGGATTAGAAGGAAAATGTTACCGTGGATCCGTCAATGCTATCACGATGGAATTCACAGATTCTTCCTAGAGCAGAAACTGCAACATCGCATGTTGCATTCTCGGAGGAATTAGATGCATTGCGATCTTTCATTAGTTTACTGAGTTCTGACAATATCACTGAAAAACACAAAAAAGAAATAGATTTTAATGACAAATTATTGATAACACAATGGAAGAATAATTACATAGAAAACATCATACTGTTGATAAAAGGCTTGAAATTGGGTGTTCCAAACTCAGCATAAATTCGAATTCCCCTTGCTGCCTCCTGAAAAGGCAGCAAAATAAGCAAATAAATATATATACAAAAATTGCGTTAAGAATGAAATCAAGCGGAAAAAAAGATGTTAAACCTCTTTGATTTCAGAGTTTTTGTCACTGCATGCTTCCAATAAGATAGGAAGATAATTCGCAAAATACCTACCCAAAAAAGAAAATCGAAACGTTTAATGTATTATCATCAATTAATGACATTGATGAAAATATTACTGAAGAAACAAGAAGAGGGAAGTGGAAGATAAAAAAGGCTACTTGTGAGCTACTTCATGACAACGTTGTGCAACTATGTTAAAAGCTGACAAAACAATCCTTCTTTGCTTAGCATTTCCTTTATCCTGAAAGAAGAAAGTAGGAAATATAATTATGAGCCATTGAGCCCTAATGGCAAGTTTGGAAACAAAACCTTGCAAAGAAAGTGGCAAATGCGGCTAATGATGCCGCAAAACCACAGTTATTGCGATTGTGTACTGCAATTTACCATGATAATATTAATAATATTCCTACCAAGTTATCATAATATGAGGTAATCTTCCACGGATAATGAAATCCAACATATTGAAAGACAATAACTTTACCTGAATCAATGATAACATTTTGTTCATTAAAGTATCCACATTTCGGTATAATGATAAGCTTTCTGGAAGAGTGTTCTTCAGAAAGTATAACATTGCTGAGGCAGCTTGTTCCTAGAAAAGCAACATGCAAAAATATTGTCAAAGGGAGCTATGGCACTATTGTGCAACACAATTTAAACAAAAGTTTTATTTCCAACAATCTGCTATTAAAAATCATGATTCAAACTTCAAAGCAAAACCATCATAAAAAACTAAAGGTATTGTAAATTTAATCCCTCATATCCTATATATTTTTTAGAAAAAGCATCTTAGTAAATTACACCCTTAGCAAATTTGAAGTTATAACTTTCAAACGTAGGAATGGAAATCCATAACTACATTTTAACACAAACAATTAAAATATTCTCCTATATCAAAGAAAAGTGTTGCACTAAGATTAAACAAATTTCCCATCATATGTGTTGTTAGGGTTAGGGTGATGATTTTTCATTTATATATTTTAACAATGATTGAAAACTTAATGGAATTAGTAGGTTTGTGGGTTGAAAAAAATTTAAAAATCAAAAGGCAATTTGTATTACAATAATATAAAAACACTACAAGGGAATTGTGGTTGCAATATTATTTTTGGGGCAACTTCCGCAACAGCATACCACAATTGGGATGCAATCTTCAATCATGTATAATATCCAATTTGTTAAACTTTCTCATAAAAAGATTAATATTTCAAACCGTCCAAAACCCTAATCTACTTAAGATTGGAAGAAAATTTTGATCTTTTAAAGTTTTCAAAACTGTAAGTTAAGCACCTCTCAATGAATACTTGTGGTGTAAACTAATATATTTCTATAGTTAGCAAAAGTAAAATTATTTCACGCCGCAATGACTATAATGCGCCTTGCAATGTTAGCCATGAGTGCTCAATGAATACTTGTGGTGTAAGCTAATATATTTCTATAGTTAGCAAAAGTAAAATTATTTCATGCCGCAATGACTGTAATGCGCATTGTAACGTTAGCCATGAGTGCAATTTTGTGACTGCGGCTGCAATGTAAAATCATAGACAAAATAAAAGAGTCAAAGTAAGCAAAGCACATCTTTTGGAGGTAAAGAAGCAACTATATATGGATATACATGTTCTAGATTAAGGGAGAAAAGGATTCGTAGGATACCTTCACTTTGTTGTCTCCATCACTAAGTGCAATGGAAAAAGCATGCACAAACCTATGATGATATAGAATTTGAATCGCTTGGACAAAAATCATAGGCATCTCCATCAAAGTAAAAGCTGCCAACCGAACTTGAACATGAGAGTCTTGGCATAACTTCAAAATTCTGGTTACAATTTCTTCTAGAAAATTATCCTTCAAAACCTGCAAAAATGTATCATTTTAAGTGTCAAACTGAACTATAACTACAAATGCACTATACACTACTAGTCTTCAAAGATTACTAATCAACGACTATTACAAACACTTCTATAAAACACTATTGAGTTGGCATTTAAACCCTAAAAATATGCATAAAATCATATATGTTGTGGTGCAAAAACTAGTTACTAGTATATTATCATATAAAAAGAGAGATTATACTTGTGATGGAATCACCATTTCATCTGAGAACTCTTTGGCAATCTCACTGAGCAGTGTAATCCCTGCCTGTCGCATTTTCCAGTCCGTTGAATCCAAGTAATAATTCTTCAACAGTTCATGAGCAACACTCACAACTTTGGTTCCTCCAAACGCAACACAAAGCTTCTTCAAACACTTGGTTACAAATTCATACGCATCATCCATCTTTTCATTCTCAGGATCTGCACCTTTTTCTTTTTCATCTCCCATACCACGATCAGTACCGTTATCGTCACCGTCCTCTTTAACATATAGAACCAAAGTCTTCATCGGAACAATAAACAACCTAACAACCATTTCATGCGGAAGACTCGCCAGCACCGGCTCGCTTTCCTTCAACTCCGCCATGGCAAGCACCAATTCAAAAGCCAACCGCCGCGTCTCTTCGCAAACGCCGCAATTTTCCGCAATCTGAAGCGCATCAAGCACCATATCACTCATATAAGGCTTCAACAAAACAGGCTCAGCAGAAACAAGCTTAACCAACTCAGCGAAAGCACTTTTGAAATAGCTTCTCTCGAAGCCATGCAACAGTGCAAACAGCGCAACCATCATCGCTCTCAAAACTTCGTGAAAAAGCTGATTATCCGAAAACAAACAAATCAAGTTCACCACCGCCGCAAACGCTGCAACCTGCACGTCAGGGTTACGTGAACCAAGAGAGGCCAAAAACGTCGAGTGAAGCACACGAACGCGGTCGTTAAGCGAATTCGAGAGGCTTAAACGACACTCGTTGGAGAGTGAGGAGAACACTAAAAGAGAGAATTCTATAAGCTTTTCGTCGTTTGAATTAACGGAGGAGTAAAGAAACTCGATGATATCGTTCCAGTGTTGTTGAGATTTGTATATAACCGAAACGGTTTGTGAGAGGATAGTTGACGCGAGTCTAAGGACGTGGATTGAAGTCTCTTCGGTGAGATAGTTAATGAAATGGGCCAGAAGACGAGTTTGGGCCTGAGGGCGGAGTTTGGGCCAAAGCTCAGCGGGTTGGACAGAAAGAAGAGTGCGTGCGGCGTTGGTGCGCGTGGGGGTTTCGGGGCTGGAGGTAAGGAGGAAGAAGAGTTTGATCATGAGGAGATCGGGGTGGTGGTGTTTGCAGCATTGGAGGAACGTGAGAGCTTGAGATCGGTTTTGTTGTTGTTGAGGATCGTAGAGGTGCGAGAAGAGAGTTTCCATTGCAGTTTCCTCGTTGGAGCTGAGGATTTTGAAGGATTCTGATTGTAACTCAAGAGGGAAATTAGGTTCCATTGGGAGAATAAGAGTGCAATTGGGTTAAGGGTTTTGGTGTGACTGTGATTGTGATTTACGTGAGTGAGTTCGAGCATGCGAGGGAGAGAGAAAGAGGTAGAGTGTTTTCTAGGCTATAACGAAAGAAAGAAAAGAAAGGAAAAAAGATTAGATCAGAAAAGGAAGACAGACAAGAGATATATATACAGCGGCTGAAAGGGAAGAAACAACAAAAATAATACTATACTGTGAACCTCTGAACCCAAAGTATGATTCGCTGATGCTAAAAGTGTCTTACTTTCAGATCCTCATAAATCCAGTCAGAAATCTTTACTCCGGGTATAAGTGAAATAAATACGTTTTTTTTTTCTTCTTTAATTATTTTGTTTTCTTTTGACTTTTTTTTTTAAAAGAAGTTTAAATATGATTTTTATAAAAAAATATATAAATATGTTTTTTTTGGACTATTCCTATTTTTCTTTGGCAAAAAAAACATAAACTAGGTTGATTGCAAAGCTTATATCATTGATGTTTGGTGCTTAGGTTTTTCTTGAATCTTGATGGTGCGAACTTGGTTTATAAGTATCGTGGTTAATCTATTATCTATATTACGGATTCGATGGATTAAGATTATACATAAATAGAAGATAAATGGACAATAAACTGTATCGCTATCATGTTTTAGATGGTAAAATTGATCCTCTTAAAAATTATATTTATTGTCCTAGACAATACAATATTGGTATGCTATGCATGATCTTTTGCACTCTCGGTAAAAGATCTACTACTTTGGGTACTAGAAATCCAAAACTGTCAATGATAAATAGTATAAAAACATGTTGATTGTCTGAACACATTTTCCTCATACTTGGCCAAGCGGGGCCACTTTACTTGAAGCAGCCTTAAGAGTAGGGGTGTGCAAAAAAACCAATTATTTATAACCAAATTGGTATCCAAATTGTTCCACTTTTTAAAACTCAATCCAAATATTAAAATATAAAACCGGGTATCCATTTTGTTATCCAAATATAAACCGGTACCCACATTTAATAATGTGGTTTAATTATTGGGTATCCAAATTTTATTATGTATTAAATTTACATGCTTGTCTCTTTTATGGTTCACTATATATATATATATATATATATATATATATATATATATATATATATATATATATATATATATATATATATATATATATATATATATATATATATATATATATATGTGTGTGTGTGTGTGTGTGTTCTGGACTGGGCCAAGATTCGGCCCACTTTAACCTTGGGAGTCCAAACCATCTCATGGCCCATAAAGAGCAAGACTGCTCGTCTACTCTTTGTCCGACATAATGCTCCCCGCGAACCATCAGGTGCCCGACGCGGGTGCCCCCCGCGACTCAGCCGAGGACCCTACTCCTCATAGGACTCCTTCACATCCAACCCCCTTGAATAATACGGAGTCCAAGTGGTCCCTAAAAGACCGCGTCTCCCTTAAACTTCGGAGTGGTTGACCAGGACGGAGAGCACTCACGCATCTCCGATATTTTCGCCTAGGAAACCTGGAAGTCTCCTAGTTGTGATTGGAAATCCAGCCCAGTAGCGAGATCATGGCCCACGTTGAGGGCTATAAATACCCTCTTTCACTAGAGGGTCAGGTATTCATTCTCTTCTAACCTTTAGCATGTACTTGCACTCCTTTGCTCGTCTTCTCACTTTGGCATTGGAGTACCTTGCAGGTACATCCTCTTTCACTTCTCAAAGAGGTACGTTTTCTGCCACTACTCAAGTTAATCCCAAGGAAACTTGTAATGCAATCATGACGAAAGGCGATGACATTGTTTAAGACAAAGTTGGGGAGAATTCAAAAGGTATCGTCGTAGATAAAAATCAAGAAAAAAGAAAACGTAGGGAGGAGGAAGAAAACAATGTGGATCCTGGAAAAGTTACCTTACCGGTTACCATTGGAAATATCTATGTTGATAACGCTTTAGTTGATCTTGGATCAAGCGTCAATCTTCTTCCATTATCCACCATGAGAAAGATTGGAGATATTCACTTGAACCCTACAACAATGAAGTTGCAACTTGCTGACAAATCAACCACAGAACCAATTGGTGTAATGAAAGATGTAATGGTCAAAGTGGATGGTTTTCGATTTTCAACTGACTTTGTGGTAATAAGCATGAACAAAGATGAAGACAGTCCTCCGATTTTAGGTCGTCCCTTCATAAAAGCATCTCGAATGATGATTGATGTGGATGAAGGGAAGATGAAAATAAGGCACAAAGAGGAAGAAGTCAACTTCAAATTGTTTCAACACAAAGAGAATGGCTATTCCAAAGCTAAAGCTCCTGATGAAAAAGGCCTGATATTGAAAAATATAAATGGTAAAGAAAGGCCAAATGATGGTGGGAAGGATGTTCTGACGAATTCATACAAACCACCGTAAGTTTATTCGAAACAGGCGTCGAGCTAAATGACGTTAAACAAGCACTTGTTGGGAGGTAACCCAAATTTTCATTGCTTTCATTTCCTTTATGCATAATTAATAGTAAGTAGGAAGGAAATGGCATGACATAGCACAAAGAAAATTCTGCAGAAAACAGAATTATGTAGAGTTCGCTACGCGAAGCCCTGCTTCGCTGCAGCGAATGCAGCAAGTTCAGAAAAAAAATCTTTTCCAATCATGCCATCTTCTTCATTTTTGATTTCTATGTGTTTTCACTTTTGAGCTATAGATGACTCATGACCAATTCATAATGCTTGTTGTCCTCTAATAATAAATTGAAAGAAGAAGCATAGAGTGGAAGATCAACTTCACATAAACCAAAAGAACAAGGTTGAAGGACATGAGTTGAAAAGATTGCACTATCCAAGGTACATGTTTAAATGCTTTCTTAAAATTTAGCATATACATGACATGAGTAGGCTGCATAAAACCAGTTCATACAAACCTATGCCATGACATGTTTTCATATGAATCACTTAGTTCTAAAAACAAGAAAGTGAGGTAACCTTCCATTGTTCACTATATGCTAAGGAGACTGACAAATTCTTGTTTTAACTCGTTTGATTCATGCTTAAATCTTGCATTTATGTTGGTAATCGCAAAGACATAGAAGGGATCAAGGCAAATCTTTGAAATTGAGCATAACCACTAAACCAAATATAGCCTCATCGTCCCTTGTGAGTGAGTGATCTTTTGCAACCCCTTTTGAGCCCTATGACAATGAATCTATCATTAATGAACTGAACAATACATTAGGTAAACCACTTAGTGGATATTGTTCTATAGCTTTGAAAATCATAAAAAGTTCATATATGATAGATTCTATTTTTCCTTGAATATAACCTTGAAACCATGATATCTTTTGAAAGATCTCAATGAGCATTCAAAGCAAGTAAGTATTGTTCAAGTTGGGGAGAAAAGAGAAAAAGACTTTCTTCAAAATAAAAGAAAAAGATTTGAGAATCAAAAGAAAAAAATTAGAAAATGAAGAAAGAAAAAGAAAAGGATACAAAAGAATGTTTTCAAAAGGAAGAAATAAGAAGTATTGGATAAAAGAGTCAAAACTTTGAATGCTCTTCTAAAAAGAAAAATCAACAACCTTTTGTTTCCATTATCCATAGAAATGACACTTCCTTGGTACCTTGGCCACATTACAACCATAAAAGACCTTAGTGATCTATGTTCTTGCTTATCAACATATCTTGCTTGGAAGAAAGTATGAATTGATCTAGATGTTAGCAAAATTTGTCATGTGAGAGATCAACGTACCTCATCATTTTCACTTATACAAAAAGTGTGGTAAGTGTGATTCATGATTAACATGTTTAGTGCTTTGGATTGATTGACATGGTTTTTATGTGGAAGACTTGTTTCATGAATATGTCTAAGTACTAAAGGAAGTCATAAAACATTTATCCTTGGATGTTCAAACTTCAAAGAGCCATGTGCCTCCTATACTTCATTGAGAAATTTGGTTAATCATGTGAAGGTGGTTTAGAAACTCTTGCTTTTGTTTTTACTTTTATTGAGGACAAGCAAAGATTCAAGTTGGGGAGAGTTTGATAAGTGCTTTATTCATGCTAAAATGACTTATTATAATATAGCAGTTATCTTGCTTATTTGACATATTTCTCACATAAAACCCCCCAATTATTGAATAAACTATTATTGTGCAAGATTACTTGGCTTGGTTTGTTTTTGTGCAGGATTTGGCCTTAAGCAAAAAACCAGAAAACAGAGCATTCGCTGCAGCGAACCATATTTCGCTGTAGCGAATGAAGTCAAAATCAAACTTCCCAGTTTCGCTAGCAGCAAGTAGTAGCGAGGTACATTCGCTGCAGCGAACTATATTTCGCTGTAGCGAACTTTGGCGGTTTCTAGAAGATTTGAATTTCTTAAAGCTGAAGAAAACATTCGCTGCAGCGAAATATCCTTCGCGTAGCGAACTCTGGCGGTTCAACAAAGACTTAACAATGAAGCAAGGCATTCGCTGCAGCGAACTTCTGTTCGCGTAGCGAACTCAGGCGGCCAGAACAGCTATAAAAGGAGCAGAAAACCAATTCAGAAGAATTCATTCAGTTTTCTATCATTGTAACACTTTTGTAATAGCAGTAGAATAGAAATATAAGAGGTTTTTAGGGAGAAGGAGCTGGAGATACATTGAGAGTCGAGAAATCATCATTGATGTCGTTCCAACTCAAATCTTCCATTGAGCTTCAAACTACCATGAGTAGCTAAATCCCTCTCTTGTTGGGATTGGTCGTAGTTCACCGAAACAGTATGTATTTTCTTTGATCATGGCATTATATATAATTTATGTTTGAATCATTATCGTTGTTATCTTTGTTTTACAGTTTATTTCATGGATTGGATTGATATTGACAAATACAATTCTAATCTTGATCCAAGATAACATCTATTAAACTCTAAATGCTAGACATAGATTTAGGTTTAATATTCACTTTAAGTATTGAATCTTAATGCTACCGTATCGTTTAATAGGCTGAGAAATCGTCGATTAAACTATAAGGTAGAAATCTCAACAAACGTTTAGACATGAACTTTGTTGGGAGCAATACGTGATGATAATAAAACAAGCATATATTGTGTATAATTGATCCAAGATTTGCTTATTGAATCGGTGGATGAAAACCAATTCCCAACAAGCCTATTCTTCTGAAACTTATCTTTCGTTATTTACGCACTTTTACTTTCTGTAACTTTGAATCAAACAAACTTGAAACTTTATGCTTAGAACTATAGAAATTGTTGAACGGTTCTGATATCGCTCCAATCCCTGTGGATACGATAATATAAAATACTTACATTTGATTTGTACTTTCTACGACATCAAATTGGCGCCGTTGTCGGGGATTGGCGTTTAAGATATTAAAACATCGCAATCATTTCTATACTTTTAAGCTTTGTGCATTTGTTTATATATTATATATTTTTCTGTTTGTTGCAACGTTTGCTCAAGTGTTTGGATAGGTGGAAAAATTTTTGTTTATGCTTCGAGGCAAAAGTTCAAAGGAGCAACTTCTTTTTGATCCCGAGATCGAAAGAACAATCCGAAAGAACAAAAGGCAAACGAAGAAACAAAAATCCAAACAGAAAAAGAAAGGAGCATCTACATCAACTTCCTCATCAAGTTCATCAAAAGAAACAATGGCTGAAGTTGTTAATGGTCCTTGTAAAAGTAGCCCAAGGAGGTTCGCCCATCTCACCAACAATCCAGCCGCAAGACGAGCTGAGATGAAAACAGGACTGCTGCAAATTATTTATGCTAATCCTTTTGCAGGTTTGGATCATGAAGATCCATACACTCACCTCACCCGATTCTACGAAATAGCTGGTACATTAGGTGCACCAGAAGCTGAAGAAGAAGCCGTTTTCATGAGATTATTCCCGCACTCTTTGATCGGCAAAGCAAAGGATTGGTACCTCGATCAATCAACGGAAACCATGACCAATTGGAATGTGTTAGAGAGAAACTTCCTTAGCAGATTCTTTTCTCACAACCGATTCATGGATGCAAAGACAGCTATTGCCACATCCACCCAATTTTCAAATGAAACTTTGTGTGAAGCCTGGGAACGCTATAAATCCATGCTACGGAAGTGTCCAAACCATGGTTTCGATGACATGTCACAAATTCACATTTTCCGTAATGGATTATTTCCTCAACCGAAGCTTTTACTTGACGCAACAGCTGGAGGTTCCTTGATAGCAAAAAGTGCAGCAGAAGCAATTTCAATCATTGATAGGATGGCTCTCACAGATCACCAAGTTCAACACAATCGAGGTACCTTACAAAAGAAGCCTGGAGTTTTGGAATTAGGTACAAATGATGCAATCCTAGCACAAAACAATCTGCTCACTCAAACCGTAGAGGAATTGACAAAACAGCTGTCCAAGCTTCCTCAACAACTCAAAGATATGCACGGTTCGTCGAGCACATCGCACCAAGTAGCCTTTTGTGAACTTTGTACAGGTGACCATCCAACCGGTTTCTGTCCCCCGATCAACGAAGAGGTAAAATATATGGGAAATCAACAACAAAGGCAAGTTTCGTACAATCAAGGTTATCCACACAACAACAACGCAAGCTATGGCCAAAACCGACCAACTCAGTACCAAAGTTACACGCAGCCAGATAAGCTTTCAAAGATCGAGGATACCTTGAATCAATTCATGCAATTGTCCATGGCAAACCAAAAGAACACCGATGCGTCGATTAGAAATCTTGAAACGCAAGTTGGGCAAATTGCGAAGCAACTAAGTGAGCAGCAAAGAGGTACGTTTTCTGCCACTACTCAAGTTAATCCCAAGGAAACTTGTAATGCAATCATCACGAAAGGCGATGACATTGTTCAAGACAAAGTTGGGGAGAATTCAAAAGGTATCGTGGTAGATAAAAATCAAGAAAAAAGAAAACGTAGGGAGGAGGAAGAAAACAATGCGGATCCTGGAAAAGTTACCTTACCGGTTACCATTGGAAATATCTATGTTGATAACGCTTTAGTTGATCTTGGATCAAGCGTCAATCTTCTTCCATTATCCACCATGAGAAAGATTGGAGATATTCACTTGAACCCTACAACAATGAAGTTGCAACTTGCTGACAAATCAACCACAGAACCAATTGGTGTAATGAAAGATGTAATGGTCAAAGTGGATGGTTTTCGATTTTCAACTGACTTTGTGGTAATAAGCATGAACAAAGATGAAGACAGTCCTCCGATTTTAGGTCGTCCCTTCATAAAAGCATCTCGAATGATGATTGATGTGGATGAAGGGAAGATGAAAATAAGGCACAAAGAGGAAGAAGTCAACTTCAAATTGTTTCAACACAAAGAGAATGGCTATTCCAAAGCTAAAGCTCCCGATGAAAAAGGCCTGATATTGAAAAATATAAATGGTAAAGAAAGGCCAAATAATGGTGGGAAGGATGTTCTGACGAATTCATACAAACCACCGTAAGTTTATTCGAAACAGGCGTCGAGCTAAATGACGTTAAACAAGCACTTGTTGGGAGGTAACCCAAATTTTCATTGCTTTCATTTCCTTTATGCATAATTAATAGTAAGTAGGAAGGAAATGGCATGACATAGCACAAAGAAAATTCTGCAGAAAACAGAATTATGTAGAGTTCGCTACGCGAAGCCCTGCTTCGCTGCAGCGAATGCAGCAAGTTCAGAAAAAAATCTTTTCCAATCATGCCATCTTCTTCATTTTTGATTTCTATGTGTTTTCACTTTTGAGCTATAGATGACTCATGACCAATTCATAATGCTTGTTGTCCTCTAATAATAAATTGAAAGAAGAAGCATAGAGTGGAAGATCAACTTCACATAAACCAAAAGAACAAGGTTGAAGGACATGAGTTGAAAAGATTGCACTATCCAAGGTACATGTTTAAATGCTTTCTTAGAATTTAGCATATACATGACATGAGTAGGCTGCATAAAACCAGTTCATACAAACCTATGCCATGACATGTTTTCATATGAATCACTTAGTTCTAAAAACAAGAAAGTGAGGTAACCTTCCATTGTTCACTATATGCTAAGGAGACTGACAAATTCTTGTTTTAACTCGTTTGATTCATGCTTAAATCTTGCATTTATGTTGGTAATCGCAAAGACATAGAAGGGATCAAGGCAATTCTTTGAAATTGAGCATAACCACTAAACCAAATATAGCCTCATCGTCCCTTGTGAGTGAGTGATCTTTTGCAACCCCTTTTGAGCCCTATGACAATGAATCTATCATTAATGAACTGAACAATACATTAGGTAAACCACTTAGTGGATATTGTTCTATAGCTTTGAAAATCATAAAAAGTTCATATATGATAGATTCTATTTTTCCTTGAATATAACCTTGAAACCATGATATCTTTTGAAAGATCTCAATGAGCATTCAAAGCAAGTAAGTATTGTTCAAGTTGGGGAGAAAAGAGAAAAAGACTTTCTTCAAAATAAAAGAAAAAGATTTGAGAATCAAAAGAAAAAAATTAGAAAATGAAGAAAGAAAAAGAAAAGGATACAAAAGAATGTTTTCAAAAGGAAGAAATAAGAAGTATTGGATAAAAGAGTCAAAACTTTGAATGCTCTTCTAAAAAGAAAAATCAACAACCTTTTGTTTCCATTATCCATAGAAATGACACTTCCTTGGTACCTTGGCCACATTACAACCATAAAAGACCTTAGTGATCTATGTTCTTGCTTATCAACATATCTTGCTTGGAAGAAAGTATGAATTGATCTAGATGTTAGCAAAATTTGTCATGTGAGAGATCAACGTACCTCATCATTTTCACTTATACAAAAAGTGTGGTAAGTGTGATTCATGATTAACATGTTTAGTGCTTTGGATTGATTGACATGGTTTTTATGTGGAAGACTTGTTTCATGAATATGTCTAAGTACTAAAGGAAGTCATAAAACATTTATCCTTGGATGTTCAAACTTCAAAGAGCCATGTGCCTCCTATACTTCATTGAGAAATTTGGTTAATCATGTGAAGGTGGTTTAGAAACTCTTGCTTTTGTTTTTACTTTGATTGAGGACAAGCAAAGATTCAAGTTGGGGAGAGTTTGATAAGTGCTTTATTCATGCTAAAATGACTTATTATAATATAGCACTTATCTTGCTTATTTGACATATTTCTCACATAAAACCCCCCAATTATTGAATAAACTATTATTGTGCAAGATTACTTGGCTTGGTTTGTTTTTGTGCAGGATTTGGCCTTAAGCAAAAAACCAGAAAACAGAGCATTCGCTGCAGCGAACCATATTTCGCTGTAGCGAATGAAGTCAGAATCAAACTTCCCAGTTTCGCTAGCAGCAAGTAGTAGCGAGGTACATTCGCTGCAGCGAACTATATTTCGCTGTAGCGAACTTTGGCGGTTTCTAGAAGATTTGAATTTCTTAAAGCTGAAGAAAACATTCGCTGCAGCGAAATATCCTTCGCGTAGCGAACTCTGGCGGTTCAACAAAGACTTAACAATGAAGCAAGGCATTCGCTGCAGCGAACTTCTGTTCGCGTAGCGAACTCAGGCGGCCAGAACAGCTATAAAAGGAGCAGAAAACCAATTCAGAAGAATTCATTCAGTTTTCTATCATTGTAACACTTTTGTAATAGCAGTAGAATAGAAATATAAGAGGTTTTTAGGGAGAAGGAGCTGGAGATACATCGAGAGTCGAGAAATCATCATTGATGTCGTTCCAACTCAAATCTTCCATTGAGCTTCAAACTACCATGAGTAGCTAAATCCCTCTCTTGTTGGGATTGGTCGTAGTTCACCGAAACAGTATGTATTTTCTTTGATCATGGCATTATATATAATTTATGTTTGAATCATTATCGTTGTTATCTTTGTTTTACAGTTTATTTCATGGATTGGATTGATATTGACAAATACAATTCTAATCTTGATCCAAGATAACATCTATTAAACTCTAAATGCTAGACATAGATTTAGGTTTAATATTCACTTTAAGTATTGAATCTTAATGCTACCGTATCGTTTAATAGGCTGAGAAATCGTCGATTAAACTATAAGGTAGAAATCTCAACAAACGTTTAGACATGAACTTTGTTGGGAGCAATACGTGATGATAATAAAACAAGCATATATTGTGTATAATTGATCCAAGATTTGCTTATTGAATCGGTGGATGAAAACCAATTCCCAACAAGTCTATTCTTCTGAAACTTATCTTTCGTTATTTACGCACTTTTACTTTCTGTAACTTTGAATCAAACAAACTTGAAACTTTATGCTTAGAACTATAGAAATTGTTGAACGGTTCTGATATCGCTCCAATCCCTGTGGATACGATAATATAAAATACTTACATTTGATTTGTACTTTCTACGACATCAAATTGGCGCCGTTGTCGGGGATTGGCGTTTAAGATATTAAAACATCGCAATCATTTCTATACTTTTAAGCTTTGTGCATTTGTTTATATATTATATATTTTTCTGTTTGTTGCAACGTTTGCTCAAGTGTTTGGATAGGTGGAAAAATTTTTGTTTATGCTTCGAGGCAAAAGTTCAAAGGAGCAACTTCTTTTTGATCCCGAGATCGAAAGAACAATCCGAAAGAACAAAAGGCAAACGAAGAAACAAAAATCCAAACAGAAAAAGAAAGGAGCATCTACATCAACTTCCTCATCAAGTTCATCAAAAGAAACAATGGCTGAAGTTGTTAATGGTCCTTGTAAAAGTAGCCCAAGGAGGTTCGCCCATCTCACCAACAATCCAGCCGCAAGACGAGCTGAGATGAAAACAGGACTGCTGTAAATTATTTATGCTAATCCTTTTGCAGGTTTGGATCATGAAGATCCATACACTCACCTCACCCGATTCTACGAAATAGCTGGTACATTAGGTGCACCAGAAGCTGAAGAAGAAGCCGTTTTCATGAGATTATTCCCGCACTCTTTGATCGGCAAAGCAAAGGATTGGTACCTCGATCAATCAACGGAAACCATGACCAATTGGAATGTGTTAGAGAGAAACTTCCTTAGCAGATTCTTTTCTCACAACCGATTCATGGATGCAAAGACAGCTATTGCCACATTCACCCAATTTTCAAATGAAACTTTGTGTGAAGCCTGGGAACGCTATAAATCCATGCTACGGAAGTGTCCAAACCATGGTTTCGATGACATGTCACAAATTCACATTTTCCGTAATGGATTATTACCTCAACCGAAGCTTTTACTTGACGCAACAGCTGGAGGTTCCTTGATAGCAAAAAGTGCAGCAGAAGCAATTTCAATCATTGATAGGATGGCTCTCACAGATCACCAAGTTCAACACAATCGAGGTACCTTACAAAAGAAGCCTGGAGTTTTGGAATTAGGTACAAATGATGCAATCCTAGCACAAAACAATCTGCTCACTCAAACCGTAGAGGAATTGACAAAACAGCTGTCCAAGCTTCCTCAACAACTCAAAGATATACACGGTTCGTCGAGCACATCGCACCAAGTAGCCTTTTGTGAACTTTGTACAGGTGACCATCCAACCGGTTTCTGTCCCCCGATCAACGAAGAGGTAAAATATATGGGAAATCAACAACAAAGGCAAGTTTCGTACAATCAAGGTTATCCACACAACAACAACGCAAGCTATGGCCAAAACCGACCAACTCAGTACCAAAGTTACACGCAGCCAGATAAGCTTTCAAAGATCGAGGATACCTTGAATCAATTCATGCAATTGTCCATGGCAAACCAAAAGAACACCGATGCGTCGATTAGAAATCTTGAAACGCAAGTTGGGCAAATTGCGAAGCAACTAAGTGAGCAGCAAAGAGGTACGTTTTCTGCCACTACTCAAGTTAATCCCAAGGAAACTTGTAATGCAATCATGACGAAAGGCGATGACATTGTTCAAGACAAAGTTGGGGAGAATTCAAAAGGTATCGTGGTAGATAAAAATCAAGAAAAAAGAAAACGTAGGGAGGAGGAAGAAAACAATGCGGATCCTGGAAAAGTTACCTTACCGGTTACCATTGGAAATATCTATGTTGATAACGCTTTAGTTGATCTTGGATCAAGCGTCAATCTTCTTCCATTATCCACCATGAGAAAGATTGGAGATATTCACTTGAACCCTACAACAATGAAGTTGCAACTTGCTGACAAATCAACCACAGAACCAATTGGTGTAATGAAAGATGTAATGGTCAAAGTGGATGGTTTTCGATTTTCAACTGACTTTGTGGTAATAAGCATGAACAAAGATGAAGACAGTCCTCCGATTTTAGGTCGTCCCTTCATAAAAGCATCTCGAATGATGATTGATGTGGATGAAGGGAAGATGAAAATAAGGCACAAAGAGGAAGAAGTCAACTTCAAATTGTTTCAACACAAAGAGAATGGCTATTCCAAAGCTAAAGCTCCTGATGAAAAAGGCCTGATATTGAAAAATATAAATGGTAAAGAAAGGCCAAATGATGGTGGGAAGGATGTTCTGACGAATTCATACAAACCACCGTAAGTTTATTCGAAACAGGCGTCGAGCTAAATGACGTTAAACAAGCACTTGTTGGGAGGTAACCCAAATTTTCATTGCTTTCATTTCCTTTATGCATAATTAATAGTAAGTAGGAAGGAAATGGCATGACATAGCACAAAGAAAATTCTGCAGAAAACAGAATTATGTAGAGTTCGCTACGCGAAGCCCTGCTTCGCTGCAGCGAATGCAGCAAGTTCAGAAAAAAATCTTTTCCAATCATGCCATCTTCTTCATTTTTGATTTCTATGTGTTTTCACTTTTGAGCTATAGATGACTCATGACCAATTCATAATGCTTGTTGTCCTCTAATAATAAATTGAAAGAAGAAGCATAGAGTGGAAGATCAACTTCACATAAACCAAAAGAACAAGGTTGAAGGACATGAGTTGAAAAGATTGCACTATCCAAGGTACATGTTTAAATGCTTTCTTAGAATTTAGCATATACATGACATGAGTAGGCTGCATAAAACCAGTTCATACAAACCTATGCCATGACATGTTTTCATATGAATCACTTAGTTCTAAAAACAAGAAAGTGAGGTAACCTTCCATTGTTCACTATATGCTAAGGAGACTGACAAATTCTTGTTTTAACTCGTTTGATTCATGCTTAAATCTTGCATTTATGTTGGTAATCGCAAAGACATAGAAGGGATCAAGGCAATTCTTTGAAATTGAGCATAACCACTAAACCAAATATAGCCTCATCGTCCCTTGTGAGTGAGTGATCTTTTGCAACCCCTTTTGAGCCCTATGACAATGAATCTATCATTAATGAACTGAACAATACATTAGGTAAACCACTTAGTGGATATTGTTCATAGCTTTGAAAATCATAAAAAGTTCATATATGATAGATTCTATTTTTCCTTGAATATAACCTTGAAACCATGATATCTTTTGAAAGATCTCAATGAGCATTCAAAGCAAGTAAGTATTGTTCAAGTTGGGGAGAAAAGAGAAAAAGACTTTCTTCAAAATAAAAGAAAAAGATTTGAGAATCAAAAGAAAAAAATTAGAAAATGAAGAAAGAAAAAGAAAAGGATACAAAAGAATGTTTTCAAAAGGAAGAAATAAGAAGTATTGGATAAAAGAGTCAAAACTTTGAATGCTCTTCTAAAAAGAAAAATCAACAACCTTTTGTTTCCATTATCCATAGAAATGACACTTCCTTGGTACCTTGGCCACATTACAACCATAAAAGACCTTAGTGATCTATGTTCTTGCTTATCAACATATCTTGCTTGGAAGAAAGTATGAATTGATCTAGATGTTAGCAAAATTTGTCATGTGAGAGATCAACGTACCTCATCATTTTCACTTATACAAAAAGTGTGGTAAGTGTGATTCATGATTAACATGTTTAGTGCTTTGGATTGATTGACATGGTTTTTATGTGGAAGACTTGTTTCATGAATATGTCTAAGTACTAAAGGAAGTCATAAAACATTTATCCTTGGATGTTCAAACTTCAAAGAGCCATGTGCCTCCTATACTTCATTGAGAAATTTGGTTAATCATGTGAAGGTGGTTTAGAAACTCTTGCTTTTGTTTTTACTTTGATTGAGGACAAGCAAAGATTCAAGTTGGGGAGAGTTTGATAAGTGCTTTATTCATGCTAAAATGACTTATTATAATATAGCACTTATCTTGCTTATTTGACATATTTCTCACATAAAACCCCCCAATTATTGAATAAACTATTATTGTGCAAGATTACTTGGCTTGGTTTGTTTTTGTGCAGGATTTGGCCTTAAGCAAAAAACCAGAAAACAGAGCATTCGCTGCAGCGAACCATATTTCGCTGTAGCGAATGAAGTCAGAATCAAACTTCCCAGTTTCGCTAGCAGCAAGTAGTAGCGAGGTACATTCGCTGCAGCGAACTATATTTCGCTGTAGCGAACTTTGGCGGTTTCTAGAAGATTTGAATTTCTTAAAGCTGAAGAAAACATTCGCTGCAGCGAAATATCCTTCGCGTAGCGAACTCTGGCGGTTCAACAAAGACTTAACAATGAAGCAAGGCATTCGCTGCAGCGAACTTCTGTTCGCGTAGCGAACTCAGGCGGCCAGAACAGCTATAAAAGGAGCAGAAAACCAATTCAGAAGAATTCATTCAGTTTTCTATCATTGTAACACTTTTGTAATAGCAGTAGAATAGAAATATAAGAGGTTTTTAGGGAGAAGGAGCTAGAGATACATCGAGAGTCGAGAAATCATCATTGATGTCGTTCCAACTCAAATCTTCCATTGAGCTTCAAACTACCATGAGTAGCTAAATCCCTCTCTTGTTGGGATTGGTCGTAGTTCACCGAAACAGTATGTATTTTCTTTGATCATGGCATTATATATAATTTATGTTTGAATCATTATCGTTGTTATCTTTGTTTTACAGTTTATTTCATGGATTGAATTGATATTGACAAATACAATTCTAATCTTGATCCAAGATAACATCTATTAAACTCTAAATGCTAGACATAGATTTAGGTTTAATATTCACTTTAAGTATTGAATCTTAATGCTACCGTATCGTTTAATAGGCTGAGAAATTGTCGATTAAACTATAAGGTAGAAATCTCAACAAACGTTTAGACATGAACTTTGTTGGGAGCAATACGTGATGATAATAAAACAAGCATATATTGTGTATAATTGATCCAAGATTTGCTTATTGAATCGGTGGATGAAAACCAATTCCCAACAAGTCTATTCTTCTGAAACTTATCTTTCGTTATTTACGCACTTTTACTTTCTGTAACTTTGAATCAAACAAACTTGAAACTTTATGCTTAGAACTATAGAAATTGTTGAACGGTTCTGATATCGCTCCAATCCCTGTGGATACGATAATATAAAATACTTACATTTGATTTGTACTTTCTACGACATCAGCGGTAGAGTGGCGAAGATGAACAATTTTGTGTCGACAATCGATAGCGACAGAGCCACCAGAAATCATAGGCCGCACGACGACGTGTGACAAGAATCAACAAAAAATGGGATTCGCCGTCGTTCAAGCTCCACGGAAGCAGATCTACAGGGTGACGGTGGCGGCCCGAGTGGCGGCGAGCGGCAGTAGCGGTTCAACATTTTGCGGTCAGATTTAATGAGTTTTGAATAATTCTAATTATGTTGATTTTTCGCTGCCAATTGATGAGTTTAGAGTTAATTGTTGATTTGTGAGTTAAAGTTGAATAGTTTTTTCATAAATTGAGTAAGTGGCTAAATTAGAGTTAATTGATCATGCTAGAGTTTTTAATTGAGTTGAGAGGAAAATATTAATTTACATTAAAATATTAATTTTTAGTTAGAGTTGGTATTAGTTAATTGGAGTTAATTGGCATATTTTAGAGTCTAGGACCAGAGTTTGAGTAACATTTACTTATGGCCATTTAAGGTTTTAATCTATTACAAATAATAATTAAAATAATTAATAATTATTAAAGTTTGAGCTTTTAGAGTTGTTATTGGCACCTTTTGGGTTGTGTTGCCACTATTGAGTTGAGTTAGTAGAATTTTCTATAGAGTTGTTAGCGTTGCTATAAAGTGGTTAAAGTTGGTTTTGAGTTATTAAGAGTCATATTTTTAATTGTTTGAGTGACTCTGACATGTTTAGAGTTGTCAAAGTTGATTTTCGAGTTGTTTACAATTATATCTGAAGAGTCTTAGAGGTAAAGTTGAGAGATTTGACTCTTTAGAGTTGTTTTGAGTTATTTCATTATTTGAGTAAGACTATATGAGTTGTCAGAGTTAAAATTAAGTAATTTTGACATGTTTTTGAGCTGTGTTGGTAATGTTGTGAGCAATAATGTATTTTTACTCGGTTTGATAAATGTTTATAAATACTTATATAATTATTGAGTTGTAATTGTATAAAATATTTTAGTTGAGTAATTTAGAGAGGAATTACATTGCTGACCTTACATGGACAAATAGATGGGTTCAGAGAGGAACCTTTTTGAGTTAGAGAGGTAATTGTTATTGTCGTTATGAGTTGCAAATATCGTTGTGTGATTCGTACATTCATGTATATCAGATTTAGGTAGGACTTCGGTCCAATGAGAAGGTTCAGAGAAGATTCAATGACGATCTCACGTCCACCGAGGGACACTGTTCAGAGAGGAACCAGAGGCATTGATAAATCAGTAAAATAACTCTGAAATCCAAAATTTCGCATCACGTGAATTTTTGAAGGAGGATTGAATAACATTTTATGTTGCATTTTATAATCGTTTATGAGGGTTAATAAATTTTTGTAATTGATATGAATGTTATTGAAATTATTTGTACTGCTTTATTCACCGATAACATCTATGGAATTATTCTCGCCCCTATTATTTGTGGTGTTCTATACTCGTTTAGGGTACATACGATCAGGTAGAGGAGTGGTTATTATGTTTGCTGGAGGATGGTGCTGAGGTCTCTTCATTTATTTGTGTTTTCCGCCGTTTATTTACGTTCAAGGAGTAAACTTTTTGAGTTTGAGAGGTAATTGTTATTGTTGTTATTATTTGCGAATATTATTGTATGATTCATGCATTCCTATATATCAGAGTTAGGTAGGACTTCAGTCTAATGAGATCACGATTCAAAGATGAATCAATGATTGTCTCACGTCTAGAGAGGGACACTGTTCAGAGAGGAACCAAAGGCATGGATAAATTAGTAAAATAACTCTGAAATCTAAACTTTTGCACCACATGCATTTTTGAAGGAGGATTGCATAGCATTTTAGGTTGCATTTTATAATCGTTTATGAGTGTAAATTAATTTGTGTAATTGATGTGAATAATATTGAAATTATTTGTACTGTTTTATTCACAGATAACATCTGTGGAATTATTCTCACCCCTGTTTGTTTTTATCGGTGGTGTTTTGTACTAGTTCGGAGTACATATGATCAGGTAGAGGAGTAGTTACTATGTGCGCTGGAGGATGGCGTTGAGGCCTCTTTATTTATTTTTGTTTTCTGCGATTTAGTTTTTCGTCAATGCTCTGGTTTGTAACATTAGGTTTTGGGACGTCATCATTGTTTCACATTTTCCAAAGTTGTTTTGAATTAATTGCTTATTTGAGATTACAGTTGTTTAATTTAAGATTTTGAAGTTTGAACTATATTTTTGAATTTTCGCTGCTATGTTTTAAATTGAGGAATTTGTTATTTTGAGTTGAGATGTGGCACCCTATGGTGAGTTTTGATTATCTTTGCATGATTCTATTTCAAGTATGTATTCGGGGTTAGGGTGTTACAAACATCATATATTATTTTATTTGGTTTAAGTTTTTGAGATTCTTCGAAGCTCTCCTAGTATTGTGTTTTGCTTCCGCGCTTCTTAAAATCTCCGAATTCATTTATGGGACCTAAAATTTTTTGAAATTGTATTAAAGGAAAATGGTATATTCAACCCCCCCTTTAGAACTCTTTATGTCCATATACTCACCCAACATCAATATCACACCCTCCTCATGTCCTATACTCAAAAACTTAAGATCACTGTGAAACCTATTGATCATGTCGACATTGGAGTACAAGGAAACAATATCTCGAGCATGAATAAGTTTGGTTTTTTTATTCATGGTTACCTGGGTGAAAAAACATGCATTTCAATGAACCCCATAAAAAAGAGAGTGGATTTCTTACTTTCCTTGCTGTCACCCCAAGGCCGCATATTCTTCTGGAAAAGAGGGAGTAGAAGGAGAGAAAAAGGGTTTTTACGAGACAATATACCAGTTTCTTGTGAGATTCTAATAACGCAAGCCATGTATCTACCTAATGAGATAGTGATAATGAGAATTGGAAAGGTTCCTTACACCTGGAAGACATGTGTTAGTAAAAGATGCCATTTTTATTTTTCCGAAAATACCATCATGAGTTGTATTAAATGCTACCCATAATTTCACACTAAAATATCCAGGCTTTCATAATTGATTGACGTTTGATGTCTCAGAGTCTAATAAACACGAAACCTAAGGTGTCCTACCATCGTCTAGCCAGCCTAGAAGCATGCGGTTGACAATGAATACTCGCCCCATGTTAACAAGGAGATTCGCCTTCAGCTGAGGGACTCGCCTCCAAGTGAGATACTTTCCTCCACCTAAGGGACTTACCCCATGTTAACAAAAGTATTGCCCTCATCCAAGGGAGTCGCATTGAGCTACGGATATTATCAAATGAGAAATACCTTAAAACACTTCACCCTCGTGCTTGAGGGATTGTGTAGTGTTATGTTTGTAAAGTGTCCCACCCAAGAGAAACTCCACGGGTCCTGCTAAGTAGGACATCATCAGGACGACATCTACACAGAACGTAGGGGCTCACCCTAAAGCGGATGACGTGTATATTATCGATGTCTCTTATTAGGTATAGGAGAAGGATTCATACCATGGTTCCCTATAGAGTAGGTTGTCAATAGTCTTTCCATATTCTTGTGGGAGTTGTTTTCTCCTCTGAGAGTCTCTTAAATCCTTGGACAAAAGACCTCTATAAATACTCCTCTCATAATAGGAGTAAGACAGATGACAACTAGTATGCTAATACTTAAGTGTCAATCCTAATTACAGAGTCTCTCACCTCACATGAGTAAGTCTCTTTCAACCACCACAAAACAACCATACAGGGTTTCTCTTCGTCGTGGGAAAGCTCTGACCACCATACAATTTAATATACCTACAAAGGCCTCTGAGTATCCCTTCCCTTATAGGGGTTACATGCACACCTGTAATTTTTTACTAGTATAGATGTTTATACTAGTGTATATTTATCCAACCTCAATGCAACTTTTTGGTTTTAGAAAGATTTCTACTTATACCTTTTGTCTCATCCCGTGTTATTTATATTTTAGATAAATAGGTTTCTTGAAAGGGGAAGGAAAAATATAATTGAAGATGTACCTTAATCACTTATTTATTTAGCTATATTTTCTGCTACGTAATCGAGTTTAGTTGTAGCATGGCTATGTTCCAATGTTGTAACTTTTATTGTATCAATCTATTATACTTTATTAAGTATCAATTATAATATCCTATTATTAATATTCTAGACACTTAGGGAATGGGTTGTTGCACCAATACTCTTCAAACATCACAACAAAAAATGACTTTAGACAACAACATAAATCTTTAGAGTGTGAACTATGCAAAGGTGTTATTTATCAGTGAACTAGTGAAGCACTTCATTTTCAAATATTTGTTGTTGGCAATGTTATCGGCTTAAGTTTGGAACCAAGATATGTGTTTGACAATTGACTAATTCATGTCACCAGCGAACTTGGTAAATTTAGGGACTTTCCATCCCCTAGGTAATTTTGTTTTTCAAATATATTTGGATAGGGGGATATAATTAGGCTTGTGAAGGCAAATGTTAAGACCGCTTTGGGCTAACACTTGTTCGACCATATTTGCAATATTACTGTCCCCCATAAATTATTCGGTTGGATGTTTCTCAAGACATGATCAACATCCAGATTCCTTTGTACCATCACCGGTCTAGAGTTATAGTACCATATATACTCTTCGTCCACTCTCCATAGGTTTCCCTTGATTAACAGGAACTGCCTTATTATCAGGGATATCAACTTTCCTTACATTTGACATTTAGGGTGTTTGTTGAGGCTGAATCGGAGGAGCGTCGGAAAAACAACAATCCGACTCATTTGTTGGGTAATTTTATTCACCATCTCAAGTTTACTTTCGTTCATTTGTTGTCTCAAGGTCGTCATAGAAGTTGTATTTAATGAGATGTTGTTTGGGGAGTATAACCTATTCCTCCTAGTCGACCACCATTATTTAATGTTGTTACAAAGGCATTATGATGGTTGAAAGGTGATCTAGTAATTATTGTATTATCATCATATGTCAATAAGTTCGACTGAAGGCCATCCATCATATAGTGTGGTATGCCATATTGGTAATACCCTGGAGGTGGCATTAGACCTAATTGATAAAGTGACCTAGAATGGTTAAAAGGTGAACCCCTAGGTGGTAGTGTGGGTATAGACTCTTGCACTAGCACTGATAGACGTTGTTATCGAGCCAGTAGCAGCATATGTCCTAATAGGGGACAACACCATCGCATTTTAGGGGGTCGTACCAATTGGTATAGCTTCTATATTTTGAGCATTTATTTGTGATGGGTTAGAAGTGTTAGTGTATGTGTCAGAACGTGAAATATTTAGGCATTTGTTTCCCACTTCTCAAGTTCATACATAAACAGTCATTGGTAGAGTGTCATGTAAAACGAAAATGCATACAGAGAACATGCGACGGTTATAATAGTTTTTTGAAAATTTTAGCACAAAGTCCCATTGGGTGTGCCAATTTGTTTATCCTAAAAACTGTTAAACACCATTAGTCTCTTGTTAAAGGTTACTATGGAGGCCTACTAGGGATTCTCAAGACAATGTGCATGAAGTTTTCCAAATAATGTGAAAATAGTAAGAATGTGAGTGGTTTTCACAATGATCGAAATTATGCTATGAAAATAAAAATAAGTTAAAGTGAAACTTTGACTCAGAAAGTAAAGGGTTCGACCATGAACAATACAAAAATGTAAAGTAAATTTGCAAGTAAAATTTTGCATAAATGGGAATTGGTGATCAAACATACATTGCACTCTTGGAAATCATTTCTCTCTTTGCTTGGTACTATGAGTTTTTTGTGAGTTTAGTAGAAAATTTGATACCCCTAATTCTCTTATTGAAACTATTATTTATGCTGAAACTCAAATAACTGCTAAGGGCGAGTTTCTCACCACTGAAAGCCACGCTCTCCAATGCATGTCTCTTTCTTTGAAAATTGCTTCCACGCGTCCTCATTATACGGATAAGGCCACCAAGTGGTTATTCAACCATATTTGTACCCTACAACTATTTTGATCGAATCAACTGCCCTAAATGTCTATATTGGCTACCTGGAAAAAATACTAAGTCTATAGCCCTTTCGCTAGGCTAGACTTCGACACCTTAATTCACCACTTTCACGTCTAAATGTCACTAGCATGCGCGTCAACCACGCTCTTGAGCATCACCAAAACATTCATCCAAATTTTCCTCATCTTCCCTTAAGCTAAAATGGGATTTGAGGCTTGTCGAAAAATCCTAGCTAACAAATTGCCCCCCCCCCCAAATGTCTCTTTAAACTGGAGGGAGATAGACACTGGTTTTACTTTTCTTTCACACTATTTGATGTAGTGTGCTGACGTCATCGTTATCATGGCATTCCCATCATCCATCATTTTGAAGACGTGCAACCACCACTGCCCTATTTACTAGCTCCAACTTCCTAGGACAATGTGGCCCACAAAATCAAATAGTTTAACTCCACTCACCCTACGCTCACCACGTGCCCTAAGACTTGGCGCTAACTGTCTGAATTACAAAACTGAAAGATTTTCTCTTCACCACTATAAATAACCCTTTTACATTTATATTCTTCTTTTACCCGATTTTTCTAACTTACAAGCCCAAACCTTTTTCTCTGAAAACTCGTTACCTTCAAAATATCTAACTCCAACAATGGTTTCATCTTTGAAAACCAAGAACCAGAAGAAATCTTCCCAAAGTACTTCTTATTGTTCTCGAAGCGTTATAAGTTTTCACCAGGTATGGCTCCCTTTGCCAAAAGAAACCATGGACATGAGTGGTTCACCATAGACTTTCTCCCTTCTAACCTGACCAAGCAGTTGATTCTAGGGAAATTTTAGAAGCTTTCGTCACTCCCAAACTCATCACTACTAGATAGCTCCCAAGGAGAGCGTGAAGATACTCTGCTATCAACCCAATTAGGTGTCTCACCAAATTGGACTTTGTCAGATTTTATGCCTAAGTGCTTTTTTGATCGAAAGTGTGACCTTTGCTTTGGTCGGCTACTTTCTCTAAAGATGAATGTGTTGATCGCCTCGAGCGCCATGCTGTCGACTAGTCTAGCCTTACTCCTTTCTCTTTTCAACCATCTTTTTACTACACAAAGGAATTTGACACTTGGCGGAAAAAATAACATGATAAAAAGATTCACCCAGTTTCAACATTATCTCACTATATCTAGCATATGCCTTCTTCATTATGCAGGCACAATTAAAAAAAGGTAGAGACCAACACATATTAGGGCAAAAAAATGGATTGTTGCCATGGGAAACCATCGAAAGTTTGTCGGGAGATGCATCTCCAGATTTGCTCTGCATTATTTTTGGAGATACATCTTCGGATTGAACTTGGTCAAAAAAATTGGAACATTTTGTGGAATTTGTGAATTTCTCCAGACATGTTTTATATGTCTATATTTATAATGCATGTGGAATAACTCACAACAAAGTTGGTCGGATTAAGGTCGAGCGTGTGTCCTAAACCGCGTAAGTATGGCATGAGAGGGCCACAACAAAAAGCTAAAGATCATTATCCATTTAAGGGTCACACAGTTTTATCCTAAAATTCAAAAAAAAAAATCTCATATTGACATATCTTATTGACTTAAGCGTTGAAGTGTTTGCAGATACCTGTGATTGGACCGAGACAATTACCAATCCGTGAAAAGGATAGTTTGTAGCCAGATTAAAAAGTAACCATCCGGTGAAATTTATAAGCAACAAAAATGCTTTAATTTTTTATCACTATTATAAGCAAAAGTTAATTATTAATAAATCATTTAATCATTTAATATTGTAATTTCTAATATACCCTTCTATTTCATTTTTCAACATTTCATTAAATTTCATAAAGAAGACATTATAGTAAATTTAATCAATATTTTTTAATAAATGCTAAAAAGAAATTAACTACACTTATTGAAAATAGTGTGTCAAAAGTCAAAGTTTGAATTAAAAAAAATTGATACTTTGACATTTTACATTATCAATGCATGGTAAATTAAACTCATACTTTTATAAGTTGAGTGAAAATCCACAAATGTGTTTAAATCCCTAATTCAATTGCTTTTGGATGATCTAACTCATCGTGCAGCGTGTTATATTGCATCCAAGTCACCGTTAAGAGAAAATACAAAAAAATATATAGTTCGTCAACAGCAGGGTTCGAACCTGCGCGGGCGAAGCCCAACAGATTTCAAGTCTGTCTCCTTAACCACTCGGACATATTGACGCTGTTGATAGCATTTTCATAAAACCAAATTTGAAGCAAAAACAGTATTTGAGGTTTTTGGCTGTTCCATCATTTCGTGGGAAGAAACAGAACGGAACATTGTTATATGAAGCCCACTATTACGGCAGTAGTGCAGTGTGTTCCTACATAACCTCATAACCTCAGGGTATCCTCAACAAAGTGTACTTGCAGAAAGGAAAAACATCTCTAAAACTGTAATTTATAACCTATTATTTACATTTGTATTATTTGTTGCGATTCAATTAGAAGACAATAAATCTTGCACCTTCCTGGCTATTGAATAAATCAACAAAGAAATTGAATCCTAATAATTAGAGAAATGTTATTGCTTGATGCTCTAAATAAACTTTAACATCCTATTTCAACTTCCACTCCACCATGTTGATCTATGAACTCAATCATCTGATTAATGGCTTCCTCAGTTCCCAAGCGGTCAGGTCCAGATAAAATCTATAAGAAAATACGTTAGGATAAATTCGTATCTCAGTGAAGTAAAGAAACTTGCTTTGACTTACTTCTTTTACGATGGAAATGATCTTGGGAAGATTCTCGTTATTAATTCCGAATAGGTATTCATCCGACCTGATCATTGCACGCAGTTTACAACTTTTGCTTAGCACAATATGTATATGTACCAAAGTATGAATATAGTGATAATTTGAATATAAAGCAAAAAGTGGTCATAAGAACAATTTAACACCTTTGTATTAGCTTAGAAAGCAGCCCGTGTGCATATCTTGCTTCGTTGAAATCATGCTTCAATGGTAAGAAGTTTAACCATTTTTGAATCGCCTGCTTAAAAATATTATGATTTAGGGGGAAAACAGATGGCAAGGCAAAGCTAGCACTTGCAGTAAACATTGCTGAAGTCATGTTGATAAAGTAATAAAAGGAAAACAAAAAGATAAATCTTGAGAAAAATTTCAGCTTATAAATTTTAATTTTGCAGTATAACTAGAAGCATAAGAGGAACTTCCGAAACCAATGTCCTGGTCCTGTATTACTGTCTTGCTTCTGAAGCATGAAAGAATAACAGTTGAAGCAGCTCTAACCAATTGTTATTTCTCATCTGAATAATCTTATTTTGATCATTATTTCCTCTCTTAAATAAACTTAAGTCATCAAAATTTGCAAATATCAATAGTAGAGAATTTATTTTCTATTGATATTTTGGAAGATTATTACCTTAGGGCCGATAAAGTCATGATGAAACTCAAAGATTTTTCCAAGAGCTGCAACTGCGGTATCGCATGGTATATTTACAACTCTGCCTTCATATAGTCCGCTAAGTGAAAGTCTTTTTTTACCCATGACAATGCATAGTCCTAAGATACCCTCTGCATAAAACCTTTTTGTTATATTCTAACAAAATTTGATATATGTAATCTGTGTGCGTTTAAATATATACTTTAGTACTTATAAGTTTAAGAGCTTAAGAAGTTACCACAAGCTGAGGCTTTAAATTGATCTCCTCCATACACAGCACAAATACCGATCGCCCGTGTAGCATGCTGGAATAATCGTTACCCAAAAACTAATGATCATGTTTTTTATATATAGATAAGTACAAACACTACATTAGTCACACATATTTCAAAATACCAGCTCCGAACAAGGATAGTTTCTCCTTATTGCAAAACAGGAGGCTAAAATATATCTGTCATGATACCTGTTCAAATAGCATACAGGAACAAGATCTATTATTAATATGTCCATTCATTATTGCTTTAACTTCAGATGAAAATTATAAAAGAAACTAGATTTACTGTGGCAATTTGTCTGGGAATAGTGGCAAGATAACGTTAAAAATGGAAATTGCAAAAGCTATCAGCCTATCGGAATTGTCATTGGCCTGCCAAAGATTACGAAGAAGCAATAATAAAATTGATGAGAAAAATAGCATGCAGAATACAATTTTTACTTAACATTATTCAGTAGAACTTGCGCCATTGATTATAACATCCGAGTGACTGTGGATTGGATCTAATTGATTTTGAATAGAAACGGTATGGGCTAGTTTTTTTTTTTTTAAAAAAAAGACTAATAAAAAATGAATATAAATTAATAAAAATAAAAATTAATCATTCATATCTCATATATAACCCCAAACATAGTTCAAATATAAATGGTACATTGAAAATAATCTTTTTTTACAGGAAGCTGAAAATATTCTTCTCTTGATCTAATATTACTCTTGTTTTGATATATGCAGGTTTATCTAGCACGATGATTATAACAAGCTTGTTTAAAAAATAATTGAGATGAGAAGAAATAATGAACATACCAAAAACACGGCAACATTTGACAAGAGGTCATCAACATGTGGCGTGAATCGATCTTTAAAGGTGTCAATTGTCGTCGTAATCAAGTGAACTACCCCCTGTGATGAGTAAAAAGTCTAATCATCATTCCTACTCAATAGATCCATAAATGAAAATGAAAATTTAGGAGTATAGCTAACAAAACTTTAGGGTATCAAAGAATCCTCTAAATAATTATAGATCGACTTGCACATATGGCCGTGCATATTTTCCTTATGAAAATCATGTGATAGGGTGATTAAACATGTAATAGTTAAAATATGTACAAAATGTGTTTACGCTGTATAAAACTTTTGTGATATCTAAACATTATTTAAACAATATCGAAGTAGTTTGTAAATATATTCAATGTTCTTAGCATATTCTTTTGTATTCCTTTGCCATTGTCATTAATATGCTCTTGATTGTATAGTGCCCTATATAACAGAATTCCTATGATGTGATACTACTCAAACACGCGGTTTCAGTGTATGCCTCTCATTAATGTGTAATTCAAAGTGATTTTCTCTATTTCCTTTTATATATCAGTTGGTTTCTATCAGAATTCCACTCTTAGCCTATAGCTGGCCATTCGGGGTTTCTACTCACATACCGAAGGACTGTGGAGAATCTCAATCGGGTAGGTATGAGAAGAACAATCCAAGAATTTGTGCAAGGCTGATTTGTGCAAGGTTGTGATGTGTGTCAGCGACCAAAATGTGCTGCATCGTCACCTAAGGGTTTGGTACAGTCCCTCCCAATTTCAGAGCGATTTTGAGACGATATATCTATGGATTTCATCAAGGGTCTTCCAAAGTCTAAAGGGTTTGAGGCCATCTTTGTGTGGATAGATTGTCAAAGTATGGTCACTATGAAAGTACTTGTTTATTGTCTTATTGGCATTCATGCTTGGCTAAAACATAGAAGCAGCTGCATGTCATACTGTGTACTCTTGCATATATTAATAAGTTCAAAACAGGTACTGAAGCAAGATGTTACAAGTAATGTCATGACATCAACCATGACATCGCGCCTGCAGAACTAAGGAAGAAAGGCTCAGTTTGGTTTTAAAGATACAAAGCCTTATGGAATCCTATGTGGCGCAGTTTTAAAGGTCAAAGAATCAAGTCAGAATATTGAAGAATCAAATCTGAAGATTGAAGATTCAACTGTTACTAATTTAGGAGATAAATTAGGTAACTTATGATTAAAAGACCTTGCTTGTAGCAGAAGAAATCTGCTGATTTGTAACAGCAAGGAGTGTTGTGATTTCAAGCCCAAGTCCAACTAGAATTAGGTTATATATAGGATTCTTTGTAACCTTGTAAACCTAACGATCATAATGTAGACATTAGGATTTGTTGTGTAAGTGAACCTCCCGAGTTGTGGGAAGGTCACCATTGTCCATCTCAAAGCCCGTAGGCAGGAGATGTGTTGTTATTCTCGAAACTGTTAAGTAAGAGAATTATTGTTCTCACTCTAAGCCATTAGGTATGAGTTGAGTATTGTTCTTGAAGGAAGCTTTTAAGCAACTTCAAGATAGTTCTAAGGTGGGAGTATTACGACTCTTAGTCTTAGGATAATTGTGCTGGAAGTGTAACTTCTATTTGAAGAATAACTGGTACAGTATTGATCTAGGAAGAGAGATGGTGATATCTCGTATCTAAGTGTGGTATCTTAGATAGAAGGATCATTGGGTAGTTATTAGGTATACTGTGGCAGTTGCCTGCAAACCTGAGGTTGTTTGTAAGAAAATAATACTACTGATAGTGGACTTCTCTCCTGGCTTGGTATGCCCCCAGATGTAGGTTGTTTGAACCGAACTGGGTGAACAATTCTGTGTGTTATTTACTTTCTGCTGTGTTAATTATACGATGTCACAACATCAGGGATGACATCCGGTATTCAATTGTTAAGCAGTCTGTAACAGAACCAGTTCAGAGGTGACTCTGCATAATTCAGCTATGCAATGTTTATAATGGTTCTGTAGTTTGTATGATCTCAGATTAATCATGGTCAGAAGATATTTTAAGAGATCAGTTGTAATACCCTGCATAATATATCTGCACAGCTAGATGTCTTAACATCGTGCTTGACATCTGAGACTGTCATACCAGAATTTCAATTGGTATCAGAGCGGGCATCCTGTCTGTTTCTGGATGAGATCTTTGGGAGATACTTTCTGGTTTTATGCAAGGTAGATGATGTAATCAACAGATAGAAGAGGAAGACAACAAGTGGCAGTTGGCTTTTCTCTTGTCTTGGATTAAATCACTCTTGGGCAGAAGGGTGATAAGATTGAAGACTCAAGAAGATGTGTGTGCTCTAAGCTGGTTGATTGTGTGTGCTGAATGTTTTTGATTGTGATACAACATTAATAAAGAACCATGAAGGGAGCATGAAGTCTGAGTACTGAGAAAGATTGTGTTCAATGAGGAATTGAACAGAGGGTGCGCTCTTGAAGACATGAAGATGCGTCTTATGTCTTCCATTCATCAAAGTACAAGGAAACATGTGTTGTCCTGGATAAGGGGAAAGTATTACTGTTGTTGTGCTGATTGTGTTTCCAACATGTTGTTTTTCTTGGTGGAAGGTGAGATTACCAAGGATGTGTGTGATGTCACACCTCATGTGATAACTTGCTCTGCTTAATCTGGAAGTGAAAGCAGACAAGGTACTGAAGCTTGAAGAGCAACACTATTGTCAAAAGTGGCAGCTTTGACTTAGTGTGGATTGGAATGGGCAGATTCCAATCTGGATGGCAGTAGTGTTCTAAACTACTTTCATGTTGAAGACTTCATATGACATGAAGAGAGTTACTTGATCTTAAAGTTGTAAGATCTTGGTAACTAGGTGTGTTTGACCGGTGCCAGGACCAGTTTGTTGTGTGAACATAGGGGTGTTCATATTGTTTGGTCCCTAGAAGAGAAGGATGGACCAAACTGTAGGTCTGCTAGACCAAATTGACCAGTAGATGTTGTCCAAGAAAGTAAAATTCAGAAGATTCAAGCGGGAGTGAATATTCTTGAATCGCCTTGTTCAACATTCAACACAGTAAAGACTATGATAAGGTAATATCTGTTACTATCTGATCATGAGTAGGTTTTTGGGTCTAGTATGTAGCTTGAAGATGAAGCAAGCTATTTGTTAGGGTGAAACCGTTGTTATGCCCTATGTGTGTTGCTTACTATTATAAGATGTGGAGTAAGCAATGTGTTTTCTGTTAAAATGAGACTGTTTTCCGCTGCTTAATCTATAGATCACAGTCTAAGGTATTTCAACAGAAAGTATTTTAAGAAGATTCCTACAGCCATAATTGAAGTGTCAAAGATACTTGAGTAATCTCTCAAGTCCACTCATTTTTGACATGGTTCATTATTGCTGATGAATGACTCTTGATCAAAGCCATTCATAAAATCTGCATGCGGTTTCCTGAAAGGAGGAATAAATGTCACACTAAAAGTTGTGACATCTGTGCTGGTATGCAGCTACCAGTTGAAGAACAGATGTTCTGGTGCTAAACAAATGTAGTGTGAGTACATATGTTTGGAACCTACTCCTGACCTGGAAGAGGAGACATCTGACTATGATTGATCAGGACACGATCAATTAGTAATTCTACAACAATGTTCATACATGTGGAAATTACTTATTTTGCTCAAAGTGCCATAACTGATTTATGAAGGTATACCTTTCTATCCCTTTATACAAATAAAATCAAGATGAGCTTATATCTGGTATTTTCTTCTGATCAAAGGAACCAGATGTATATTGTGATTCATTACCATAGAACAGTTGTTGGAACTGAATACTGTGTCTTATACATAGTGAAATATGGTTATGAGTTGTGAACCTCCTTATGTTATATTCATAGAAGGAAGTTATGTTGAAGAATCAAGGATGTCAGAAGGTCTGACTAACTCAGTGTCATGCCATCCTTAAAGTCTATTCCAGATATCTTTTGAGGGAATCTCCTCTTTAGGTATAGACTATGGCATCCACCATCTCTTAATCAGAGTGAGAGTCTGAAGTAGTATGTTGAGATGCTGGCTATTTTTTTTCTTGGTTATGCTGATAAAGAACTCTACTATCTCCACCAATCGGTTATGAACAAAGTTATTAGAGATGTTAATCATTCCAAGTTATCCTACTACAAGCTACAGTAAGTGGCAGACTGTATATTGTATAGCAAGTAACTAAGTATTCTAAATTTGGAAACTGTGGCAAGTCCAAGTGAAGGAAGCTTTAAGTTCAAAGATATCCTCTGTTTGTATAAGTGAGGGGGAGTAAAGGAGTTTGAAGATCAGCAATGACAAAGTTAATCTGCATTTAATCTTTATGAAAAGTCTATGACTAATCTCAAAAGCAGATAAACAATGTCGTATAAGATGTCAGGACATAACTCACAACATGTTTTATCCTTGAAACCAGCAAGGAACATTCATTGATTTATCAACTAAAAAATATGTTTTGATGGTGTGTATCACTTGTTCTGATATGGTGCATGATCCAACCATTGCACAAGTACACCTGAAGCAGAATTCTCAAATAAACATCTCTTGATCAAGACATTTGTTAAAATCTAGGTATGTTATGCATTATGCTCAGGTTTATTGAGTCCTTTGTTTTCGTTTTTACTTTCAGTTTCTGAGTCTCTTATAGTTATTATTATAAGTCTAGAGTTTAGGTTATGTTTATCAAATTGTGATAAACACAGGGATTAAGGGTAGTGTTCAGATTCTGTCAAATCTAAGGTCAATCTTTGCAGTTGTTTTGCATAAGATTTTGAGTCTTTTCTTTGTTTAGAGTCTTTAATTCTAGTCTGAATACATGTTGCTTCTTGTATTCTCTGTTGTTCAATATAGATGTGTTGTCTATTTTGAATATGTCTTGGGTGTCTATAGTCTTGAACATAGACTGTCTTGTGTTCTGAGTCATCCAACATAGAAAACTGGTTTTTCTATACTAGTAGATGGATGGGCCAAGTTATTGCATTGTCACAGTAAGTATCCTCTTCTGTTCCATAGAGGAAATAGAGTCGTTGAATGGAATTTTGAAGTCAAAAAGGGGGGATAGTCTATGTCCTATATTCAAAGAAATAAAGTGTGCTTCCCAATGTAACAGACCTGAAATGACAATGTCTGATCTGATGTCGGGACATTAAAGAATAGATTCTCCTGCGTGTAATGTCATTGGTTATTCATTGAAACTGTTCTTGTCTTTAGAAACAGTCAAAAGAGGCTGGGCGGTGGTCAGTGTGTAACAGAATTCCTGCCCTCAATAAGCGCTCCACTCTATTAAAAGCCTTGACTATCGTTACTTCCTATGATCCTCCTATGGCTATAAATAAGCATATCTGCAGCAGGCTTCAGTTATCAGATCACTCAAAGATGTGTTTCCTATGTGTTTGTGTTGGGTGTGTCCAGATTTGGTATTGTGATGGGTTCCTCTATCAAAATCTAATCAGTATATCACAGGGTGGGGAAATCATGGATCTGTACCAAAGATGTTACAGAAATAACAATTACATGCATCCTCGTGTTCTGCCTTTAAGAAGGAAGACTTTAGTTGTGATTTGTGTTCTGAGTTACAAGGGCTAGTTCTTGAAGAACTACAGTGGCAAGAATTTGTTCTCGTATCTTCTTCCTCATGTGCAGGGGGAGTTACAGGTTCTTCCACTGCATATTATGACATCGTGTTCATCCTTGTCATATTATGGCTAAAAAGGGGGAGAGAGGTTGATGCTGATTTTGCTACTGTCAAAAGAAACAAAGGAAGATCTGAAGACAGAAGTAGAATCAGACTGACGATGTTATGATGTGGTCCAACCTCTGAAACCTGAAGGCTGAAAGTTGAAGCAGCTGCTCTTGAGTTTTCTTCTTACTTGTTTTTATTTGTTTAAATGTATAGTATGTATAGTTTTAGCCACAATAAGACAAAGGGGGAGATTGAAAGTACTTGTTTATTGTCTTATTGGCATTCATGCTTGGCTAAAACATAGAAGCAGCTGCATGTCATACTGTGTACTCTTGCATATATTAATAAGTTCAAAACAGGTACTGAAGCAAGATGTTACAAGTAATGTCATGACATCAACCATGACATCGCGCCTGCAGAACTAAGGAAGAAAGGCTCAGTTTGGTTTTAAAGATACAAAGCCTTATGGAATCCTATGTGGCGCAGTTTTAAAGGTCAAAGAATCAAGTCAGAATATTGAAGAATCAAATCTGAAGATTGAAGATTCAACTGTTACTAATTTAGGAGATAAATTAGGTAACTTATGATTAAAAGACCTTGCTTGTAGCAGAAGAAATCTGCTGATTTGTAACAGCAAGGAGTGTTGTGATTTCAAGCCCAAGTCCAACTAGAATTAGGTTATATATAGGATTCTTTGTAACCTTGTAAACCTAACGATCATAATGTAGACATTAGGATTTGTTGTGTAAGTGAACCTCCCGAGTTGTGGGAAGGTCACCATTGTCCATCTCAAAGCCCGTAGGCAGGAGATGTGTTGTTATTCTCGAAACTGTTAAGTAAGAGAATTATTGTTCTCACTCTAAGCCATTAGGTATGAGTTGAGTATTGTTCTTGAAGGAAGCTTTTAAGCAACTTCAAGATAGTTCTAAGGTGGGAGTATTACGACTCTTAGTCTTAGGATAATTGTGCTGGAAGTGTAACTTCTATTTGAAGAATAACTGGTACAGTATTGATCTAGGAAGAGAGATGGTGATATCTCGTATCTAAGTGTGGTATCTTAGATAGAAGGATCATTGGGTAGTTATTAGGTATACTGTGGCAGTTGCCTGCAAACCTGAGGTTGTTTGTAAGAAAATAATACTACTGATAGTGGACTTCTCTCCTGGCTTGGTATGCCCCCAGATGTAGGTTGTTTGAACCGAACTGGGTGAACAATTCTGTGTGTTATTTACTTTCTGCTGTGTTAATTATACGATGTCACAACATCAGGGATGACATCCGGTATTCAATTGTTAAGCAGTCTGTAACAGAACCAGTTCAGAGGTGACTCTGCATAATTCAGCTATGCAATGTTTATAATGGTTCTGTAGTTTGTATGATCTCAGATTAATCATGGTCAGAAGATATTTTAAGAGATCAGTTGTAATACCCTGCATAATATATCTGCACAGCTAGATGTCTTAACATCGTGCTTGACATCTGAGACTGTCATACCAGAATTTCACACTACATTTCCCCGAAAATACCCTTTCACAGCTAGTGTTAAGGAGGTGGTGCGCCTTCATGGTATTCCACAGTCTAGTGTTAGTGATCGCAATTCATTGTTTGTTGGTTTATTTTGGAAATAATTGTTTCGTTTGCAAGGAACGGTGTTGACCATGAGTTCCAGAGACCGATGGTCAAACAGGGGCCATTTCATTTTTTTTTTCACAATTTCTTTCTAAAAAATATTAAATAAGAAAAGAGTTTAGCAAGTGGATTTGGCATAACACGTGTAAAGTATTCAAAAGCAAAAGAATTTAAAGATATGACCTGAATTCTATCTTCAGTTGGTAAAGATTCACATCTACCTTCCGAAGTCTCCACTTCTTGTGCTTTTGTTATTTCAATTTCAACTATCATTCTTATTGTATCCTCTATCTCGTCAGCAATAACCTTGATCAATTTATCATTGAAATATAAACTAGAGGTCTGCATCATGAACATGTGTTGCTTAAATGAAGAAAAAAAAAATATGATCCAAACATATCAGCAATATATATCTTTGCAGAATTGTTTTGTACCTGAATGCATCTGGCAAGTAACCTCCATACAATTGCATACAAAACCCTGTCAGTTTCCTGCATGTTTCATAATGGAAAGAAATAAGTCGATCCATTAACTCATATATTAAGAAGTAAGAGTGATAACCAAATACCTTCTTCAACACTTCAGTCAGGGATTGCACAATGAAGAAAGTCAAACCACTTTTAATATCAATATTCTTATCGCCTACTTTAAGTGAGAGTAACATGTTTGGAAGACCTAGAAATAGGAGATGAATTACTAAATCAAAAATAGCTCGAACCCAAATTTGAGTACATTTGTGAAACAAATTTGAACATAATCAAATTAATTTAAATTTTGCTTCACCTAAGACAGAAGCCTTGCGAATTGGAAAACTAGAACAACTGAGCAAGCGCGTAAACAATGCAGTGACCTACACATTTAAATAGATGTTTAATTAGCCGCATGTTTACTTTTTAGGTAGAAACCGCTACATAAACCACAAACATCAGATCTATTAAAACAACCTTGCCTATGTAGGGGAAAAAGCTTATAGATGACCGAACAGCACAATATGACAATGTATTACAAGCCCAAACTGTCATAGTTTCAACCAAACTCTTTTCATAATCATCCTTGAGCTTATTGACGGTTAAGGCCATATGGAGTTGAGCGGATCCAAGCAATATTGGCATAAGTTTATCTAAATATTTGTCAATACTCACTCTTGGGCATCGACAGATTTGATCCAGAGCCTGCACAATGTTTATAAAATTAGGAATGTAAACTTTCAACTAGCATAACTTTGTGTGTGTGTGTGGAGGAGGGGTTTAATTGATTTCAAATATACCTTTAAGATGAAACATTTTGTTAAGTATTCTGTACTGCTCAAGTTTTCTTCAAGTGATATTACAGATTCCATGACCTTGAAATGTTACAGGATCAATTAGCACAAAAATAAAGTGTTTCGTAAATATTTGACAGCCTTTGAGATATTTGTCACAAATTTAACCAAATTTCAAATAAGGTACAACATGACTATTCTTGAATGATCGCAAAAGTATTTGTATGACCTATAAACTAAATCTTTTATATCCCCCTTTTAATTTTGAATTTCTATTTATATTTCAGTTTAACCTTTGTTTTCAATGATACATTCTATATTATTTGAGTCAATTCAAAATAGAATTAGCAGAAATACTCACCTGAACAACTTCCTGCTCTTTGAAATGATCTGGCCCAACTTCCCTAACAAGATATATCATGCATTCTAGACATTTGGCAAAGAGCAAGAATCTAGATAAATTATCCCTATCAAACACAATGACTTTCAACCCTTCCAATGTTGTATTGTAATAATTTTGGCGAAAAGTTCCCTGTATGCAACAATTACAAATCAAATCACATTAGCATAATTATTGACAATAATCAAAATCTAAGCCATTCCTAGATTTCAGATATCAACATATACCGGCATTAAAACTGCAAATGATTTCAGGGTGTCAATAGCTTCGACCTGTAACTTCTGTTTTTCATGCTGAAAACTCAGAAAAAACCACTTAGCTTATTGTAAGTACATAAAACATAAGAAACCATAGAAAAATAATGGTTGAGACTACACCAATATGACTTGTAAATATGTACCAAAAATCGTATGGATTATGTACGGTAAGCAATGATTGCATATAAAACCACAATATGTGTGTAAATGAAAAGTTGATAGTGAAAATTGCAGACTATGTACCTTAAGAAGTGCAAGTAATGATGCTATAATTGACTCCCCAAAAGGTGATATTTCGTTTAAGCCACAATTTTTTACCAAGCAATGAATGGCAATAACAGCACATAACTGAAAAAAATAGTAAACAAAGGATATCATTTACAAAACAACTTAATAATTAAAGCTTCAATGTATACATAGAAAAACATAGGTGAAATCAGTTTCTAAGATAATTACTAGTATGTCTAAAATCTGAGGATAAATTTTGATGTATACATTTAAATATGAGTAAACTAATAACAATAACAAATGTTTCGGAAGAAAATGAAGCCCACAGTACAAATCATGATGTGGACTAGCTATTTGTGTGTGATTGTATGCAATATGAGAAGAGTCAATTAATTGTAACTTGTGAATTGAAATAATCGTTTAAGAATGGTGTGGAGTGAAAGTCCACACTCCACAGAGAAGCAGCGCTGGCACTAAAAGTTACCTGCATTGTTGGTAAGTTATGGTGTCCAAAGGTAAATAGAAACATAAAAATTGAATCAAAGAAAACAAGCAACTTTTTACCAACTGATGTCAAGCTGTAGCGTTAATATGTTTGTACCTGTACACGAGCACAAGAGTTACTTGTGATGATAGGAACTAGTTTAGCCAATAACTTCTTGTGATATTGGTCATGCATTAATAGTTCCTTATATTCACTCAAATACTCAATTGCTTTAATAGTAGCCCAGCGTACCCAGGGGTCCAGGTCATCCAGTGACTTAAGGACCAGTCTCGCAACTTGGTCAAAGTACTGTATCGTGTCCTGTGGTAGAAAAGGGAATAGAAAATCATGTATGAATGAAATTGTTAGATTCACAAATAACATGATCTGCACAAAATTGGCAAAAATAATAAATAACAAAAATCATTTTCTAGCATTGTGTGCACTCAGAAAAAACATGTAGCTGCATAATGGTCAGCTTTTCCCAAAAGAATGTATTGTGCAAGCGTTCTTTAGTAAATACCGTTCTAATGACATAAGTCATAACTATAAGTAACCAACAAAGAGTTACAAACTGAGTATCTGACATCTTGCAAAATCCATTAGATTTTAATTTGTTAAATGTTACTGCTTGATTAGTGAAAGTCCATACTCCATATGGAATGCAATTATTTAAACTCAGTGATGTCATTAAAATTTACGCTTGTGTAAGAGAAATCAAAATACAAATGCAAACTTCATCCACATAAAGTTACACACAATCATGCATCAGGACATGTCATACATATATCATATCATGACAAAGGTTTTTAAAAATTGGCTGCAACTGTACTTATGGCTGCGGTGTACTTTTTTTTCCATGTTCCTATAGCAACCTGCAATTTTTCTTGATATTTAAGATCGCGATGCAATATGACTGGAGACTTGATTCAAATCCTTGATCGCAATTTACCCTACCTCGCATGATAATAAAAATGAAGGGGGTAATACTTATCTAGAAACACATACACGCTTCTCAAAACCGATGTACTACATAGAACACGTAGAAAAATTACATGACATGACATGATTGTTCTTTCTATAAGGTAATGCATTACAAGAAAACACTTGAGAGTTCAAAGCTTATTCAATATCATATACTACATACGTACCCCTTTGATGTTTCTCTCTGCAATCCAACCAATGACAAGCATTGCTGCATGGCGAAGCCGCCAATCAATATCGGATGCATATTTTATTGTTATCGTCTCAATTGCTGTAGGCATAAACACACCATCATCCCCATCTAAAGAGAGTGAATTGAATAAAAAGCTCCCACGGTAAAAAGCATCTGTCATCCCAACGTTAACAAAATGCCTATAGTCCACATCATACCATAGAGGATCATCAACGACACGCGACAACATGTTCATAGCAACTACAAGGACCCTCTTCAATTCCTCATGAGAAAGACTCTTGATCACACTCGCCTCATAGAGCTCCTTGATAACATGAACCGCTAAAGACCCTAGTTCCTCGCTTGCATCTTCTATCTCGGCTACTCGAATCATGCACCAAAACACTTCACCATGTTTCCCCTTCAAGATAGTTCCATCGCCGGGTGTAAGTAAGTCCAACAAACTATCAATCCTGTTCATCAGAACCTCTTCTTCTCCGTGTTGATCGATGGTATTCAACAAAATCGGCAAGAGAGAATCAGGCACTTCTGTTCTCGGAAGATCCTTCAACGACGTTATCAACGAAATCGATGAATTGTATGCCAATGCCTTTAATTCCTCATCCATAGAGTAAACCAACTCTGAAATTCTCGAGAAGACAACATCGAAGTTCCCTAGATTCTGCCAGAACTCTCTGTCCACTGCAGTAACCGTTAACAACATAAGCCCTTTCTTTTTATTCAGTCTCGAATTTCCGGAAATGCAATCACAAACGTACTGGAAAAGCTCCTCCCAACCGCCGAGAGAAGATTGGTGCAACCTGTCAACGAGGAGGCCAATCGCTTTGCATAGCCAAAGAAACATATCTTCTACGGATTCCACCTTGAATGAATGAAGGATCGGGTTTTTGAGTTCGATCAGGATAGAGTAATTCAGGGGATTCTTTTCCCCTCTCTGGAGAATCTGAAGGAGGTAACCTAAGGCATCAATTTGCATTTGAAGCGGAGGGTGTTGTTGGAGGATGTTAACCAGCTTTAATGAGAATGCATTAGGGTAATGAAGTTCAAACGATGCAAAGATTATCGATAACAATTCTTTCTTGGTGTCGTCGACTTCTTGGATTGCTTCTTGAAGCGACGAGAGGTCGTTGGTTTCGAGGAACTTTGCTGCGTGCTCTTGGAGTTTGAAGCCGTGGATGAGTAATTCATCCTGGCCTTCTTCAATGAGCCTTCTCTTCAACACTCTTTCAGCCAAGTAATTGCGCTGTGGCAAGTTTATCTCCGGCTCAAATGGATTGCGCAGGGAAGATTCCGGCGTTTCAGGCAAGTAATTGCGCTGCGGCGACGTGTTTATCTCCGGCTCAGATGAATTTTGCAGGGAAGACTCATGTGTTGAAGCGGAGCTAGTTGGTGACCCCATTATTGTTGAGGAAGGTTGAAAGTTCAAATGCGGTTTTTGGAGGGAAAGTAACGGTCAGTTATATGGAATCTGTTATTCTGTTGTGGAAGTTATCCACGTCAGCGTATTTTCACATTGTAGACTCAATGTAATGGGTGGGCCTGAAGCCCAATACTCAGATCTGAAGCCCATGACAGTGAGATGGAATCTCTGTCTTCCGCTACTCTTGCGTCTCGCAATCTCTGGGTCTGTCGACGCCATGCTTCCGAAACCCTAGCTAGATATTTCGAGATTTAGATTGATTTCAGTATAAGCTCTCTTTTTATGGTGGGAGCTGATTTTAAGCTTTTTCAGTAGAGAATATGATGACGGAAATGAAGGGGCTAATATATAAAAGACTGTGACAGAGGAAATATCATGTAGTAAGAGCAATGTACAAGTTGGTCGCAACTTTATCGAAATTAGTCTCTGACTTTTCAAATTTGTAATTAGGCTAGTCATCTAATTAAGATTTGTACTATTTGCTAAAAAAAAAAGTTACATATGCCTAGTAGAAACTCTAAATTGGAAGGAATTGGATAATCTCTCTTTCAATTCTCTAGGTTTCTCTAACTTTTTTTTTTTATCTCTTTTAACATTAACTTTCTCTCACATCTTTTTTCCTCCAAAATAAATATGGTCTCTCATTTTTTTTATTCATATTTTTGTCTAAAGTCACTCTACATTTCCCTCCATAAATGTAGAGGAAGGGTTGTTAGAGGTTTTAGTGATTTTTGGTGGTTAGAACAAGCCCACGACGATGAGAAACTCTATTTTAAGGGTATTCTCTATGAACAAGAGATTGTCCTCTTCAACTCTAAGATTAGAGTATTTATAGAAATTTATGGGTCTGGATTTAGGGTTTTTCATAAGTAGAAATTATTCATCATAATAATGGTAAAGGACTATTGAATTCTTATTTCCTAGCGAGACGTGAGTTATTTCACCGGTTTGTGGGCGATGCTTTTATTGACTTTGCATCAGGGGAGACTAGGTTTATGGGTGAAGCACTCTAATGAGTCTGTCTAGTCATACTCTTAGTCAAGTCCCTTAGACAAGGATTTTAAATGAGCTTGTCTGACGAGACTCTTAGTTTAGTCCCTCAGATGAGACGTTTAGGTAAGCTTGTATGATGAGACTCTTAGTCAAGTCCCTCGGACGAGGCGTTTAGGTAAGTCAATCTAATGAGACTCTAGGTCAAGTCCCACAAGCGAGGCGCTTAGATGGGTATATCTAATGAGACTCTTAATCCCTCATGTGAGGCATTTAGACGAGGATGTCTGACGAGACTCTTAGTCAAGTCCCCAAGCAAGGCGTTTACTTGAGTTTGTCTAATGAGACTCTTAGTCGAGTTCCGCAGGCGAGGCACTTAGATGAACTTGTCTTAGTCTCTCAGGTGAGGCGCTTATATGAGATTGTCTGATCAGACTCTTAATTCGTTAGACGATCCGTTAAGATGAGCTTGTCTAATGAGACTCTTAGTCCCTAAGACAAGGCTTTTAGATGAGCGTGTGTGAGGAGACTGTTAATCAAATCCCTCTGGCGAGGCATTTAGATGAGCATATGTGACAAGACTCTTAATCAAGTTCCTTAGGGCGAGGCGTTTAGATAAATTTTTCTGATGAGACTATTAGTCCTCTAAGTGAGCCGTTTAGATGAGCCTGTCTGACGAGAGTCTTAGTCAAGTCCCTTAAGCGAGGCATTTATATAAGCTTGTTTGATCATACACTTAGTCTCTCTAGAGAGGCTCTTAGATGAGTGTTTCTGATAAAAATCTTAATCTCTCAGGCGAGGCATTTAGATGAACATGTTTGACGAGACTCTTAGTCTCCCAGGTGAGGCAGTTAGATGAGTCTGTCTAATGAGACTCCTTGTCCCTCAAGCGAGAAGTTCATATGAGCCTGTCCGATGAGACCCTTAGTTGAGTCCCACATGTGAGGCACTTAGATGAGCCTATCTAATGAGACTCTTAGTCACCTAGGCGAGGCATTTAGATGGGATCGACTGATGGGACTCCTGGTCAAATCCCTTAGATGAGGTACTTAAATGAGCATGTATGATGAGACTCTTAGTCCTTCATACGAGGTGTTTAGATGAGGTGATCCCCCATATATTACCCATTCGTGTTGTTCATTAGGGGGCAATGATTTTCCTCTAGAAGTCGAGCATTTGTGTATTTCCTTAAGAGACGACAAAGATCTTCCTATGGAAGTTCAACATTCATGTGTTGCCTTAGGAGGCGGTAAGGATCTTCTTGTGGAATTCTAGCATTCATGTATTGTCTTAAGAGGCATGAAGGATATTCATGTGGAAGTTCAACATTCATGTATTTTCTTAGGAGGCGGAAAATATCTTCACGTGGAAGTCCAACATCCGAGTATTTCCTTAAGAAGCGGGAAGGATATTCATGTATAAGTTCAACATTCATGTATTGTCTTGGGAGGCAGCAAGGATCTTCATGTGAAAGTCAAATATCCATGTATTTTATTAAGAGGCCGTAAGGATCTTCTTGTGAAAGTCAAACATTTATGTATTTCCTTGGGATGTGGCAAGCATCTTCCTATAGAACTACAACATTCGTGCCTTAAGAGGCGAAAACGATCTTCCTGTTGAAGTAAAAAATGCATATATTACCTTAAGAGACGACGAGGATCTTTTTGTGGAAGTCCAACATACTTATATTACCTTAAGAGGCGGCAAGTATCTTCTTGTGAAAGTTCAACATATTTAACAATGAATCAAAAATATTCTTCTTGCTTTATTCCATTTTTAGGGGAAGTATGGGGACATGAAAACCTAAATGACATGCCTTTGAGTTCACATAATTTTCAAAAGAGAGCCTTGTCATATTCTTTCCCATTATCACATTGAAAACATTTGATTTCTTTTCAAACTGGGTTTTAGTGAAAGCGCGAAATTGAAGAAACATAGAATGAATTTAAGATTTCTTTTGTAATGGAAAAGTCAACAGAAAATCCCTGAAATCATCTAAAATAAACACATAATAATGGTGTTCCCCTGAACTAGGAACATGTGATGTCTAAACATCACTATGGAAAATATCAAAAGGCAGAAGATATTTTTACCTTTATGCCACAAAAATGGAATAAATATACCATAATGCCACAAACTGAAATCAAATAACCAATATGCCACACTTTTACTTGTGGTTCGGCCAGGGGTGGGACGGACGGCTGAAGTCCAATTTCACGTAGTTTGGGTCCGGCCAGGGGTGGGCCGGACGCTAACTACACCCTTTTTTTTTGTTTTTTTTTTAATTTTTTTTTTAATTTGATATAAGTGAAGAGATTAATTATAAAAAATTGTTTTTTTATTATAATATAATTAAATATAATTATATTCAATTAAATATAATAAAAAATATTATAATATAATTAAAATTAATTATTTGCCAATTGATTTATTATTATAAATAATAATTAAAATATAATAAAATGTAATAAAAAACATTATAATATATTTAAAAAAACATACATTTGCCAATATTTATTTTATTCAATACATAAACACGTACAAGGAAAAAAGGCCTATTTTTTTTTGGGCTTTGGTTGGACCATATGGCCCCCAGTGAGACATTTTTTGGGTTTCTTTGCTCTCTTACCCTTACCTAACGGTTGCTCAATGTTTGGTGGAGGTTGCCTTTGTGGAGAATCGTCGCTTGAAAGTTCATCGTTTTGATGCGACGGACCATCATTCATAAACCTCGCCAGTTGTTGTGGAGATATTGTCGGTAAATTTTCGAGTACTTGATCATCACTGATGTCAATGAATGGTTGAGTAGAAGCTACAAAGGTTTGTGGCACATTTGATGAAAAGTCTGGATAGTAGACATTTGTGGTGTCAAAGGTATGTTGCGGTTGGGAGAGTGAAAGCGGTTGAGATTGGGAGTATGATTGGTCGAAGTCGGGTTGAGGGATTGAGGTGTTATGTAGCGGTGGTCGAAGCGTTGATTGTTGATATTGTTCTTGGTGATAGTAGTAGTTTGTTTGGGGGGTTGAGGTGTAAGGGGTTGGAATTTGAGATGGGGTGGCAAAAAATGTGTGTTGTTGTGTGGTTTGAGTGTGTTGGTATGTTTGTGGAAAGGAAGAAGTTTGTTGTTGGAATTGTGTTTGTTGGAATTGTGTTGTTGGTTGGAATTGTGGCGTTGTTTGGAATTGTGGTGTTTGTTGGAATTGCGGTGTTTGTTGGAATTGTGGTGTTGTTTGGAATTGTGGTGTTTGTTGGAATTGTGGTGTTGTTTGGAATTGTGTGGTTGGTTAGAATGATTGTGGGATTTGTTGATGAAAGGTTGTTTGTGGGGTTGATGTAGAGGAGGTGTAATAACGAGGGTCTGCCAAATACGTTTCTTTCGACAAATATAACAATGGAATATTTCTTAACCATTGCATATAATCATCGGTGTGGCGTAAAGTAGTACTCAACTCACCTGTCATTATTAAGTTTCTTCTACCTTTCCACTCATTGTTCTCGTGAATGTTCACATCTCGATAATTACAATCCTTTACATCATTCTTCGTCACCAAGTGATGATCTCCAAGACACCTCGGGGGTTGAGGGATGTTTTGCGTAAAACCAAATTGAAGCCTAACCCTGTCGGCGTGATGCATTTCCACAATATGAAAACAGATAATATATGTAGTTGCACTCCACGCTTTAGCTTCTCGTTGAGTGCGACGAGGATATTCTTCGTAAGGCCTCCACAAAAACTGTAAGACATAAATAAATATAAGAGTCGTATTCAAGTAAATGAAAGATTTAGTATATGGATTGGAAAATAACTTACATCTCCTTGGACCATGTGATCCAAAATGAAACGATATCCATCAAGAAAAGCATTTGGAGATGAGTAATACTCCATACCTCGTTGTGCAAATCTTGCATATTTAAAAAATTCAATTAGGACTATGCGTTAATTTATTGGAATAATAAATATATAGAGTAAAGAATTTACCTAGTGGCGTATGGATAGGATGGAGCAATTTCACTCCTTGGAGCAAGTTGTGGAATGCGATAGTAAGTCCACACAGCGAGAATGAGTGAGCATCCTGCAACACTCATGCATCTTACACGACATGCTTTGCACATCTCCCTGTAAAGGTAAGCCAAACACGCAGACCCCCAACTATATTTGCCACATTCATCAAAATCTTTGACAAATTTGAACCAAGAAGAATGCAATACACTATGAGATTTATCAGGAAATAAAACAGCAATCATACTTAAGATATATAATTTTGCATGCAGTATATTTTCCTCCTCGGTTTGTTGAGAATGGAGTTCTAATTCATTCAACTCATCGTGTATCCATGTCAATTTTACCGAACCCTTCACCCTATCACTAAAAGGTTGTATGCCTAAAGCATCGATACAAGCATAATCGGGACCTTCGGTCTCACCTACTACAGCTCTCCCATCTACGCGGAGGCCAAACAACATATTTATATCCTCTAATGTGATTGTACATTCACCGGTTGACAAATGAAACGTGTGTGTCTCAGGCCTCCACCTCTCAAGCATCGCAATTACAAGTTTAGAATCAACACTTCTAAAGTTGATTTTAGAGACGATCCCAAACCCGGCTCTTTCTAAGTAAGGCTTGATAGCCTCACTTGGCTCCCTATCAAACATATGATTATGTAGTCTAAACCTTTTAGACTCATCCTATACAAAAAATATATAATTTGGTTAGTATACAAAAACAATAAACTGTGAAAAATACGTATAAGAATACTAGTAACAAATTTAAAATACGTACGAATGCAGCCACGTTCTCTCTCGTTCCTCGATGATTATCTCCCAAAGCAAGCAAACCAGACATGTTGTGTGATTGTGGTAGTGATAATTGTGTGTTTCAGATGAATATGCAATGTATGAAATTTGGAAGATGTTATGAGTTTGGAGTGATAATGATAGGTTAAATTTATAGTAAAAGCAAATGCATTGTAGAATCCATTGGACAGACAAGTGTAATGCATGCAATATATGGAGCATGCAATAATATAATATATGCCCTCGTCCATCTATTGGCCGAACCCACACATGTTCGTCCATCTATTGGCCGAACCCACACATGTTCGTCCATCTATTGGCCGAACCCACACATATATTTTAATTATTATTTATTATATTTTAATTATTATTTATAATAATAAAATAAATATTGGCAAATGTATGTTTTTTTAAATATATTATAATGTTTTTTATTACATTTTATTATATTTTAATTATTATTTATAATAATAAATCAATTGGCAAATAATTAATTTTAATTATATTATAATATTTTTTATTATATTTAATTGAATATAATTATATTTAATTATATTATAATAAAAAAACAATTTTTTATAATTAATCTCTTCACTTATATCAAATTTAAAAAAAAAAATTAAAAAAAAAACAAAAAAAAAAGGGTGTAGTTAGCGTCCGGCCCACCCCTGGCCGGACCCAAACTACGTGAAATTGGACTTCAGCCGTCCGTCCCACCCCTGGCCGAACCACAAGTAAAAGTGTGGCATATTGGTTATTTGATTTCAGTTTGTGGCATTATGGTATATTTATTCCATTTTTGTGGCATAAAGGTAAAAAAATCCATTAAAGTATAAGACAAAGAATTAGAAAAGGATAATTTTATATGTTTTCCAAGTGGAAAAGAGTGACAAGAAATTGTTCTTAAACTTATTACATGTAAGAAAATTGTTTCAGTGTAGAGAATTTAAGACACTTACTCCAGGGTGTCCTAAACAGTTGTGTCATACTTCATTCGATAATGAGGCAAAGGTAGACGATCCGAGTTGTAGAGTAAGGTTTGATGGTAAGTGGGCAGAGGTCGATGGAGCTGTTACATCTCATTAAATGCATTCCTGTCTGAAAATCCTTTACAGAGAAACCAAAGGGATTAAATTCAACAAAAACATTATTATCAATGGTAAATTTTCAAACAGAGACGAGATTTTTTATTAGTTTAGGGGCATGTAATACATTATGTAAATTAAAAGAGTACAGAGAGGTAGGTAATGATGGATGTCCATAACTAATAATCGGGATATTATGACCACTACCAACAGTAATATTGTTCCCCGTATTGATATAAGACGTAAGATTACCTCTGTTCCTCGTCATATGCAATGTAGCCCCGATGCTCATATACCATTGATCATCTGCCGGAGAAATAGAGAATGTATGCATAATAGCCTGAATGTCTGTTGGAGAATAATGAGACAGGATCTCTAGTGACTGGCCTGGTATGGTGAAATGGCTGCTGCATGATCCTGATGATTTGACTTTTAACCAAGATTACGAGCTTGGTTGTTCGATTTTCTAGTTTTCGGGTACGGACATGGCAAAGTGGACCAAGGTTTCTGCCACAGTTGAAAACGCCACTACTGATTCTGGTTGGGATATGATGGATAGGTCCATTGCTGTTGTTGATGTGGGTAAGGTGGTAAAGTCCACTATGGATATTAAAAGCGACCCCTGTCGTGTCCATTGTTTCGTCCTCTGCCACAGTAGTTGTGACCATTACCTCATCTACCACGACTGTTATTACCTCCGTCGTGGTTGGTGCGGTTGGAAGGATAGTAGCCGATGCATTAGTGTGTGTGAGGTGATGAAAGCAACTTTTCCAGTGGTGTTGGACGCCTTTTTTAAGATAAACATGGAATGTTCTTTGTAAAAGGGCAAAAGAGAATTATTGTGACGAGTTTGCGAGCCTACAGTAGCATAGTCATCGGTTAGGCCTGAGATAAGTTAAAGAACCAGACGTTCATTGGAGACAGGAACCCCGAATTAAATAGTTTGTTATAGAGGGATTTTAGATTCTAACAGTAAGAGGATACATCAGAGAATTGTTCCATATGAGGGTGCAAAAAATCTTGCTCTAGGTAAAGAGCCCGTGAATTTTTGTTATCATAAAATATGTCAAACAACATATTCCAAGCAAGTTCTGCAGTAAAGTCATATTCAATAATGGTATTGAGAAGGTCATTAGAAATTGTGTCGTATATCCAGTGTAACACAACAACATCAATGCGAAGCTATAGTTCAATATCGGTGTCTCTGAATGAGGGAGTCGCGGGTGTCATAGAGGGGGAATGTAGGATTATATGATCAAGCACTTATACTCACGAGCATGAATATTGAATAATTCGGACCAAGTATTATTTGATTTAGTTTGTGATATTGAGCACAGTTAAAGCAAGATGAATAAAAGTAGGTGTGAGAGGAGTGAGAGGTTGAGATTGAATTGTGGAATTATTATTATTATTGGAGGGGGTGAGAGGAGTATTGTTAATTTCATCAGCCATGGGAGAAGGGGGAAGAAGATGCGATTGAAAATGGGAAGGATAGGCGATTTAAAGATTAGGGTTAATGGGGGAAATAAGACACTAGGGTTTAGTGGGAGAGATCAGTATCAAAGCTTACTGATACCATGATAGAGAGATGAATAGTGATCGTGCCTTTTTCATTGATATGGGTACCATAAATATACATCGAATGTATCCTTAATAATCCTAAACAAATTATTCAGTAATCATTTGCAATAAACTCTAATAATATCCTTTATATATTTACATAGTCTAATAATATGCATTTTGGTTATGTAAGACAAGTTAAATATTTGATTGCAATTTGTGCAGTTCTTTCAAAATCTTCATCTTCATTCATTAATATACCATTACATTAGACAATCAAAATAGATTTAAATATGTTTAAAAAAAGATACAAGAAGAAAGATGAAAATAAAAAACTTCCTAACTACATGGACGAAAATCAAAAGATTCGTAACTTACAAGAAATATTGGCATATTTAAGCCATCAAAATATCAAATTATTGCTTTCAAACACTTTATATTCATCAAATTCATATCTTAAATTATGTAAATAACATAATCCAGGAGACAATCAACAAAATCTTAAATAACTTAACTTTATTCCTTTCCTTGTCCAGCTTCATCTTTATATTCTCTTTTTTCTTACATTCACTTTCCTTAATAATGCTAGTGATGTCCTTCACAAGTTCTAAGCAGTTGCAGTCACAAGGTATTTTGATAGTGGATGTTAATGCATCAATAGAATTCAGCGACAAATTTTTGGGTTCATGTACTATGGTACGAACATATGAAGGATGACTATCAATTCCATCATCCCATGTGAACAACTTACAACTTGTCACCGCCTACAATTTTGGAGACAAAATAAATATTATCAACCAATATGAACAATGAACATTAACATAAACACATTAACCATAATCAGATGAAACAAGTTGCAGCAGTAAGACTCACCTCCCAAATTGCACAATTTGCAATATTTTCTTTTAGGATTTTCATTGGAATTGGACAGGAACATCCTCATTGATCTATTGCAACCACATTTTAGAATTTGAAATGAGGTGGAATTCACAACAGGCGACAAAGACATGCTTCAATGTGCAAAAATGGAGATTGGAGAGCTAAAACGAATAGGATTGAAGAAGAAAAAGATGAATTGGAAAAGGTTCTTAACATTCAAGAACTGTTTAAAAAAAATACATGGACGAAATCCAAAAACTCACTAATTTACAAGGACGAATAATTTATTTCCAACAATTTTTATCTATAATTTCTTATAAATAATTGAATACAATATCAAATTATTACTAAAAAAGAGAGAGAAGCCATGGGACATGTAAGTCTTGCTAATAATTATAAAGAAGTAAATAAATTCAGGCATACAATATTTGAATAAATTTTATAAATATTTTTTGTTTTCATATTAGTACACCAAAAAAAGCATTGGTGCATAAAACAAAACTCCTGTACATTAACAAGTCAAAAAAGTAATACTGTACATTTGTATTTACAAATGGTTTTGTACTTTTACACATTGGAAAATTGAAATCTTCCTGTCTAATATTATCTATTGTACAATTTCTATTAGAAAACAAAAAGTCTTCCACCTTCATATTTCAATTTCCATTCCACCATGTTGATCTATGAAGTCAATCATCAAATTGATAGCTTCCTCGGTTCCCAAACGGACAGGTCCAGATAAAATCTATAGGAAAGTATACATTACACATACAAAAAAAATATTAATTCAAACAAATCAATATTTCCAAAATACAGAAAATTGTTTCTACTTACTTCTTTTACTACCGAAATAATCTCAGGAAGATTCTCATTGTTATGTCCAAATAGGTATTTATCAGACCTGATCAATGCAGACAGGAACATGTGTACCAAAGTATAAATATAATAATGATTTGAAAGTGGTCCAAAGGAGAATTAAGAACATTTTGACACCTTTGTATCAATTTAGAAAGCAGTCCATGTGTATATCTAGCTTCATTGAAATCATGCTTTAATGGCAAGAAGTTTAACCATCGTTGAAACACCTGCTTAAAAACCATTAGGATTGAGGATAACAAACAAAGAATGTGGATAGGCAAAAGCTAGCACTAGCAGTAAACATTGTTCCCTCTTTTACATAAACTAAAGTTACCAAATATCGAAGGTAGAGAATCTATTTTGTATTACCTTAGGGTCTATACTGTCACCATGAAATTCACAGATTTTTCCAAGGGCTGCAACTGCGTTATCACATAACATTGTTACCTCTCCGTCTTCATTCGGTTCACTATTTGGAAGACTTTTCTTCATTTCAACATATAGGTTAAAGATACCGGCTGCAAAAACCTATTACTTGTCATATTCCAAGAAAATCAACAGACACACACTTCTGCACTTTTAAGTTTAAAAGTTCAAATAAACTTTCAAAAAAAGTTAAGAGCTTAAATAAGTTACCATTAGCAAAGGCTTTAAATCGATCTCCTCCAAACATAGCACAAATACCAATTGCTGGTATAGCAGGCTAGAATAATCATTACCCAAAAAATAATAATCATGTTTCGGATATAAATTAGTAAAGAATCAAAATTATTGACAATTTTGAAAATACCAGCTTGGAACAAGGATAATTATTCCTTAAAACGAAACTGGAGGCCATATTATATCTGTCATGATACCTATTCAAATAGCACCCACAGAAAAAAAATGTATAAATAAGAGAGGCATTTATTATTATTGCTATAACTTTAGACGAAACTGATAAAATAAACGAATTACAGAGGCAATTTGTCTGGAAAAAGTGGAAAGATAACGTTAAAAATGGAAATTGCAAAAGCTATCAATCTATCTGGATTGTCATCTGCCTGCCAAAGATCACGTTGAAGCAATAAATTAATGAGAAAAATAGCTGTAGCATGAGAAAAATAACAAAGGAGAACATACCAAAAGCACGACAACCATTGATATGAGGTCATCAGCATGTAGCGTGAATCGTTCTTTAAATGTTTCAACAGTTGTTGCTATTAAGTTAACTATATCCTGTGAAGAGCAAAAAAGCTGATTATCATTCCTATTTTGTAGATGAAAGTATATACGAAAAGTATTTACATTGTATAAATATTAAGCTCTATCAATCTGGTTTTTGAACAAATTTGTTAGCAGCCTGAGACTTTTTTTTATATTATTATTAATAATGTGTCATTGATTGGAGTTTATAAGTTGTTGGTTTAACTGTTTAAGTAATATTCAGGCTTAAAAAGTCACCTGATGTCTAATCAAGAGAAAAAAAACAAATTTACATTCAATTGATTTAGTAGTGTGTGTTTAGTTTCACTTAGATAACAAAATATACATTTGATCATTGTGTATTTTTTTTTCTTTAAATACTATGGACAATTTAATATACTAACTAATTATTTTATTTTTGGTATTTGTACTAACTAATTATTGATTCTACCTTTTCGTATATAAAATAATGTATGTGTATTCAAAAGCAAGAGAATTTAAAGAAACAACCTGAAGTGTATCTTCTGTTGCTAAAGATTCACATCTACCTCTCGAAGTTCCCACTCCTTGTTCTTTCATTATTCCAATTTTAATAATCTTTCGAAGGGCATCTTTTATCTCGTCAGCAATAATCTTGATCAATGAATCATTGAAAAATGTACTAGAAGACTGCATAATGAACATGTGTTACTATATGAAAATATGTGATCCAAACATATTACCAATATATATTTTGCAGAATTGTATTGTACCTGAATGCATTTGGGGAGTGACCTCAATATTATTCTAGTAAAAGCCATATCAGTTTCCTGCATTTGTTTTGAAATGACAAGAAATAAGTTGATGCATAAACTTATAAATTAAGACGTTAGAGGGATAACCAAATACCTTCTTCAACATTTCAACCAGAGATCGCACAATGAAGAAAGTCAGATCACTTTTAGTGTTACTATCTGTGTCTCCTACTTTAAGTGAGAGTAACAGGTTTGGAAGACCTAGAAACAGAATGTGAATTAATTTATCAAAAATGACAGACACAAATTTCACGATTTTAAGCTGAACTCAAATAATTTAAATCTATATTCACCTAAAATAGAAGTCTTGCGAACTTGAAATCTAGAACAATCAAGCACGCTCACAAATAATATAGCGACCTAAACATTTGAATACAGGTTTTATTAGTCACATGTTTATTTTTTAGGTAGACACCTCTACATAAACCACAATCTTCAGATCTGTCAAACCAACCTTGCTAATGTGGGGGGAAAAGTTTATATATGACCGAACAGCACAATATGACAAAGTATTACAAACCAGAACCATCATGTTTTCTATTAAACGCTTGTCATGATCAGCCTTGAGTTTATCGACAGTTAAGTCAAGACAGAGTTGACCAGATCCAAGCAACACTGGCATAATTTTATCAATAAATTTGTCAATACGCACTCTTGGGCATCGACAGATTTGATCCAGAGCCTGCACAATGTTAATATCTATTCAATCAGGAATACAAACTTTCAACTAGCATTATCATGCGGGGGAGGTAAATGGCTGGCCTATCATTGATTTCAAATATACCTTTAAGATGATATATTTTGTCATGTGTTCTGTATTGCTCAATTTTCCTTCAAGTGATATTATAGATTCCACGACCTTTAAATGTTACAAGATAAATAAATTAGTACAAAATGAAATTATTTCATAAATATTTGACACCTTTATGCTATATGAATTTGTCACAAATTCAACCAAATTTGGAATGATATATACCAAGATCATAAGCTACATCAAGACCATTCGTGAATGGTCGCAAAAGTATTTGTATGACCAATAAAATTAAATCTTTTATATTCCCCTATTAACTTTGAATTTCTACTTGTCTCAAATTTAACTTTGAATTAGCAGAAATACTCACCTTAATAGCTTCTTGCTCTTTGAAATTATCTGGCCCAATTTTCCTAACAAGATATACCATGCATTCTAGATATTTGGCAAAGACCAACAGTCTAGATAAACTATACTGATTAAACACAATGCCTTTCAGTGCTTCCATTGTAGTATCGTAATATTTTTGGCGAAAAGTTCTCTGCATGCAACATTTACATATCAAATCACATTAGAATAGTTATTTACCGTAATCAAAACCTACGACTTCAGATATTAATGTATACCGGCGTTAAGACTGCAAACAATCTCAGGGTATCAATAGCTTCCTCCTGTAACTTTGGATCTTCATGCTGAAAACTTAGAAAAACCATTTAGCTTATTGTAAGTACATAAAACATAAGAAACCATAGAAAAATAATGGTTGAGATTACACCAATACCATGTGTAAATATGTAGAAGCAATCATATGGATTCTGTACAACATACAATAATTGCATATAAAAGCATAATACATGAGTAAATGAGAAGTTGATACATATAGTGAAAATTAAGGACTACGTACATTAAGAAATGTATGTAATGATGCTACAATCGGCTCCCCAAAAGGTGGTATGTTATCTAAGCCACAATTTTCTACCAAGGATCGAACGGCAATTACGGCATATCTCTGCAGAAAATAGTAAACAAAGGATATTATTTATAAAATAAGTCAATAGTTTATTAGAAACATATAAATTGAAACAGCGAAAACAGGCAACTCTTTACTAACAGATGTCAAGCTGCAGCATTAATATTTTGTACCTGTACACGGGCACAATAGTAACATCTAATGAATGGAACTAGTTTAGCGGTTAACTTCTTGTGATATCGGCCATTCATTAATAGTTCCTCATATTCTGTCAAACTCTTAATTGTATGCATGGTAGCCCAAAGTACTCGGGGGTCCGGATCATCTAGTGACTTAAAGACCAGTCTCAGAACTTGGTCAAAGTACTGCTCCATCTCCTGTGGTGGCAAAAGAGAAGAGAAAATCATACATGAATGAAATTGTTAGCATCACAAATAACATGATATGCTCGAAATCAACATAACTACTAATAAAAATCATTTTTTGGCACCGTGTACGCATAATAATGGCCAACTTCACATACAGGAATGTGTTGCGCAGGCATCCATTAATAAATACTGTTCTAATAACACAGTTCTAAGTAACCAACCACTTTTGAGTTACAAACTGAGTATCTAATATCTTGCATAATCCTTTAGATTTTAACTTGTTAAATGTTATTGACTGGTACGCAAAAAGTGCACATGGAATGAAATTATTTAAAATCAGTGTTGTCATTTAGATTTAGGCTTGTGTACAAAAATCAAAATACAAATGCAAAACTTAATCTGCATCATACACAACCACACATCATGACACATATATCATGATTAGGTTTTAAATATCTCCCGCAACTGTAATTGCAGCCGCGGCATAATTGTTTTCCTTGTTCCTGCAGCCACATGGCAAGTCTCCTATTTTTCATAATATTAAGGATCACATAGCAATACGACTGCAGACCTGATTCAAATCCTTGATCATGATTTACCCTAGCTCACATGATAAAATTAATGAAAGGGAAAAGAGCACAATTCTTCCTTAGAAACACATACATGCTTCTCAAAACAATGTACGACAGAGCAGACATAGAAAAATTACATGGCACGATTGCTCTTTCTATAAGCTAATGCATCATCATGAAAACACTTAAGAGTTTAAAGCTCATTTAATATATATACATACATACCCCATTGATGTTTCTCTCAACGATCCAACCTATGGCAAGCATTGCTGTATGCCGAAAGCGCCAATCAATATGAGATGCATATTGCATTGTTATCATCTCCATTGCCGTGGGAATAAACACACCTCCATCCCCATCTAAAGAGAGTAAATCGAACAAGAAGACCCCATGGTAGAAAGGATCAGTTATCCCGTCGTCATTAAAATCCTTATTGTCAACGTCATACCAAAGAGGATCATCATCAACACACGACAAAAAGTTTAAAGAAACCGAAAGCACCCTCCTCACTTCCTCACGAGAAAGATTCCTGATCACACTTCCAATCACCTTCCCGTCGTTCACACCAAGCTCCTTGAGAACATTAACTGCAGCAACCACCAGTTCCTCGCTCACATTTTTTATCTCTGCTACTCGAATCATGCACCAAAACACTTCACCATGTTTCCCCCTAAAAATAAGTCCATCTTCCTGCGCTACTAAGTCCCCCAAACGTTTAACCCTATCTACGACAATCTCTTCTTCCCCATGTTGATCAATGATATTCAACAAAATTGGCAGGAGAATGTCACATATTTTTGTTCTCCGTAGACCTTTCGACAGTAACATCAACGACATCGATGCATTGTATGCCAATGCCTTCAATTCCCGATCCTCCGAGTAAACAAATTCCAGAATGTTTGAGAAGACAAGATCAAACCTCCCTTCATTCAACCAGAACTCTCTATTCAGAAAAACATTCTCCGAAAGCTCCGTTAACAACCTAAGCCCTTTCTTATTATTCGATCCCGCATCTCCAGAAATGCAATCGCAAGCATACTGAAGAAGCTCCTCCCAATCTCCGAGAGTTAATTGATACAACCTGTCAGCGAAAATGCCAATCATTTCGCAGAGCATAGGAAACACAATTTCTTCAGATTCTGCCTTGAGCGAATGAAGGAGAGGGTTCTTGAGTTGAATTAGTATAGACGAATGCATAGAACTGTTTACCCCTTCAGGAAGAACTTCAAGGAGAAGAGCAACGGTTTGGATTCGCGTTCGAAGCGGAGGGTGGAGTTCGAGGATTTTCGCGAGCTTGAATGAGAATGCATTAGGGTAATGAAGCGCGAATGACTTGAAAATTGTGATTAACGTTTCTTTCTTGGTTTCAGTGTATTCTTCAATCGCTTTTTGAAGCGGCGAGAGTTCGTTGGATTCGAGTAACTTCGCTGCGTGTTGTTGAAGTTCCAAGCCGTGGATGAGTGATTTGTCTTGGGTTTCTTCAATGCGCCTTCTCTTGAACACTCTTTCTTCCAAGTAGTTGCGCGGTGGTGAGTTTATCTCCGGCGCAAACGGGTCGCGGAGGAAAGATTCCGGCGGAGGTTGCAACGGAGACCTCTGAGTTGAGGCGGAGGTAGAGGTTGACGCCATTGTTGAGAAAGATTGAAACTACAGTGGCGGATTTTTTGGAGGGAAAAGTGATTGGGAGGGAGGGAATCAGTTTTTTTGTTGTGGCAGTTATCCACGTCAGCGTATTCTCACATCATAGGCTCACTCACTATAATGGGCCTGAAGCCTGTTACTGTTAGAAAAATGGTATGATAATCCTGGATATCTTCAAGAATCGTGTTCGTTCACTTTCCGAACAAAGTATTTCGACCCTATACTTGTCTGGGTTCACGAAATCTTTGCGGGGATAATTCTTGAAGAATCAATCTGTTTCTGACAATGGAGAACAGATCAGAATGTAGAGGAAGTATATGATTTCGTGTTTTAAATCGAGACCAAAAGACTCCTTATATAGGAGACCAATAATAGAAACGAACAGACACACCTTTTCGGAAAACAGTTATGTCTGTTAGAACGGGTGCAACTATTCAAACGAATCGTTATGTCCGTTGGGAACGGGTGCAACTATTCAAACGAAACGTTATGCCCGTTTCTATTATTCATATTCAATTACGCGTTTGGCTCGACGAGCGTGCACTCCGCACTACCCTAACTCGTTTCAAACTTAACGCATAATTGCATTGGCCTATAATAAATCACATTACTACCAAAATGCATTGATGATACTGAAATCACCAACAAACTCCCCCCATTTTAGTATAATCCTTGATTTACTTTACATGTATAACGATCAAACAAATGCATAGAAGAAAATGTCTTACGATTGAATTTTCATCTTAGTACAAATACACATTCCAAATATTCGAAAATCGGGGTGTCATAATGATTGAACCCGTCAATCCATTTGAATATCTAAAGATATAGTACACATATGTTTCTTACAATACTCTACTATTCATACTTGACACTTTACAAGCCATGTGTCCTTATCCATTAATAAGCATATAGGAAGCTAAGTCCAAGCTTCTTGAAGCGGCAAAACTTCATGCTCACATAGGTGATCCTTTTAATCTTGCACCTGCATTTGCAATTTTTCAAAAGAACCATTAAGAAGATATACTTCAACCTAGCCATCACTTGCAGGTCTGAGCACATACCTTGGGAAGATAAACACAATTGCTCCAATCTTTAACTATGATCTTTCCACATTGAATTCTGCTTCTAACGTTGTATTAGAAGGGAATTGGGTATACCATAACTAATAGATTTAAATGGACTTTAATCCCATCCCAATTACCGACTTCTTCACTAAGTCTCTTGCTAACCCCTTCGTCAAGTGGTCAACTAAGTTTTGTTGCGACCGAACAAACTCAATAGATATCACCTCATTCATGACTAATTCCCTAATCATACTATGTCTAATACCCAAATGTCTAGACTTTCCATTGTATGTTTGACTATATGCTTTAGCCAGTGTGGCACTACTATCACAACAGATAGAAATTGGTGATATCGGTTTAGGCCATATCGGAATCTCATATACCAAGTTCCTTAGCCATTCTACTTCTTTTCGAGCAGCAGCTAATGCTACAAACTCAGATTCCATTGTGGAACTAGTTATACATGTTTGCTTCTTGGAAGCCCATGAGATGGCACCTCCCCCAAGCAAGAACACTCATCCACTTGTAGAGGATGAATCTTCAACATTATTTATCCAACTAGCATCCGAATAACCCTCTAACACCGAAGGAAATCCCATATATTACAATCCATAATTCATAGTACCCTTCAAGTACTTGAATACCCTAGTTATCGCATGCCAATGATGTCTACTGGGATTACTAGTAAATCTGCTCAACTTTCCAACCGCATAAGAAATATCCGGTCTAGTGCTAATCATAGCATACATCAAAGAGCCTATAGCTCTTGAGTATTCGAGTTGATCCACAGGTTTACCTGTATTTGGCACAAGCTTTTCTCCCGGGTCCATGAGAGTACTTACTGGAGAACAATTTTCATAATTGAACTTCTTGAATATTTTCTCAATGTAATGAGATTGCGTAATTACAATCCCCTTATTTTCCCGTTTAATCTTAATACCAAGAATAACGTCCGCTTCTCCCATATCCTTCATGGAGAACTTTGATGACAAGAAAACCTTTGTTTTATCAACTTGACTTTGGTCGGTGCCAAAGATCAACATGTCATCAACATATAGACAAATGAAAACTCCTTTACTGAATGTATCAGATTTGCTATATACACATTTGTCAGCTTGGTTTAGAATGAAACCATGAGACAAAACAACCTCATCAAACTTTTGATGCCACTGCTTCGGAGCTTGTTTCAGCCCATACAACGACTTAACTAGCCTACAAACTTTATGCTCATTACCAGGCATTACAAAACCTTCAGGTTGCTTCATGTACACTTCTTCTTCTAAATCACCATTCAGAAATGCTGTTTTGACATCCATTTGATGAATCACTAGATTATGAATAGCCGCCAAGGCAATCAACAATCTAATAGTAGTGATACAGGCAATTGGGCATAGGTATCGAAATAATCAATCCCTTCTTTTTGTCTGAAGCCTTTGGTTACTAATCAATTCTTGTAGATGTTTAATGTACCATCACTATGATACTTTCTTCTAAACATCCATTTGCATCCAATGGATCCTGATCTTTTTAAGTCGATCGACAAGTTCCAAGTATGGTTTGACATTATTGAATCTATTTCATCTTGGATATCATTATTCCAAAAAACATAGTCATTTGAAGCTAATGCTTCCTTATAAGTCTTAGGATCATCTTCCACTTGAAGAATAATAGGAATCTTACCAACAAAACTCTCACTATTTCCTTCTACACAAGAGAAATAAGTCGAAAAGCAATTTTGTCCGGTCCTAGTTCCTTAGCATTTCAGACTCTCTACCTTGTCCTTAGTTCGGAATATGTTTCAATAATTCGTGAAGAACTTTCGGTTCAACAAGCCGTGTGGAAAACCTTTCTCACGAGGTTCTTCATTTGTGAGAAACTCGAATTTCTTATCCTCCACGATAAAGTTCTCAAAATTTCACATATCAAGATTCGTTATATTAGACTCCAAATTTAGAGGTATGTATTAGTCATGATCCATCTATGAATAATCTTTATATGCCTTATAATGATAAGTCTCGTTCAATACAAATAAATATTATCATAGAATCCAAATTAAAATCAATTTTATAATTTGACTTCATAATAAACTTTAATAGATTTGATCACATTGATCGCTGATTAACATATTTTTCATATAATCATTATCAAAACAAGCAAGAAGATTATGAGCATTGAACAGTATAGAAAATCATCAACTCCAAAACATAAACTATGTATGTATTATTTTACTATTTACTTTGTGTACTTATCATTACACACTCACAAACCACTACACATGCATATGTAATTAATAAGTGAATTAGTTCTGACAATAAAAAGAATTAATTCCATGAAAATGGCCATTGTTGTAACTGATATATTAGTTTTGGTTCCTACTACCATTTTCCAGAAAGAAATTTATTAATACAATTAACACTTCACTAACGGTATACGTTCAACGACTAAATTAATATATTCATATATTTACGGCATTATCGTGACAATACACTACGATAACAAAATATATTATTTTATTATCTTGATATTATAATATTGACAAATACTCTAATTTCTATGAAAAACAATAAAATGTACCCGGTTTATCATGTAAATTTTTCGTGTGTTCACCATATGTTAATTGTCCTTGAAACTTGTCCAATTTTCCGAAACTTTTAGTCATCTCCTTGACGGTGCTTCCTCCTCCAGCCATGATTATCAGAAAGAATACTTTGTTCGTTTGTTAGAAAAATGGTATGATAATCCTGGATATCTTCAAGAATCGTGTTCGTTCACTTTCTGAACAAAGTATTTCGACCCTATACTTGTCTGGGTTCACGAAATCTTTGCGGGGATAATTCTTGAAGAATCAATCTGTTTCTGACAATGGAGAACAGATCAGAATGTAGAGGAAGTATATGATTTCGTGTTTTAAATCGAGACCAAAAGACTCCTTATATAGGAGACCAATAATAGAAACGAACAGACACACCTTTTCGGAAAACAGTTATGTCTGTTAGAACGGGTGCAACTATTCAAACGAATCGTTATGTCCGTTGGGAACGGGTGCAACTATTCAAACGAAACGTTATGCTCGTTTCTATTATTCATATTCAATTATGCGTTTGGCTCGACGAGCGTGCACTCCGCACTACCCTAACTCGTTTCAAACTTAACGCATAATTGCATTGGCCTATAATAAATCACATTATTTTGTCCAGGATTATCATACCATTTTTCTAACAGTTACTTAGCTAGCAAGAAGCCTGTTACTTAGCTAGCAAGAACCCTAACTATAAGAGAATTGGGAATTTCTTATTATACCCATACAGGGTGAAAAACACTCTTGAAATTCCTAAAATGATCTTCTGATATGCATATTCGAAGGCACTCTTTTCACATTTTAAGGTGTTTCGGATATGCATATCTGAGGGCAATATTTTCACATTTTTAAATATTTCGCATATCCAAAAATATCATGAGTCAGTTTCGGATATGCATATCCGAAATATGCTCCGAGTCCTTCATTTTTAAAAACAACAACATTATATTGTTACAATCGGAGCATCATAGTAACTAAAATTAACACCTCCTATTATCTGACAAAATGTTGTGGAAATAAAAAATACGTAGACTAGAGTAAAAGAACGATATCATAATATAGAAATAGTTGTTCGGATAAGTGCAAAATGTCGAAATATTACAACACTTGAAAAAAATCATAAATAAAAATAGACCACTACAACTACTGAGTATGTCTAATGCGACCTCCTCTGCCTCTTATACGTTGTCGCACCAGACGCCTCACTTACATCCTCTGCACTATGGCAACCGCCTCTGGACCGTCCTCCTCAATGATCCATCTCTCCAATGCCTCCTGTCCAATCAACTGTATCCGCTGGCATATCTGTAGGAGATCAATGACATGGTCATAATCGGCCTGCTGATTCTCCAAGAGCTCCTCGTGCGTTGGCCTAGGTGGACGTCCTGGAGCATCGGGTGTCATGATAGGATGTGACACCTAATAAAACCATGTCACATACACATCTACACAGTGCCAACTCTGAGTGGCCCGCATGCTCCGATACTTATCTTGCACCATGTGATGTGCCGAATCCTGATAGATAGCAGTGAGATCTCGACGGGTAGCGGTGTCGGGAGCAGCCTCAAATGGAGAACTCAGTATCATTTGCACACACCCGAACTATCTCATGCACCGCTCCGACAGATATCTGACGATGGTGTTGGCCCCACATGCCAACCATCCGGAATATAATGTGATGCGGTCGAATGGGACAACATCACTGTAATCACCGAAGGGCGTCCACCTGATGTCACCGTGAAAAGTACGATCGAGGTATAACCGAATGGTGCCACTTTATGATCCCCCCTTTGGAGGATGTATCGTGCATCCCTAGGCATGACGTTAGTATACTAGGGACCAGGATCGTAGCCATGAATGCGGTGGAAGTAAGAGATGATCCAGCTCTAAAAAACAAATATGATAATATGTTAGTACACGTTAACAAATAACAGACTAAATGTGATATAATTAAAAAAGAAGTGTGCTGTGAGGAGTGTGCAAGAGCCATTCAATTGTCTAGTCCTCTAGTTGCATGTTTCATTTAGCTTCTGGTAGAGGTATACCAGAATGATGACCCCCTAGTTCCACTCGTGAGCTGTACTCAAATCCATAAAGTACCGGAGGTATGTCACGTCCACATAGGTTGCACTTTTTTCCACAAAGAGGGACGTGTCAACCAAGAAATGAACCAACACCGCAAAGCACAGGCTCGGTGGTACTCAACAAAAACAACATCCCCCTCATCCTCGATAAACCTTTTATATTCATTTCAACTATTTGTAATTAAAATGGTTAAATTAGAAAGTGCAATAAAAAACAACCTCGTTGTCCCAAATATGTCGAGCGGCATGGTCATGATAGTATATCAAGATAGACGTGTCTGAAGGCCCTCCCGGGTAGCCACCCTCCTGTGCGTTCTGAGCATCGTCTTGAGCATCCTCGTCGTGCTCGGGGTGAACCTTGGGTACCTCCTCCTCCTCATGTACCACCTCCTCCACCTCACTAGAGGAAGACATCCGAGACAGCCGACTCCTCGATGCAGATGAGGATCCTGCAATCACTCTTTGCTGCACGGCTCTCTCGCATCGAGCTGAGGCTGTTTGTGTATGCCTCTCCTGTCTAAGTCGATCGGTCGATGCCTGGTTGTCAGCCATTTTCTTGAAAAAATGCCACTGGTAAGAGTATGATGAAAACGCAATTGAAATTAAAAACAACAACTCAGAGCCAATTTCGGAAGTGCATATCCAAAACTGGTCAGAGGTGATTTCGGATATGCACTTCCGAAATTTTATCGAACAACCATTTTTGGAAGACTTCCATTCCTTTCCCTAACTAATCCAAAATCCAATTTTTTCCATCTAAAAACTATCATTTCAACCTACAACATAATCCTAATTTCTAACAGCCCTAATAACATTTCGAAGCTAGAGTAGAAAGTTGTGGAAACTTACAATTTCTTGAAGTTTTGATTACAACTTTAATGGAGCTTTGAACCTTGATGAATGCTTGGATGGGAGTTGTAGAGTAGGAATGCTTTGAATAGAACTTGGTACAAATGGGTTTGAAGTGAAAATTTTGTATTAAAGACAATGAAAACATAAGGGGGTGGCTGTTTGTGTTTTGTGAAAAACCCCAGAATATTTCATATATGCATATCCGAAGACACTTTTTTTTTAAAAAGGGTGATTTCGGAGATGCATATCTGAATACATCTTTTTTATTTTATTTTAAAAAAAGGTGATTTAGGATATGCATATTTGAAATATAGGGGTATTTTGGGTTTTTCACCGCGGGACTGTGAGTATGTATATGGTGCAATGAGAATTTCCCAAGAGAATTTTGCCTACTATTATTCTTTTTTCATTATTTCGAAAATGTCCATGAACAAATTTGGGGTGGCCAAGAACGAAATTTTTGGTAGTTTTGCAAATTTTTCTGTAACATACCAAAATATCGATAGTTTATTTATAAATTTTTGGTATAATTTTTTTGAGAAAAAAAATTATACCACCGAAAATTTCAAAATATACTAAAGTTTTATCTAAATTAACAAAAATTTCAAATTTCCAGTAGTGTAAAAAAAAATCTTCGAAAAAATCCGGTATTTCCTTGAAATTTCTGGTAAATGAAAAAAGAAATTTCAAGAAAAATTTTGTAGGAGCATAAAAGTAATAGCACTATCATTGGGAGGAGGTAGGTTAAGTTCTCTAATTATAACTAGGGGATACTCGAGGATTTAACCTGCTATCCCCTCACTTATATCTTTCACCCCACATATTGTATGGTTTTACTGTTATACGCTTGTTTAAAATTACCGAATTTCAAAAAGTATGAATATTTATCAAAAAATTAAAACTATACCGGGAGTTTTGAAGTTTCCACTAAAAAAATCATAACTTTAAATCAAACAGTCCTCCTCCAAAAGCCTGAGGCGCCGCAGGCTGTGCAGGTGCTGGCGGTGCAGGTGCAAGTTATGCACGAGGGTGGGATGGAAGCTGGGATGGAGGCTGGGATTAAGGCTCTGATTGAGGCTGAGATTGAGCCTCTGGTACCTCTGGTGTCGCCTGAGAACCTGAGGTCTCTCCCGCCTCAAATGTTGAGGTGAAGAGGTGAGCCTGTAGGTGGACGGGGGTAGAGAATGATGGACTGGAGAATCCCGTCTACTGCAGGATGCTGAAGTAGTGGGAGTAGCAGGAGGAACACTGGAATTCAAATAAGAATTCCACCCACCCCCACATAAGAATTCAAATAAATATTTATTAATCATTTAAAAGACATGTCTAACACCTTAGAAATGATTTATAATGTTCAAAACAATCCACAAATGCCCAATTTCTGACCTAAAACACACTTTTGAGTGAATTTTACATAAACTCTAAAAATTTCAAAATCAACTTACTTGATTGATTGATTGTTGTTAGATGCTTGATACACTGATGTTTGATGCTTTCGAACAACTTCGGTGGAAAATGTGGTTGATTTGATGAAAATGAAATTGAGAGAGTTGTTGTGTTTGTTTGTTTTTGAAACTATAATGGGAGTGGAAGAGGCAACGCGTCTTTTAGGTGTTCCACGAACCATAAATATACTTGCAGTTCCATATCGTAGTTATATTTCCGGTTAATTCCAATGTCAATGTCAATTTTGGTGCATACCGAAAATATTCTTCTGGTTTTGAGGGGTAATTTTGGAATTTCGCGTGGTGCGCTAGAAAAGTATGGAGTGGAATAACAATTTTTCAATGCGTGGCCTGGTTTGAGCCAGTAGAGGCTAACCTGTATGCCCCTATTATCAGTCTAACATAATTCCACCCCTATTAATTACATACTGTCATATTGTTATGTTTGGACTATTATATACATATTTTACCTCAAAAACAATATCAAACTTAGTATTCAAATGTTTAAATAATTACAATTTTTATGAGACAGATTGAATGTTGTAGTAGTGAAAATCTTAAAAAGAATCCATATCCTATTAAATTTGTCTAAATAATATCATTTTTAATAAGTAAAAGATAAATTTCATAAAATACATACGTGCTTTAGTATACTAAAATAAGGAGACAGACAGACATAAAGGTATTCAGGTATTCGTCTGTACATACATGCTTTAGTGTACTAAAATAATGAGACAGACAGACATAAAGGTATTCATATGTATTCGTTTAAATGTTGCATTCGTCTACGAGCTAGTAATCTAATATAATATTATGGAAACTATTACATTAGCTATATGTATGCCGCTAATAAACTATTAATTTAATTGTAGAATCACCATACACAATTCAGTTTAATCTTGGACAATATGACCTCTGATATATAATATTTAAATCTATAAAATAAGTCGATTAAATCTTTAGCATCACAATAATAGGATTAAATCAAAAATATTATATATTTTAAAGGCTAAATATATATATATATATATATATATATATATATATATATATATATATATATATATATATATATATATATATATATATATATATATATATATATATATATATATATATATATATATATATATATATATATTGGAATTATTATCTTTCAAATAAATAAATCAACCAAATTAAAATACAAGTAATAATTTGTTTTCTTTAATATTTTTAATCTATTAGAAATATAACTAATAAATTTTAAAAAAAAATTAAAAATGGTCAGAATAGTATAACATGCAAACAAAAATTTAAATTTAGAAATAAATAAATCATCCAAATCAAAATATAAATAATAAATTTAGATTATGATCTTTTTTAATTAAATGAATATATAAGTGACAAATTAATAATAAGTTATATTTATAATCATGTAAAGAATAAAATTATATGAATTCTAAAGTCTAAATTAAAGTTTATATTCATAGTATTATTCAAAACTAAATAATCAACAAATCAATATCAATTATGAAGAATAAAAAATATATGATAAATAAAATAATTTATTTCATTCAAAATAAGTTATAGGTCAAATTAAAATGGAGTTAGAATAATAGTGAAATAATTATATATGTCAATGTCATGTGACTTTCTTAATGTAGTTAATAAAGAAGAGAGACAAAATCAAAGGTTTTTAAGTGGTAAGTAACATGTCTTATTATAGAAAAGATGAAAAGATGTATTATAAATATGCTTTAAATATTTGATTTAGTTTTCATAATGGTATATTGTGAATGTTAAATATGTTTTAGTCTCTCAGTATACTATATTTCAACTTTTAAGGTTGATTATTCAAAAAAATAAAAATTATATTATTACTCACAAAAAAAAAATTGACTAGCGATTCCTGGAAAAATTTCAGTCTCCAATTTTGATCATGCATTTAAATATCACTAATGTAATATTTCATCTAAAAGAACACATTATTTTGATGCTTGATTTTGGACATGAAAACAATGTGACTACTACACATGCCACGCGTATTTGTCATCAATTATTTTTGAAGCATCCAAATAATTGAATTTAAAATTCCCAATAAGTTATAGTCAATTAAGCCACAGCTTCGATCTATTGGACAACAAAGGAAGGAGACTGAGGTTTTTTTTTTTTTTTAGACCAAAGGGAAAAGACATGATTCTTAATATGATTCATACGATATATGTAAGTTGTTTGTTTCATTATATATTCATTTAAATTGACAGAAAAATTTATAATCTAAAAATTAAGTTATATTTGAAAACTAATTTATATAAATCAATGTTTTTAGACCAATAAATTGATGATATTAAAATTAAACAGTGGTTTATTTAAGTTGTTTTTCAATAATAGTTTAATTTTCATATTATATACTTCTATCAATTTGAATGGTTGTATTTCTTTAGTGATGTGTATGTAAAAACAAGCAATCTACATATTATATAGGGTTAAATAAGTTTTTGGTCCTTATAAAATTACCAAATTTCATTTTAAGTCCCTTCAAATTTTTCCTTCAAATTTCAGTACCTACAAAATTTTTCGTCTAAAAAAATGGTCCCTGACGTTAAAAGCCACTAACGGCTGCTGACGTGTCAAGACAAGTGGAAATTTTTTAAACCATTTGTTAATTGTTTTAATCCAGCGTGTACAGGGACAATCCACCCTTATCTTTTCCTCTTCTTCTTCTTCTGGTCCCTCTTCTCTCTCAAGACTTCATCGTGGTCCCTCTTCTCTCATCCTTTCTTTGCCTTTTCATTCAAGTGGTCCCAACAACGACAACTCCTGGTTTTGAGTGCTCCGGTACCAAAAAACGACAAGGTAAGTCCCACTTTCTCATTCTATTGTTTAATAATTGCGAGATTTCTGTCTTGAATCTTGTTTAGGGTTGGTTGTTCCTTGCATGCCATATACCATTGTTTAGGGTTTTATTTTGTTGTCAACTCACTATCTGATATACCATTGGTTAACTTGAAATGTGTAGGGAATGGGGTTATTTAAGGTTGTATTTTTTACCAAAGGAAAATTTGTAAGAGATGAAGGGGTAACATATGAAGGGGGCGATGTTTTTGCTATAGCTGGTCAGGACCCAGATTTCTGGTCATATTTTGAAGCATGTGATTTACTTAAGGCTTTGGATGCTTCATTTATAAAGGAAGATGTGAAAATGTGGTGGAAGTCCGAACATGGCTCACTTGAAAATGATCTAAAACCACTTGTTAATGATGAGGATGCAACATTGTTAGCTATGTGTGCTGAGGAGACAAAGTCTGATATTGAGATATATACTGAGCCAAAAGAAAAAGAAAATGTTAATGTGGAGGAAAGTGAAGATGGTGAATCAAGTGAAGACTCTTTGGATGTCATACATTTTGAAGATAGTGAATAGGAGAGGATGAATGATATTGATGAAGATGTAGGTGAAGAGATCAACAATTCTGGTGCAGGTGGAGTAGAAAATGGTGCAGGTGGAGTAGAAAATGGTGCAGGTGGGATACATACAGGAATGATGACAGAAGAGATGGAAAGGGAACATTTAATTGATGATGAATACTTAACAGATGAGCTTGATAGTGGGGCAGATGATGATAGTGATGATGGTAGGCCTTTAGTGATAAGGTTTAGGGATGATGAAAAACTTAGAAAGGAATTTAAGTTCAAGGTTGGAATGGAATTTTCATCTCTGAAGCAATTTAAAAAGGCTATACGGGAACACAATATGTTGAATGGTAGGGAAGTTAAGTTTGCCAAAAATGATGGGGAAAGGTGCAGGCAATGAAAATGTATTGTGGAATTGATCCTGATGAATTGGAGGCCTTGTTAGATGATGAGGAAATACTTGATATTGCACCATTGAGAATTGATACTAGTCCTGTCAAGAGTAAAAGATCTGGTCCCAAGACCTTTATTGGGAAATGCCCCAAGGTTCCAAAACCTGTCAAACCATCCATTGCTCCAAAGGTGTCCAAAGCTGCCAACAAGTCAACTATGTCAACTAGGAGTGACCCTGTAAGTTTGTAACAAGTGGTGATATACCTTGGCATGCTATGTTTATAAACCATTGTTAACTGTTTTTTGTCTTAACAGGTGAAGGTAATGATATCACCAAGGAAAAAGTCCAATCTTGCTGCATCTCCAATTAGAAAGAGTGGTAGACTAAGGACTTTGAAGACAAAAAATATACAGGGCCTGGAAGGGATCAAAATGATCCATTTGTAATTCCTGAGGAAGACTCTACTGTGAGCAGTGCTGGTGGGAGAAAGCTATGGGCTGACATCCAAAAGAGCTTGACTCAGTGATCCAAAATTGTCCTACTGTTTTGTTATTTACTTTGAAACATTTGTGTGACTTATTATGAACCACTTTTGGATGTATCTCTTTTGTTTTGTACTGAATCTAAGATGTATTATGAACCACTCTTATGTTATCAGTTGCTTTGGTTTTTCATTTATGTGTATCATAACAAACAAAATTGAAACAAGAACTACATTGTATTTCATTAAATAAGAACATCAAACAAATACATCAAACAATGAACATAACCAAACTACATTAACAAGTGTTCACAAGCCTAAACAACTCAGTAATTACACTTGAACACAAAATACAAATTAATCATAACGGACACAACAAGACCCAACATCTTTATTTTTCCATGAAATTCCAATATTTTCAACTTGGCCTTTAAGTTCTTGTTCTTCTTCCTTGCATCCTCATACAATGACTTCATATATCCCACAGATTCCATGACTTCAAACTCTGAATTCCTAATGGTAAGATCTTCATTTCCAGAATTTTCACCAACATCTTCAGCCCATATGAATAGATTACAAGTATCAGCATTCTTCCAGTAAGGACATCTCCAAAACAACCTCCCCTTATTTGGTCCATTGTTACATTGATACATCACCATCCGAGCTTGACACCCACAAAACCTACCACCAAATCGCGATTTCACTGAAACAGACGACATAGGTCACGATGAACGAAGAAGAACTAAAACGAAAGAACGAAGAAGAAGCACAAAGTGATTTTGAATGAGGAATTAGGGCAAAAGAAGAAGATGAGGAATATAGGTCACGATGGAGGCAGAAGATGAAGAAGAGGAATTAGGGCAAAGGAATGATGAGTGGTCCCTTTAATAACACGCTGGATTAAAACAATTAACAAATGGTTTAAAAAATTTCCAACTGTCTTGACACGTCAGCAGCCGTTAGTGGCTTTTAACGTCAGGGACCATTTTTTTAGACGGAAAATTTTGTAGGGACTGAAATTTGAAGGAAAAATTTGAAGGGACTTAAAACGAAATTTGGTAATTTTATAGGGACCAAAAACTTATTTAACCCTATTATATAATAAACTCTGACTACTTTCTAGAAAAATGATTTATTGTAACCATGATAAAATGTTATTTATAGGGAACATTCTGACTTATAATCACGGTCTCGTGACCGTGGTGGAAAGCGTGTGACATACAATCACCCCTTACCTCACAACTGTTGGTCAGGTGTTGTGGTATCCCTTTTCCAACCGTTGTGGTAAGGCTTTTTCTGTAGTAGTGAAATCTTCTGTGAAAACCTTCGATACACATTAAAATCAAAATTGAATAGCAAGAATCTCAAGCTGAAATTGAGATATCAGAGGACCGTAATTTGTAGTGAAAACTTTCAACAAATACATTGGGAGCACTATATCGAAAAATCAGATAATGAAGATTATGGTCAATTGGGAGCATTATAGTAAAGTAGGTGTGTCTGTCACCTACTTTACTACAAAATGATAAAAACCCACATTTACCCCTATACTCTACTCTAACCCTATAACCCTCATTTTTAACAAACTTTATCTCTCTTCCAATAAGAACGAACCACTCCCTAATAGCATCCTTGAATTTATTTAATAAATAAAATTCCATACCTAGCTTAAATTGGAAATCTCTGTTCATCAACTCTCGTATAAACTTCTCATAATTGGGAAGTTTTCCATTGTCATTATCACCGGGGTCTAAGTTATCTGATTCCTCACTATCATAATCAATATTTTCTCTTGAAATATTAGTGAGATTCCTCTTTAAATTTGAACCCAATAGCTTTGTAGGAATAATCAAATTGACTTTAAATGAGAAATTAGTCTTCTAATTATCTTTGTTAGCCCTTACGTTGATTCCTAGTGAATTACCATTTATCTCAACCCTTGAACCATGTGTTGGTTTGTCCACTATAACTTTCACAAAACCTTAATCTCTTACAACTGTTCTTTCTTGTTCAATATCACCAAACCTAATGCAATTCTCATCCCTACCACTATCATCACTACTACTACTACCATCACTTCCTTGACTTAGATGATAAAAATAAGGTGTAAAAACCTTACTTACAATGTCTTCAAGATGGTGTTCAACCCATATCTGATCATTCACATTATTGGCAAGGCAATGGGGGAAATTTCTTCAGCTTGTTTGTCATCAATGAAGTGAAAATAAACTTTATCAAGTCTTGAAATTTTTCTGCACAATCTAAATCGATCATAACCCCAATCCCTAACTAAGCTAACATCCTCAAAGTAACTCCACCTATTAGAATCTTGGCTATTTACAATGGTTTCATTCCTATCCCTATAAAACATGAACTTGTCATGCACTAAGTTACCCCATGATGAAATATGACATTGAATAGGCCCATTTCTACAATTAAACATGTAACATATGGTTAAAAAACTTAACCTACACAAAGTAAACTCAAATAACTCATAAAATTACCCCATGGTGAAAACCTAATTTTTGACAGACTCATTACAAAAAAAAAAAGAGACAACACATACGTTGTTACTATCTACACAATGAAACCACTACAAAGTGAAACAAAGAATAAAAAACATACCTTTTTGAAAGCTTCAACGAGTCTTGAAGGAAACAAAACGAATACTGTGTTGCGTGCAAAAAAACAAAAACGACAAATTGGCCTTCCACCTTGGGCAAAATTAAAGGACAATACAAATGGAACCAGGTTGCAGTTTCGGAAATGAAGACGGTGTGTGATTGAAGAGCATGCAACTTCAAATTAGGGTTTGAGTTTCAGGGGGCGAAAATGAGAGATGAAGAGGATTGCCTTAGATTTTTTAAGGAAATTAATGACACCATTTACTCTCAGTACTTAAGTGATTATTGTAGTTATTACTATGGATAAATATTACAAAACGTACATGTCATGTCATAGATTATGTTTATTTGATTTAATGAAGGACCAAAACAAGAGAATCTTAAAATAATAAGGAATCTTGATTTTTTTTCACACAATGATTTTTCAAAGTTCATCCATATGACAAGGGGAAAATAGTTATTAGCTCTTAATATTATTATTTCAAAATTTGCAAGTTAGTCCCCATAATTCCCAAAAAATTAAAATTGATGCTCATGATTTTCAAAAATTTGCAAATTAGTCATTGATAATTTTCAAAATTTATAAATTGGTCTCTTTAAATTTTAAAATTGCAAATGAGTTCTTATTTTTAAATTTAAAATTTGTCTCTAAAAATCTAAAATTTATAAAAATATCCCAAAAATCAAACAACGAATTATCTTAATACTCTATCCAAATAAAAGAATTTAAAAATAAATGAATTTTAATTGAATCATACTTAGAATTTTAAATTCTTTAAAAATTTCCAATTACCTTATCCGAATAGACTTTTATGTTTCGCACTTCTTTAACAACGCTACAGTTAAAACATAACAATATTTTTTATTCCATAATGCATTTGTCATTGAGTACTTAAATTGAAACTAAATTTTTTTATGTGGTCCACATATTTTTTTATTTGCTTAATATTTCATTATCGAAAAAAATGAGTATGAGCAAAAGGAATTTCTAAATCATAATTCCATAAATCAAAATCAACAAAGTAAAAAAAAAAGGTTCAATTTTCTCTTTCCATATAGTAAATCTTAGATCATCATATAATGGAGGTGTGTTCATGAAAAGTCTCTTGTTAAAAGAAGAAGTATTTGAAGTCATCATACTACCTCTTGAGACGATTAGTCTTATAGAAGAGGTTAAACTCGGATGCCACTTGTTGACCAAGTGACTCCAAACACTAGAGATGACGAAATCGTGATATTAGAAATTCGAGAATGATTTGTAAATACTTTAATATTTGAAGACATTTATATTAGAATATATAGATAATCAAAGAGATAGTAGCGGAAAGGTAGAAAAAAGGCGAAGAATAAGAGAGATACGCAACATAGAGAAATTAAATAACGGAAAATAAAGAGAGAATGAAAAGAAAGATTGCACCAGAGATTGAGCACTCTAAAACGCTAAGTGCGGAATCAAACGAACTTTCACACTTTGACACTTCAAAATCCTCTTCATGATTCAACGCATGATTAACACTTAAATTGAAACGTGAATCATATGAATGATGAAGCTTGAGATATCTTCTTGATCAGATATCATCATTAGAAAATTCCTCGAGAGTGACATTCAACTTGCCTTTTAATAGTTATAACAAAGAACTCTTGAAGAGAACTATGACCCTCAAAAGTTGTTTGACTTATGGATTTATTGACTTATGAATTTATTGTCTTTTTAATAGTGGTCATAAGTTATCATCATTAAAACCAACAAAACCAACCAACGGATATACCTTCATCACACATAGATCCACAAAGAAGCAACTTTAGATGGTGTGCCTGACGAGTATAATCCACTTCCATCTATCATTCAATATCATGTTGTTATGTGTTTGAAGTTGAATCCATGTTGCTTTCACATGAATCCACATTTGACAAGGTGAAGAAAAATATGTTAACTAAACCTCTTTCAGTTGACATTACTCAAGGAAATGTTATAACACTTGAGAATATCTCTCAACCTATCTCAACACCCCATTCCTCATCCACTCAACATAGAAATGAACCTAAGTTCACTAGTGGTATTCATGCATATCATGGCGATTGTTCCTTTAATCGTGGAAGAGGATGAATATTTGCAGGAAGATTCAAGTTTCCGTGTTAGAGATGCTTTAAAACAGGTCATGATGCTAATGTGTACTATCACAGACACTCATCTATAATGCCTTCAACTTGGAGACTGTATCTCAGTCATGGAATAGAGTACCCCTCACTTGGCTGGAACCAATGGACAAACAACCAAAATTAATGGACATCTGATCAAAATCAATGGACAAACAGGCAAAGTTAGTGGACATCTAAACAAAATCAATGGACACCTAATCTAATCAGAAGACACCTAATCCAGATCAGTGGCAAGCTCCAGCTACTAGAGCTTCACCTAATCTTGCACCTAGATCTACTCACATTCCTCAGCAAGGGCAACCTCAAGCCTATCTTACAGGCACTGGTTTTAACAGGAAAACTACATTCAGTCCAACCACTCAACAATGGTATCCAGACTCAAGAACACCACATCGTGTGGGAAACTCGTATCTCATGGGGTTTGGCCCATCCTCCACTCAAGAAACCGACCCCTCGCCTTTCCAAGACTATTGGTGTGTTTGTTTCAAAGCTTCCAGGTACCCTTAACTGACTCAATATTGGTCTCCACCAAACCTGGTATCAATGATCATAAATATAGATCCGGTTAAATTTATCATCCAATTCATTAATTTCTAGTGTTGAATTTACAACCAACAGTATACAATTGGACTCAGCAGTGATTAATGAATTTGCAGAAATATGAAATACGCTGATTAATTTCCCTTAGTTGATAGCTTGGATAAGACACTTCAAAATTCATCCTAACTCTGGACATAATTTGTAAATATTAAATAGAAAAGAAGGTACTTGAGAATTAATTTATAAGCTTCAGCTATTAAGTAATTTGACTAACTGAAAATTTTAAATGTAGTACGTGAAACGATGGATTGGAGGAGATTATTTTTGGTAAATCAATGGTCTCAAAAAAAGAAGAAAGTTGGTCACAATTTTGGTTAAATTCACAATTCCACTCCAGTCAACAATTGTACTTGGGCGATTAATTTCTCAGAAGTTGAAAATTAGTTTAAAAAATTATGTTTTATAGTAATATGTTATAAGAGCCGAATCTCATAGTATACTTATGTACAGAGAATAAACTAATGTACATTTTCAAGTAAAAAAAAGTTACTGCCCATTTTGTATTATTTGTATGTGCAGATGCTGTACCCTTTACACATTGGAAGATTGAAATCTTCCTTTCTTATTGTCTACTGTACAATTTCAGTTTGAAACCAAGAAATTATGCACCTCCTTCAGTCCCAATTGAAGCCTAATAATTAGAGGATCTAGGAAGATTTAGTGCCTGATGCTCCCTCAGTTCCAATTCCCATTCCACCATGTTGGTCTATGAAGTAAATCAGCTGATTAATAGTTTCCTCTGTTCCCAGACGGTCAGGTCCAGATAAAATCTACAAAAAAAGTATTACATAATTCAAATAAATCCACATTTACATAAACTAAGGAAAATTGGTTCTTTTGACCAAAAGAAAAGAGCATGGTTTCTACTTACTCCTTTTACCGCAGAAATAATATTGAAAAGATTCTCCTTATTACTTCCAAATAAGTGTTCATCCGACCTCATCAATGCACACAATTAACTACCTTAGCTTAGCCCAATATATGAACAAAAGTACAATATGGTAATAAATCGAAAGTAGTTCAGAGGAGATTTAAGAACACTTTAATACCTTTGTATCAATTTAGAAAGCAGTCCATGAGCATATTTAGCTTCATTGTAAGCATGCTTCAATGGCAAGAAGCTTAACCATTTTTGAACCACCTGCATAAAAGAATTAAGACTGAGGGTAACAAGATAAAAATGTGGCCAGGCAAAGCTAGAACTAGCAGACGGCGTAAACATTGTAGATTAACAGTTGTAGAAGTCATGTTGATATTATGAAACACTTATACATACACGGACACGGCACCGGCACTTATATACGGAGACACGACATTGACAAGTCCACATTGGTAATAATTAAAAAAAAAAAAATCAAACATAATTACATGTATCCATTTTGCATTGAAGGAAGGTAGAGTATTGTTCCATTTTGCATTGATATTCTAACTATTATTACCTCAGGGGTGATACAATCACAATGAAATTCACAGATTTTTCCAATAGCTGCAACTGCTGTATCCCATAATGTTTTCATATTTCCATCGTTATATAGGAGTACTAGTTCACCAAGTTTTTTATCCAGAACATTGTATAATATGGAGATACACACTGCACAAAACTTATTGCTGTTAAATTTTAGAGGTTAAATAACTTTTTTAAAAGGTGAAGAGTTTAAAAAAGTAACCATATGCAGAGTCCTTAAATTTATCTCCTCCAAACATAGCACAGATTCCAACTGCCCGTGTTGCATACTGGAATAATAATTAACCAAAAATTAATGTTCATTTTTTTTTAAACTTTATTTTTATATTAATAAGGAAACAAAATTATTGACACATCTTTGAAATTACCAGCATGGAACAAGGATAATCTTTCGCCAAAGCAAGACGTGAGATTGAGCTATATCTATCAAAATACCTATTTGATCAAATAGTCAACAGGAACAAGATAAAGTTATCAACATAGACATTTATTAATGCTATAACTTCATACCAAAACTCATAAAAGAAATTAAGTATAAAAAACTGATTTACGGCGTCAATTTGTCTGGAAATAGTGGCAAGATAACGTTAAAAATGGAAATTGCGAAAGCTATTATTCTATCTGGCTTATCATCGGCCTGCCAAAGATTAGCCAAAAGAAATAATAAAATTGATGAGAAACATTAAGGAGGAGAACAATCTTTACTTAAGATTATCAAGTAGAACATTATATCAATCCTGGCCAAGTTTGAATAGCTTAGTTGACCGGATCATACAGAATTTGCAGAAAAATGGGCTTGGATTGAATGGATTTTTTAATTAAGAAAAAAAAAATAAATGAATATAAATTTTACAACCACAATATTTACGTATCAAATGTTTAATGTCCCTAAAATACAGTATTGAGTAAAAAAAAATAATATCTTTAGTATTTTGCTGTATGAAGTGAATTTGTGAGACAGATTGTTAATCTTATTTAAAACATAAACAATTGCAATGTAGAGAAATGTTATTTCTACTTTGCAACATTCTAACAATACTATTTAAATGATCTATAAAAAAACATAAATAAATTCTAATGTATGCCATTTTTTCCCTTACATGATTTAATAGTATGCCATTTTTTTTAATAAATATTCTTTTAGACATTATTATACGTTCATTTTATAATTTAGTTTTTGTTTTCACTCGAGTCTTAGTTATCCTACATAGATAATTCTTTCCTAATTAAATTCATATAGCATCAAAAATTATTAGACTGGCACTCTTCTTAGCTTCTCTTGTGATCTGTATTATTGTTTGATATATGCAGGTTTTCTAGCACGATGATTATCACAAGCTCATTTAAAAAAGAATTGAGATCCGAACATACCAAGCACGGGACAACATTTGACACAAGGTCATCAACATGTACCAAGAATAGGTCTCTAGATGTGTCAATTGTTGTTGCTATTAAGTGAACTACTTCCTGTGATGAGAAGAAAAGTTGATTATCAGTCCATACTCTATCGATCAACAAATAATGTAAATACAAATTTAGGAGTATAATAATCTTAGAAAAATACGTCCTACAGGTATATCCATGCATATTTTCAGTTTTCTATGGGTAAACAAGTCATAAAAAATAAGATAATGCAAGTGTATTCAATAACATGAGAATTTAAAGATATAACCTCCATTAGTTCTTCTGTTGTTAAAGATTCAAATACATCTTCCAAAGTTCCTACTTGTGCTTTCTCAATTTCAAATTTAATAATCTTTTTTACTGTATCATTTATTCCGTCAGCAATACACCTGATCAGTTGATCAGTGAAGAATGAACTAGAGATCTGCATGATGAACATATGTTACTAATATGAGACATATATAACCTAAACATATTATCTATATGTATTTTACAAAATTATACTGTACCTGAATGCATCCAGCAACTAATCTCAATATTGTTACTGACAAATCCCTGTCACCCTGCATGTGTTTTGCATAGGTAAGAAATAAGTCCAAATATAAAATGATAAATTAAGAAGTAAGAACTACAACCGAATACATACCCCCAACTTCAACTTTACAATCAAAGATTGTACAATGACGAAAGTTATATCTCTTTTAGTGTCATTACTTTTGTCACCTACTTTAAGTGAGAGTAATAGTTTTGGAAGTCCTAAAAACAGAAAGTAAATTATTTAATAAAAAATAGTTTAAATCTAAAATAAAATTAAAAAATATATATTCACCTAAAATAGAAGCCTTGCAAATTTGAAAATTGGGACAACCAACCAAACGAATAAACATTGGAGCAACCTAATCATTTAAAGAGATGTTTAATTAGTCAGAAGTTTGTTTTTAGGTAAGCAAGCACATCTATATAAAACACAAACATTAGATCTATCAACTAACCTTGCTAATGTGGGGGGAAAAGTCTATAGATGACCGAATAGCACAATATGACAATATATTACAAGCCCGAACTCTTGTTAGCTCGACCAATTTTTTGTTCTCATCATTTAGGCTGCAAATGAGCATAACCATCAGTTATTTTTTTGACAAAAGCATAACCATCAGTTAATAACAAGAGATCATTAGTTGAATGATTTGTTAACTTGATCTGTGATATCATTGTTGTTGCCAGTTTTCATTCCTATCAAACTGTTAACTGTGTGTTTTCCTCATAATGCCACAAATATTGCTCATTCAATCAGAACTAACAGAAACTCTTTTATCTTTGTCAATTAAGTCAAATAGAATGGCAAACCTATCATCAGGGAGCTTATGGTCCATTAAGTCAAGTAGGGGTTGAATGGATCCAATCAACATTGGCATGATGTCTTTGATAAATTTGCCGATACTCACTCTTGGGCATTGACAGATTTGATCTAGAACCTGCACAATATTCATTCAGTTAGGAATGTAAACTTTCAACTAGCGTTACCATGTGGGGAAGATAAATGACGTATAATTGATTTCAAATATACCTTTATGATGATACACTTTAATAAGTAGTCTTCATTATTCGATTGACTTTCAAGTACTATTAGAGATTCCACAACCTTCAAATGTTACAAAATGAATTAGCACAAAAATAAATTATTTCATAACTATTTGACAACCATTAAGAGATATGAATCTGTGACAAATTTAACCAAAATTTGAAAGATATGATCCCCTCTTAAATTCTAATTTCTACTTGTCTCAATTTTAATTTGGTTTCAATTTTATATTCTATATAATTTGAGTCAATTTAAAATAGAATTAGAAGAAGTACTCACCTGAACAACTTCTAGTTCTCTGAAGTTATCTCGCCCAACTTTCCTAATAAGATGTATCATGCATTCTAAACATTTGGCACATAGCACACATTTATGTAAACTATTGAACGCCATAACTTTCAGTGCTTCTATTGTTGTATCGTAATAATTTTTGCGAAAAATTTCCTGCATGCAACAACAATTACACACAAATAACATTAGGATAATTGTTTGTCATGATCAAAACATGTCATTCCTAAACTTCAGATATTAATGTATACCGCCGTTAACAATGCAAACGACTTCAGGGTATCAACAGCTTCGATCTGTAACTTCTGTTTTTCATGCTGAAAAACTCAAAAAACTCATTTAGCTTATTTTAAGTACATAAAACATAAAAAAAAAAAAAAATTGAAAAATAATGGTTGAGACTACACCAATACGATGAGTAAATGTATGCAATGAATTCATATAAAGTGAAATATGTGTATAAATGAGAAGTTAATAGCAAAAACTGCAGAAATATGTACCTTAAGAAGTAAAAGTAACGATGTTATAATTTGTTCCCCAAAATGTGATATTTTGTCAAAGCCACAAGTTTTTATCAAGGAACGAAGGGCAATGAGAGCATATGACTGCAGAAGTAAACAAAAGATATCGTTTATAAAACAACTCAATAAATAGTGCTTCAATGTATAGGTAGTAAAACTTTCGTGAAATCGGCTTTTAAGATGATTACTATATTTAAAAATTGGAGATAAATTTTAATGCACATATTTAATTTCAATATGAGTAAACTAATAACAAATAATTAGAAAGAACATATAAAATGAGGAAAAAAATATAAAAATGTTAATAATAAGACAAGCATCTCTTTACTAACAGATATCAAGTTGCAGCATTAATATGTTTGTACCTGTACACGGGCACAAGAGTTAAATTTAATGATGGGAACTAGCTTCTCCAAGAACTTCATCTGAAATTGATCACGCAATACTAGTTTCTTACATTCACTCAATCGCCTAATGGCATGCATAGTAGCCCAAAGTACTCTGTTGTTCTGCTCATCCAGTGACTGAAGGACCAATATGATAACTTGTTCAAAGTTCTCAGTCATGTTCTGTGGTTGCAAAGTGGAAGAGAGGGATCATATATGAACGAAATTGTTAGCATCATAAATAACATGACATGCACCAAATTGGAAAAATTAATAATGAAAAATCATTTCCTGGCATTGTGTGTACTCTGAAACTTGTAATTGCGTAGTGGTCAACTTCACACACAGGTATGTGAGGTGCAAGCGTCTTCTAATGACACAATAATAAGCAAGCGACCAAGATTTACAAACTGGGTTTAATCCACCAGAATTTATTTTTGTTAATTATTTTTGATTGATCAGAGAAAGTCCATATCGACTGACTATTTCAACTCGGTGGTGTCATTAAATTTTAGGCTTGTTTAAGAGAAACCAAAATACAAATACAAACTTTCATCTGCATAAAGCTACACAACACCACTCATCATAACATACATAAATCATGATCATGGTTTTAAAAAATGGTCCGCTCGAAACCATAATTGTGGCCGCAACTTAAATTGTTGGTTTTTGAAACCATATTGCAACCTATATCCTTGATCTAAATAATTCGCTTGATAACAAGAAGAAAGTGTAATGTTTGTCTAGAAATAAGGACACGCTTCTCCGAACAATGTACTAAAGAGCACACATAAGAATTATGCAAAATTTTGAAGAGTCCCATGGAGATCTGTTGAAATATCTATTAAAATTACATGACATAATTTTTCCCTTTCTATAAGCTAATGCATCATCAAGAAAACAATTCAGGTTATAAAGCTCATTGAATATCATATTATATCATATCATTTGCATACATACCATGTCTTTGAAGTTATTCTGTGCAATTGTAGCAAAGGCCATCATAGCTGCATGGCGTCGCTGCCAATCGATACTCGGTAAGTATTTCATTGTTATCATCCCAATTGCCGTGGGAACAAAGACACTTTCATTCCCATCTATAGAGAGGCAATCCAACAGGAATTGCCCACGGTTGTAACTTTCTGTCAACCCAGCACCTTTACAATCCTTACAGTCAACATCATACCAAAGTGGATCATCGATAACATACGAAAACATATTCATAGCAACTTCAAATATCCTTCTCACTTCGTACTCAGAAAGAGTCTTGATCATACATTCCATCACGTTCACATTTGCGGTATCAAGCTCCTTGATTACATAAACTGCTTCAGATCTCAGTTGCTCGCTTGCATCTGTTGCCTCCGCTACTCGAATCATACACCAAAACAGTACATCGTGTTTCCTCATAAAGATATTCCCATCATCCAGCGAAACTAAATCACCCAAACGTTTAAGTCTACTCAGTAGAATCTCTTCTTCTCCGTGTTGATCGACAATATTCAACAAAATTGGCACGAGAAAATCACATATATCGGTTCTCTGGAGATCCTTCGAAAATAACATCAATGAAATCGATGCATTGTATGCCAATCCTTTTACTTCCTCATTCGTCGAGTAAATAGATTGCAAGATGTTGGCGAAGACAAGTTCAAAGCTCCCTCGATTCAGCCAGAACTCTCTGTTTTGAGCAACATCCAGTGGTAATTCGGATAACAACATAAGCCCTTTCTTGTTTTCCGATTCAGATCCTCCGGAATCTCCAGAAAGGCACGAGATACAGTACTCGAGAAGCTCCTCCCAACCGCCGAGAGTAGATTCACTCAACTTGCCAGCGAGGACGCCAACAGAAGTTCGGTACATCCTATCAGCGAGGAGGCCGATCGATTCGCATAGCGAACGAAACAAAATTTCTTCGGATTCTAACATGAGTGACTGAAGAATAGGGTTTTTGAGTTCAATGAGGATAGACGAACTCAACGGATTGTTTACCCCTTCGGGAAGAACTTCATGGATAAGAGCAACGATTTCAGTTCGTACTGCAAGCGGAGGGTGGAGTTCGAGGATTTTAGCGAGCTTGAATGAGAATGCGTTAGGGTAATAACGTACGAAGGATTTGAAAACTGTCTTGAACGTTTCTTTATTGGATATCACGTACTCGTCAATTGCTTCTCGCAACGCCGAGAGGTCGTTGGATTCGAGAAACTTTGCCGCGTGATCTTGTAGTTCGAAGCCGTGGATGAGTGATTTGTCTTGGAATTCTTCGGTGCGTTTTCTCTTTCTTACTCTTTCTGACAAGTAGTTGCGCGGTGGCTCCTTTATCTCCGGCACAAACGGATCGCGTAGGGAACCTTCCTCCGGTAGAGACGTCGGTGACGCTGGCGGTGAGAAAGACATCTCAGTTGAGGCGGAGCTAGAGGGTGACGCCGGCGGCAAGAAAGACTTCTGAGTTGAGGCGGAGCTAGAGGTTGACGCCATTGTTGAAAATGGGTTGAAGCTTCAATGGCGGATTTTGGCGGGAAAAGTAACTGTTAGTTTGATTGAATCTGTTTTTCTGTTGTTGCTGGAGTATCCACGTCAGCTATTCAATCGGTTTACACAAGAAAGACAAGGGCATTATCGTAAAATGTAAGGAAGCGTATTTCACATTGTTATGGGTTATTGTAATGGACCTCAGGCCCATTACTAAACTGCCGCAACAAAATAGAAGGTGCCGATATCGACACCGTTATTCATCGTTTTTGTAATAAAGAAGAAATTGTGGTTAATTCACACCGCAACGACGGCAATCAGCGTCGCAACACCTGTACCGACCAAAATTGTGAAAGTCTTTAAGTGACTCTAACGCATTATTTAAAACCTTGCTTGAGCTCATATCACATTGTTTCTAATGTAAATATTTGGCCTGTGAAAAGTAATTACAGAAAAAAACATGATTTATAAATATAGTAGAAATACATAGAGTTCTTATACAAGAAGAAACATAGAGTAAAATACCAAAGCAAGGATTTGTAATAGCATTAACCCTTTCAAAGTTTCAGTGTTAATTCAGGTGGTGAATTCTCTATGTTATCAACCAATGGTTTCGCATTCACCTCGGTAAAGCACAGATTTGAACTCTGATGAGTATTACTACTACCTCCCTCGGTCGCCTGATGGAAACTACCTTGCCACAATAGCTCAGTCTCATCATCCTCCAAGAATATCGGATGACCGATACATCCTTGCTTGAATCTCGCGTTACTTTTTATGTCGGAACTAGGCCTTATTGTTGGTGGCGAAAAACCATGGTGTAGTGAAGAGTGTGATTTTATACCTAAGGACCTGAAAGAACCATTGAGAGGGAGAGATGCCAAACTTGCATACCTCTCAGAGAATAGTCCCATTCGCATAGCTCGCTTTGCTATAATTCTTTCTCTCTTGTGTGCGTTTTGGTGTCCACCGAGCGCCTGAGAGCTGTAAAACTTGCGGTGACAGTAATTGCAAGAGAAGACTCTTGGGTTGATGGTAGGTTCATTGCTGCTCTCACTGGTGCTTGAGAATGAGAACCCTGTTGAATCTCTCGGAACCAAGTCGTTGTTGTTGTTGTTGAAATTGAGTGTTAAGTCGAGCGAGATAGGATTTGAGTACGGATGAAACTCTCTTGGATTTGTAATGTTGGAGTTGTTGGTGAAGCTGTTACTATAGGAACGTGGAGAGGTTTCTAATCCATGGACGGATATATTGGAAGCAACATCGCTACTTACTTCCGATTCATATTCTGTGGTGGGCTCTACTTCAAGATCAAAACTTGGTTTCATGATTAGAGTTAATTCACTAAATATGTCCACCAATTTATACCATCACAATATGATTTGATTAAGAGCTTTGAGCGAAAGAGATGCTTGTTTCTGCAATGAAAATCAATCCGTTCATAGTTAGTAAGCACTAAAACAAGAGAAAAGACTTTTTTAGAATAGGAAATCTTGCTCTAAAACTAAGAAGATAAATGCACCGAACCACACTTCTGTATGTATCTGATGTTCCTACATAGTTACCAAATCAGCAGACAAACATAGTAGTTGAGGCTATATGAGTTAATTACATTCTTGACTCATTGTAAGCAAGGTTTCAAATCCCAACTATTATAGTAACAACTTACCTGATCTGATCTTAAATAAATCTACAATATCTATGAATATTTTCTTCCTAAATAGTAGGCCTCCAATAATCAAATGACTTATGAGATTTAAGGTAGATAGAGTGAGTTAGCAAACAATAATGACAGAACAAAATCAAGGACAGAAAAAGAAAAACGTAAATATAAAGAAACAACAACATCCGCATAATCAAGTGGTTAAAGATCTAATCAATTGGGAATACTAGAGTTCAAACCCTGGCATAAACAATCATTGGTCAGACTTTAGTTACTTCCTAGGCGAACACTGAACTACGAGGGTCTTTTCCTTAGAGCCGGAGGGTAAAAACAGAAAAACAAATACTGCATGCAGATGGAAAGGAAGTCTTCCATGTGTGGTTCAGAGTGGTGGTGCAAAAAAGTATTGCTTGAATAAGATGATTAAAATCTAGTGAAAAAAAGTTCAAAATTATCTAGAAACTAAGAATGAAGAAGATATTCAAAAGTTCAAAAACGTACCCTCTCTTAAGTTTCAAGTTCAGATGATGGCTTTCTACTTGAGATCAACTACAAATTGCTTTGGAAATTGGAGACATGTATTTCCATTGTTTCTTCTCTTTGGAAAGGTTGGTTATGAGAAGACAAAATAAGCTTGTGTGTCTTTATTTATGTTCCTTAAGCACTAATAGAGGGTGAAATGAAAGCTAATAGTTCTTAATGCTCTAATTATTAAAAAATAGATAAAAATGTACTGAACTTGGTATAAAAATAAAGAAAGGGTAAATGATGAAAAGGGGAGAAGGAGAGACAGTTAGATGGTGGGCATTGATGTTTATTTATGGGAAAGCAAAGGTAAGATGATGTGAGTAAAGTGTTGGGAGACAAAGGAGTCAGGCACACACAAAAAAGTACGACGAGATTGTACACTTGTGGAGTTTTTAGACAGATCTGTAAAACGTTTAAAGAGAACGACCTGGTCTATCACTCGATATATTTATCAGTAAAATTTGACTACCCAAAATAATAATGTAAGTAATAGGAAATAATGAGAGGATATGGTGAAATATGCTATACTTTAAATGTGAGGCATGGTGGTACCACTTTTTAATTTAGTATTTTTAGGAAGAATTTTGGGCTTTTTAATGAAAGCAAACATCTGCTTCTGTTACATGTACAAAAAGTTCAAATCATCAACTAGGTTGATTGAACATAGTATGAGAAAAAAAAAGCAAAAATAAGATAACAGTTTTTCATAGTCATTATTCCCCCCACCTAAGATTCTCTCTAGTCTCACTTTTTCTTTCTCTCTCATTTCCCCACTTCAAAAGTGCTTTACATAACTCCCTAGTGCATTGGGTCAGCTTTTATTAGTTTCATACATGGTTCCATGATTCCATCTATCACTCCCAGTGTATACAATATGTTATGAAATTTGCGGTTAATATTGAATCTGAGATCAGCAAATTACACTCATTTAATTCAACTAACATGAGGAACATAAGTCTCTTTATGTTTGATCCAAATCAATGTTTGTTTGATGCATGAAAACAATATGATGAGTAATTTTTTGTCACAAACTCAAGACAAATTCAGTTACCGGGTCTTATCATTTTCCTAGATTTTGACCACTCTTGTGTGTTTCTTCCTATATTATCAAGAATTTGAACGTGTGATTCTTTTAAGGAAAAGGACAACCATTTGAGACATTACATAGGATTAAGATTAGGAAGGTCCAAGTTGGCACGTATAGTAATTCACTCATAAGAAAGAGATTGGAAGGATGTGATGGACCTCAATCTCTCTCATTAAAACAATTTATGAATAGAAAGATAATGGGATGGTCCATTATTTCATGCACTAAATTATAAAATCATCATAACCATATAGGGCCAATGTACTTGGTTCATTTCAAATTGAGACCGACCGTTTTCTTTAATCTTTAAATTAAGCCACGCGAGTTGTCATTCCATTTTTTGTGCGGATGCTTTTCAGTCACATTTTTTAAAATCCACACGTATATTTTTAAATACATTATAGTAGTGCTTGTCTTGAAAATTTGTGTATTTTTACATAGATGGAGTTTGGTTTGTTTAGGCAGTTCCATGTCATCTGCTAGGCGTCCAACAGGAGCCACAAGGTGGATGAGGTGATTTTTGCTTTAGTAAAATTGAGAGTTCGTCATATGTTTTTATAGACATTGATCACTTAAAATAGACGTGTGAGTTTTCACATTTCCTCTCTTTGATAACTATGAAGCTTTTAGTTTCTTGCCACATTATCTTTGACTTTAGCACTTAACTAGAACATTTAATTTTTTTCTTATGAGCCTTGAGATGACTCTTCATGATAACCTCCATCACCGGATAAACTACTTGATCAGAAATTTTCGCTGACTTCACCGAACACCGTTTGACATAATTGCCTTTCACAAGTAGCCATTGATAGATTGATCTCCAAACTTACTTGATCATCACATCTTGATGTTCTTAACTAGATCACTCATAACTTTGATTATCATTACTTGATCTATACAACTAGATCAACACAACTAGATATTTAACTATCACCCCAACTTGATCTTCATGACTTGATATTCAATCATGTTCACTTGATCACTACATCAGATGATCTTCATGTTTCATCGTGATCAACATATATTGATCAACTCATCTTGAGCTTTAAGTACCAATCAAAAAAGTTACACGGAAGAGGAGTTTTACAATCTACAACAAACCATTTCCACGGTAAAAATTTAATCAACAAGAACGATCTTCCAAATTAAAAGTACCATCTTGAAACATAATTGCACTCCTTGTCATCCAAAGATTCTAAGCTGTTGACAACCAAATGACTCTAACAATGTCACGCCCTTCATTTTTCTCCCACTGATTTCTATTAGACATAAAATCAAACACATTCCAATCATGGCCTCCAACTTGCCTACCTACCACCTTTGAACACCAACTCACACTCTTCTAGAAATTTGACATTCAAAGAACAAGTGTTGCCTATCTTCGCCGACCTAAAAATAAATAACACAACTTCTACAATTAGAGCTATCCAAACTGATGATTCCTTATTTCATCAGTTGATCTCTTGTTGTAATATTATTGAGAATTAATCTCCACCCAAAAAATAAGCACTTTTGAAGTAATTTTGCAGTGCCACAGGTTAATCAAACTCAGAATCACATATGCATTAGAAAGAATAGTATTATCTCTTCTTACTAATTTTTCATAACATGTACTAACAGAAAATCCTTTGGAGCTATCAACTTTCCAAATGAATTCATCCTCAATGTTTGTCTTAGGTTCCACCTCTTGTACAGCTGTTTTCATCTCCTCCAGTTCATCAACAACAACAGGGTCATTGTCTAAAATGCACTTATGCCACTTCCAAATTCAATCTTGGCTGATCCACTCCCCCGCTTCTGCAATGCTAACAAACAAATTTCTTGCTGCTTGGAACACATCAGGAAAATTGTCTTTCAAAGATTGATCTCCTAGCCATTTACTATACCAGAACACTATGTTTCCCCCTTCATCCAAATTACACACAATGTTGTCAGTAATATTATTTCTCTTTAACCCATCCTTAGCATCCAAAATTATTAGGTCTCTCCACCATATAGAATCATTATTTTTTATCATTATTTTATCATTTATGAACATATTCTTCTCCAAATTTTTGTACCTATGCGCCAAAATTTCATACCACAACGCGTCTTTCTCCTGCAAGATCAGCCACTTCCACTTTAAGAGAAACTCATAGTTAAAGGTTTCAATATTCTTATAACCTAGCATTCCTGTCTCTTTAGCCATGCAAACTTTGTCCCAACTCACCCAATGCACCTTTTTCCTAATCTCAGAATCGTTCCAAAGAAAGCTACCTTAAATATTTTCAATCTAATTAAGCACATTTCTAGGGGCCTTGTACAAAGAAGGAGTATAAAGAGGTATAGAGTTTAACACCAAATTTGTCATAACAATTTTACCTCCCATAGATAAATTTGTTTTCTTTCAAGAGGATAATCTTCTCTTAGAGTTGTCAATGACCTCATTCAACATGTTAAATCTTCTATGGCTATGCCCCACCTTCACTCCAAGAAACTTGAAAGGAAACAAACCAATTTTGCAGGATAGAAAAGTGGTTGCAGCGCTTAACACATTATCCTTAATATGAGTTCCAAAAATATGACTTTTGCAAAATTTTACTTTTAATCCAGACACCAATTCAAACCCCCTGAGCATTGACGTTGCACACCAGATATTTTTCCAAGTTCCTTCTCCAAGGATCATAGTATCATCAGCAAACTGAACAATATCATAGCTCATCGCATCATTGACAAAAACTCTTGAATTCCCCTATCTCCATTGTTTTCTTCATCTTCCTGGTGAGACCCTCCATGACTAAAACAAACAGAAATGGGGATAGAGGATCCCCTTCCTCAGACCCCTCTCTACTTTAAAATCCTTAATATCATTCCCATTAACAATTATAGATATTGAATTATTAAAAATGCATGCCTTCATTCAATGCTTTCACTTATCTCCAAACCCCATTCTATTGAGAAGAAACCTTAAGTAGTTACAATTCAAACTCTCAAAAGCTTTCTCATAATCTACTTTGACCATCAAGAAACTCCTTATACCCCTTTTAGCCAAATCTAAGACTTCATTTACAACCAGAACACCATCCAAAATTAATCCTCCCTAAAATAAAAGTTGTTTGATTCTGACAAACTAACCTCCCAACCACTTTCCTTAGCCTATGAGCTAGAATTTTGGACAAAATATTATAGAGGCACCCCACTAATAATTTAAATACATATTCTTTAATCACCTCCCAGCTAGAGTTCAAAAACTCAAAACTGAAACCATCTGGACCCGGGGTTTTACTACCATCACAGCTCCACGCCGCTTCTTTGATTTCTATATTAGTAAAAGGCTCTTCAAGATGACATATTTCTATCTTAGATAATGAATTAAAAACCAATCCATCAAGATTAGGTCTACACTTATTGTCTTCCTTTAAGAAATTTTCAAAGTGTCTCCTTAATTCCTCTTTGACCTCCTTCACTCCTTCGATTCTACCTTGTTGAGTGTCAAGCAAGATAAGATTGTTTCTTCTAACCCTTTCCATAATAGCTTTGTGAAAAAAAATTGTGTTCTGATCTCCTTCCTTATGTCGCACTTGTCTTGTTTTTGTCTAAGATTTATCCCCTTGTGATCCAGATTCTTCCAAATCTCTTGGTTTATGCGAGCTTTATCTTCCACAACTGTGGTGATTGGCCTTCAATTTCTATAAGTGAGCAAGTTATCAAGATCATTCAATACATCTATATCATCCTCCATTTTCAAGTAAATCCAACTAAACACGGTTTTATTCCACCATTTTAATCTACTCTTCAAGTTATTTAGCTTCTCCTTAATAAAAAAATAGCCTCTCCCATAAACATCAAAACTCTTCCATTCCTCCCCAATGAACTTAGCAAAAATAACATGATCAAAGCCACAATTATTGAACCTAAAAGGTTTTGACCCCCAATCTTAATCATTGGATTTCAACCAAATAGGACAATGGTCGGATAGATCCCTTTTTCCAACTACCTGCTCTGTAATTTTCCATTCGATAACAAAGCTATTTGACAACAAAAATCTATCTAGTCTGCTCATTGTTGTCCCACCTCCATTAAACCAGGAAAACCTTCCATGAAAACAAGGAACATAGATCAAATCCATGCCATCTATCAAATCCATGCCATCTATGAAGATCCTAAAGGCCTTCATCTCATTATATTAGTCTCTCCCTCATATCCCTTTCATTTCCTCCTTACATCACACCTCATTAAAATCTCCCCCCAAACACCAATTTCCCCCAACGTTACTTCTTATAACCTCAATCAATTCTCTCCATAACTTCCTTCATTTCATTTCACAACAAGGCGCGTATATATTTATGAAGTTGTACTATAATCCTCTCCACATACCCTTCACTCTAACATAATTTCCCCCTATAAAGATGACTATCAAATCCATTAAATTTTTCCTCCACAAAATAACCATAGCTCCTGGAGCCCCAATAGACCCAGATTAGGTCCATTTAACCTTCTCATTTCCCTAAAAGTTATAAGATAAAATGCTATCAACTGAACCTAATTTGGTTTCTTGAATAAAGAAAAGGCATATCTTGCCTGTTTGAATAAGTAAAGTGGTCCTCTTTCTTTTGGTGATGCTTCCCTCGCCTATGTTATTAAAAGATAAGATATTTATTTGACTGTTTGATTGTTCTCCTCCTTGCTAGACTTTCATTCTTTATCTCTATCCTCCATAAGTCTGATTGCCTCCTCATAGTCCTTCTTTGACCCTATTCCAGAAATCCCTAACTTTGTAATTGTCTCCCCCACTTTACTCAACACGTTTGACTTCATGTTCTCCATGACTTTCTTGTTGCAAAATATGACGTCTAAATCATTCAGAAAATCAATCGATCCCCCCCCCCCAATGAGAGCTCATTCTGAGAATTTGAAAGCCTTCTGGATGTAGTTGGCTCCTTTTTGTTGTGCCTTTTCCTTAGATTTACCCATATTTCTCCTTGTTATCGTTGACACCGATATTTGGGATTTTGCACTTTTTAGGGGTTTTGCACTTTTTGTGGATTTTACGTTTTGTAGGTTTTAAAGCTACAAAATAAGACGGTTGAATCTCCATTTGGATGTCTTCAAACAAATCCTTCAATGTTTTCTTTTTCCTTCTCCTTTTGGGCCTAACTTTCCTCACCTTCAAACACTTACTATCAAAGCTTAATAGGGTGCCTACCCTTTATACTTTTTTGTTGAGCCCAAAATAAGAGGAGTTATCTGCCCCTTCTAAATGAGTCTCCCTCTCTTTAATTCTTCCATTAGGCCCACAACCCTTCTTTGACTTTGGCAAAAACTCCTGCTCTTTACTGCACTAAGGCTTTTGGGGAATGTGAGTGTTAATGTCAACAACACTTGCACCAACGTCCACCTTTGGGGAATACAAGGACTTTATCTTCTCCCACGAAGTTTTTGCATGTGTCTCATTAACAATATAATTATAAACATTATCTTATACATATTGTCGAATAAAACCACATACATGTAGATGTTCAAACTCTCATTCTTCATTAGACACAAAATCTGGCTATGCGGAACTAAACACAAGTAAATGCAATTTCTTCATAAATAGTAAGTATTTCATTTTGCTCTTTCACAAATGGTAATTAGAACTATTCAACAATACCATCTTCATATTTATATTTGACTTCATTATTCAAACAAGTAAAAATAACCCCTAACTAAGAGCTATAATGAGAAATTAACACGCAATAATAGACCAATACGCATCTAATTATATAAAATTTTCTAAACTTGTCCTCAATATGAGAGTAAAAATCATGAGTCGTCCAGACCAAAGAAATAGTTCAACTATAATCAAATAAGGGTACAAGAGAGTCTTAAAGTGATTCACACATTAATGGTAACAACCACAAAATCACAAAGCAAACTAAATTACAAATAAGAATCAAAAAGTTTAAAAATTACTCAAATCAGCAGCTTCATTGTGAAGTAGATATCTCTCAACTCAGACTTCATTTTGAAGAATTTGAACGTTCGAAAGGTAGATACAGGTGTTGTAAACTTGTTCTCCAAATTTGAGTTTGATCTGACGGTTAACAAATCTGAAATCGACGATTTAGTGAGAGTGGTTGCAAAAAATCGGATTCTCTCCCTTTTTCTTTCTTTTGAAGTCTTATTTTCTCTTTATCTCTCACAACTCTATATTGATCATCTCCACTAATAAGACAAATATGCTAACATATTTGATTCTTTCTCCAGATATGAAGGAAGACCAAACTCAACATTATTTTTATTTGAATATGTTTTTATATAAAAATATAAATGTACTTTTTATTTTCTCGAACACTCTCTAGGTGTCCTTCACAAATCTCAACCATTAAGATTATTTTTTGTTATGAAGAAAGGAGGAAGATTACATGAACGGTATTTACTGACAAAACTATTCTTCACTTGTAATATTTTGAGCTCCAATGCCTAAAAGAATAATTGTAGTAAAATCTAAACGAAACACAAAGCAGTACCATATGAATATAGAAAGAATGTGAAAGGAAGGAAGCAATTATATAAAGAACTAGATCTCTTATAATAGAAAAAAAAGTACTTTCCAAAGATATATATATATATATATATATATATATATATATATATATATATATATATATATATATATATATATATATATATATATATATATATTGGATGCTGCCTCATACTTTTGGATTGAAATGGAACAATAAAAGATAAACAATATTTTAAATGCATTGGAGGCTTAAGCACACATTTAAAAAAGGATTAATTTTTTCATAGACTGATAAAGAAGAAAAGAGTGGAGAAAGAATACATAGGGTCCATATATCAAAGTATATTTTTTTGTAGGTTTTTTACTTAAAAAGTACTCTTAGGTTGGGACACCTACTAATTAGCTCATTCAAGCCTTAACCTAAGCACATGTTTTCACTAACTAGATTAGAGTAGTAAAGAATTTTAATTTAATAGGAAAATATGACAAATGCATCCTCCACATATCTTATTCATGATCCAAAATAATACAAAATGACAACCTATGTTATTTGTATCTTAGTATCCTATTTAATAAGACTTTTTTTATATATATAATAAACCATAATTTATCGGAGTATCCTATGTTATTTTGTTTTCATTTACACAAACCACATAAATATCACGTGAGCAAGTGTGAGACATCCTCGCTTGGTCATGGCAGCAAGAGACAAATCCATGTTTCCGCAGTTTAGTGCAGTTACCATGACCCTGCTCTCACTATCTTAACCTCACTGGTCCCCACTCCCATTCTGTTGTTCCTACCTCTTATTACAATATTGCCTAAACTGTATAATCAGCACTAACATTATGTTAATGCACAAGATATATATGTTAATTAACTCTATTCTTTGAGGCTAGTTCTTGTCATTGGTGACTACTAATATATTCTCATGCATCTTCACTTAACAATTGTTTACCTTAAAATATGTAGTTATACTTATAGTGGTGCTTAGTGAGAGCCCACCATATCATAGACTAGGCTTAGTCATTATGTTTCATAGCCATGACTTTTTTCTTATATTAATTATATATGTTAACAAATACATGTTCATGATTCCAATTAATTGGGGCAAAGCTTGTCACAACCACAGGTTAATTTCTGAAATTTTATATCTAAAACTAACATTGCAAAAATGAATTCGCATGATAACTATCACATTAGTACTTGGCAGACACAGAGGCTAATATTGGAGAAAAGATGAAATATTATTCGCTATTGTTTATTTATAGGTCACATAATGTTTGTGCCTTAGTTGAATATAAAAATGATATAATACACTAGTCAATTTCGAATCAAACCAATTGTTTAATACTCACTATTTTGGTTATGACATTGTAAGATGCCATGTGTACATTGAAGAATTTTTCTTAGACCTTTTACAAAAAGTAAATTGAGGGCATTCTCTCAATTTAAATCTAAAGTCCCAATTGACTTTTTCTTTTGAAAATTTGGAAAATTTTGTATAAAATTGACCCAAAACAAAAATTGTTAGTATTTAGAAAAATCAAATTTGAAACTTTAAGAGGAGCTCATTTTTAGGTCTTAAACATTCACCAATAAGTCAATCCTAGAAATTAGTCATGTTAATATTAGAATGTTGGTCCCATTTATATATCATGCAACAAACTCTTCTCCCCTTTTATTATTTTTCTTCCCAATAGTCAAATCACAATACAATCTTAATTATTCCATCTCACAGTTGTCTTTCTTTCTTTATACTATTAATTTTGTTTGAGCTATATGTCATTGTTAAGTCTTGTTTTATAGATGATAGGTTGTTTCTTGGGTGGTTACTACTCGGTCAATATCCCTATTATTAAGGGATGGTTGTTTAATTTAGTCATACTATGTTATTAGGTTATGCTAAACGTGGGATGGTGTTGTGGTATCAGAGTCTATTGGTCAGACCATGGGTTCATCCATCAAGTCCAAAAGAGTCTTAGGCGTGAGGGGTATATTGGAAAGATCTCAAGTTCCATATTAGTTAGACATAGAGCATCTGAAGAGTTTATATAGAGTTCCACCCTTCACATTATAAGTCGGTTTTGTAAGGATCTGTTCAACCAAATTCAAATAGTGTTTTCATATTTCAGTTTGTTATGTCAGACTATATACTAGCCAAGTTCTCCTCTCAATAAGAACATGTTTATTTCTCCCTCTTTCCCTATCCTTTTATAAGTTATTTTAACATATACTATCAGAGTTCCATCATAGGGCCTAGTTAAATATTAGAGGCATCAGACTTCTATGTGTGTATTGATCAAAGTCTAATTGAAGAAAGTTTATTTTGCAACCAACAATTCTGAAATTTGATGGGTACTATGATCATTGGGCTATGCTCATGGAAAACTTTGTATGTTGAAAGAAATATTGAGGTTTGGAGAAGAGTGGGATTCCTACAACAACAATTTGTTTTCACATATGCCTATAGGAGGAATATTGAATATCAGAAGTTAAAACATTTGAAAGCAAAGAACTATCTATTTCAAGCATTAGATCGTTCAATCTTGGAGAAAATCTTCAACAAGGATACATCAAAGAATATATGGGATGAATTGAAGAAAAAATATAGGGAACAACAAGAGTAAAACGTGCACACTTGCAAGCTCTCCGAAAGGAGTTTGAACTTTTCACATAAGGGCAAGAGAATTTGTGAATGAGTGTTTTACTTAGATCCTTAATTACCATATCCAACAAGATGAAATAAAACAGTGATAACAAGGGAGATTTTGTTTTAGTTGAAAGATTTTGAGATCCATTACTCCGATGTTTGATTTTGTCATATGTTCCATTGAGGATTCTAAGGATACCGATACCTTAACCAATGACGAGTTACAAAGAAGTCTAATTGCGTATAACGCATGCGCTTTCATATTGAAGAAGAACGCGCTTTGAGTATTACTTATGAAGATCAATATGGAGGAAGGGGTCGAGGTCGTAGAAGTTTTAAAAGAAGAGGAAAGGGACGAGGAAGACAAAACTTCAACAAGGCCACAATGGAGTGCTGCAATTGTCACAAGTTAGGTAAATTTCAATGGGAATGTCTAAGAAAGGAGAAGGAGACTAACTATGAAGAGACTCAAGAATAGATGTTACTGATGGCTTGCATATGTGAATAAGGCAGATAGAGAAGATAGGTTGTAACTTAACTAGGGAGGCAACAATCATATGTGTGGGAAGAAGGGATACTTCTCAAATTTTGATGGGAGTTTTAGAGATTCAGTGAAGCTGGGAAATAATTCAAGCTTGGTTGTAATAGGTAAGGTAAATGTACGATTTTAAGCAAACAAAATATACATATCATCACAATATTATTTTATGTTCTGGAGCTGAAGAACAATTTATTGAGTATTGGACAATTGCAAAAAAAAATACCATTATGTTTCAAAGTAGAAGTGTAAAGTGTTTCATCTTGAGAGAGGCTTAAACTTGGAGACAAAGATTTCATTAAATCAAATGTTCATGTTGCATGTTATTTGTCAGCCTATAACATCCAATTGTTTCGATACAATTAAAAAGAATATAGTGGAACTTTGGCCCTATATATAGATACTTAAGCTTTAAGGGTTTAAAGACTTTGCAACAGAAGAAGATGGTGAATGGTTTACCGCATCTTAAGTCTCCTTTGAGGCTATTTAGGGTTTTTTGTGGAAAAGCAACAAAGGTACTAATTTTTAAGTAAGAATATTTGATGAGCTTCGCAAATTCTCCAATTAGTATATGTTTATTTTTCTAGGCCGATCAAACCCATTTCTAACAAAAACAAATGGTATTTGGTATTTTATCACTTTCACATATGACTTAAGTAAAATACATGGTTTTATTGTTTAATAGAAAAATTAGAAGTCTTTTTTTGTTTTTAAAAGATCTAAGATTCGTGTTGAGAAGGAAATAAACTTACTTATTAGAGTGTTACGTACTGTTTGATAAAGAGAGCTTACATCACAAGAGTTTATCAATTTTTGTGATGTAAATAGTAAATGACAATAATTGACAGCTACATACACGCTACAATAAAATGGAGTTGTGGAATAGAAGAATAGAACTATTATGAGTATGGTTTGTAATACAATTTCAGAAAAGAAAATCCCCAAAACTTTTTGCCATGAAGCAGTCAATTGAAAAATGAATGTTTCGAATCAAAGTCTAATATTAGTAGTAAAAGATAAGACTCTAGAAGAAGCATGTGGTGGAGTTAAGCCTTCAATTGAGCTTTTGAGAGTTTTGGATGTATCTTTCATGTTTATGTGCCTGACAATAAAATAACTAAGCTGGATAAAAGCTTGAGTTGTGTTCTATTGGGAGCTAATGAAGGATCAAAAGCTTATAGATTATATAATCTAACTTCACAAAGGATCCTAATAAGTAGGGATATTTTGTTCAAAGAATACAAAAATTGGGATTGGGATAAGACTTGTGAAGAATCCATTGTGTGTGATTTGGAATGGGGGATCACGAGGAAGAATAAACTATTTTGATGACAATCAAGAAGGGAATAAATTTGATATTCAATATGATATAGAAGCAGAAGAGAAGGATCTACAAATGACGTGTCACCACCTTCATCGCCACCACCTGGTATGGATGACCATAAGCGGTTACAGATGATAACACTTTTTCATATAACCTCATGGTTTGGTAAACCAGATGACGAAGTTTATGTTCTGACATCGCATATAGAACATATTGCTCGTAGTGGATCAATGTAGATTTTATTATTTGTGTATTATTTTGGTTTAGTAATGAATTACTTGTAGATTATTGACATTTTATCTTAACACTGAATTAGATGAAAATTTAACATTACATTATTGTAGGATTTGCATAACTTAACACGAACATTGTTTAACATAACATGACTTAATAAGGAAATGAATAATGCTATACTTACACCCCAAACTTACACCAATATTTACACCAAACACTGTTCAGCGTATTTATACGGTGAACAGTGTTTTTTAAAATAAAATAATAAGATTTATAAAAAATATTTTTTATTTTTAAAATTATGGACGACATTGTTCATGTAAGGACGTGCATTAACCAACTTCATTACTGCATTAACCAAGTTTTTACACTGCATTAACCAAGTTTGGTGACTGCTAAAAATAAATTTTAATACATGGATGTTGCATTAACCAACTTCATTACTGCATTAACCAAGTTTTTACACTGCATTAACCAAATTTGAGTAATGTTATTCTTATACCCATGAACAGTACTTTCCAGTAGTCATTAAATTTGGTTAATGCAGTGTAAAAACTTGGTTAATGCAGTAATGAAGTTGGTTAATGCAACATCCAAGTATTAAAAATAATTTTTAGCAGTCATCAAACTTGGTTAATGCAGTGTAAAAACTTGGTTAATGCAGTAATGAAGTTGGTTAATGCACGTCCTTATATGAACAGTGTTGTCCGTAATTTTAAAAATAAAAAATATTTTTTATAAATATTATTATTTTATTTTAAAAAATACTGTTCACCGTATAAATACGGTGAACAGTGTTTGGTGTAAGTATTGGTGTAAGATTGAGGTGTAAGTATAGCATTGCTCTAAGGAAATAACATGAACATAATTTAAATGGTACTAGATGATTCAAGATGTTTCAACATCTTATTAATATCGTCGACAAATCTCGCAATTCTCAAATCTACCTCAATTGGACCCTTTGTTTCGTATCAGTGACATGTGATTCGTGAGTTTTAAATCTTCATATCTACTCAGCTCAAATTTACTAAATCTAATATTCCCTTCATTATTGATTGATGGTAAATGGTACTCGATTTTAACCATCTTTTATTGTCGGTGTGGTGCAAAAGATTATCCAATTTGAATTTCAGAACATCAAGAGGGGTGTCCTCTGTGAGTCTAAAATCAACAAGTAATTTCACGTTGTTAAAGTACACAAAATACGAGATACCAATAATATTCTGAGATGTTTCTTTTAAACAATATATTGTGCATATTTATACAAGTTTAGAATAATTATGGACCCGATGCAATCACAACATATAAAAGTGTCTGTAAAATCTCAACCGTTGAGAATTAACATTACCGGATTTTTTAAGATTATGGGAAAGTCCGGTACGCTTAGGAATTTTTCAAAAAGACCGGTAAAATTTGCCACACACCAAATTTTTTCAAAAATTCAGTAAAAATGCATATCAAATTTTTTGACTGTCCTACCTGCAGTGGAGGAGCCATAAATTTTAAAGAGTCTGGACAAAAATTTTACACCCTATTTTTAATAATTTTACACTCTATTTCTACTAATTTTACTCTTGATTTTGTCTAAAAATTTTGCCATTGATTTTGTCTAAATATTTCACACCCTATTTGTACTAATTTTGTCCAAAAATTATTAATTTTGTCCCTAGTGTTGGTGTTGTCTAAAAATCAACTATTAAATTGGGACTATATAACAAAAGGAGGAGTTGAACTCGGACGCGTACCCGGACTCGCTGGGCTATAGATCTGATCTGCCTATGCTTACCTAATTTTTTGATTGACTACCGAATTTTTAATTGACCTACTGAAATTTTCGCAAGAGAGAAAACCTTTCCAACACTTTATTAATGAAAAAAAAAAAAAAGAGAGATATTTTTAGTATATTAGGAGAATTTGAGGAGTACCAGATAAAACTCTATGGTGGCAAAACAAATTCTCTTATTATTGCCACTATTTTGGGTTGGGCCTAAATAAAAATTGTAAAAAAATCTTTTTTTTTTCTTCTTCACTTTTAGTAGTTTTTAGATGACTGCTAGAAAGACCCCCAAACTCCTATTATTAAAAATATTTTCCTTGCAATAGCTCCTTTTCAATAGCTTTATTTGTATCCAAGTTACTATGTGTTTTGGGAATCTGCAATAGCTTCAAAATACAATATTAAAAGAAATTAGATTATGAGCAATACCTTCAAAATATAATATTAGAAAATTAGAAACTACTATAATATTGAAGCGTCGAAGAGGATGCATGCACGATATCAACAATAATCTCGTAATGTCTCTATTTAGTACACGTGAATGATTGCCTCAAAATACCTGGTACTAAACTCATGACTATTGTAAAAGAATTTAGAGTTAGTTTAGAGGAGGTGCAATATATAATATATAAAGCGTTTATTTTTTTATTGCTGCCATAATAGGTATTGTACACTCCAAACTCAATCCTTTTAATTTAAATAAATTATTATTTGATTAAATTATAATCTAATTAAATATTTTTTTCTCATTAATTGCTCTTTGTGTGATTAATTGCTCTTTGTGTGGTCTTATACAATCTCCTTTATTATGGGTGTTTCGCGGGTCGGTTTGATTCGATTTTGAGAGAATCCGATACCCAAACCGATTAAAATTAAATGATTTAGATTGGATTTACAAATTTTTGCGATAAAGTCCAAACCGAACCGATCCGAGAAACAACGGATTGGTTTGGATTGGATTGATCGGTAGATAAAAAATGCAATAATATTTTTTAAAAATAAACAAAAATTAATTTTTCATATTATAAAAAATATAATATTAATAGTGTTCAATTTAAATATTATACTAGAAATTTTTCTCTAATAGATTCAAAATTATCTAACAAGAAAAATATCTAAGATTAACACTTTTGAATCTATAACTAGTCACTTGAATTAATATGATAATGAATGTGTTTCAAAACTTTATGTTAATTTATCATATTACACTATCAATTTTCTAATAACAAATTAAAATAACATAACTTGTCCACACACAACATTTTATTTTTTTTTTATTGAAGTTGAATGCTTCGTAATAATTTTCAAGATAATTAATTATGATTGGTTTGGGTTGGGCTTGCGGGTAAAAAATTGAAAATCTGATGTCCGAACCGATTGTCATTGGATATCATTGGTTCGGTTTTTGCCCGAACAGAAAAAATATCTAACCCAAACACTCTGGTTTGGTTCGGATTCTGATTTGGTTCGGATTTACCCGAACCAATGAACACCCCTGCCCTTTATTGAAAAAATATTAATATTAGGCTTAATTCATTCTGGGTCTTTTAACTTTTTTTATTGTCTTTTATTTAATAAACAATGCACTTAAGTCTCTCAAAAATATTTTTCGTTAGTTAATTTGATACTTTCCATAGGTAAGGTGAAAAATATTGTTGAGTCTTTACCATAAATTTCATTAATATTTTTAATATTAATCATTTGATTATTGTGAAAATGAGTGATGTACTTACAATGTAAAAAAGTTTTCCATTGTCAATCAATCACAATCATATATCCCAACAAATCATATTGTTATGCTTAAATTACTGAGATGACATCAGTTTATTACATTTTTATTGGATGTTTTATACTGTCAGTCTATGTCCATTAAACTCTTGATTATTTTTACTAAGTTTCACATCTTTAGATCTTGATGCTATCAACACCTAATAATCTGTTAAGAGTCTCACATCGAACAATATATAGCTGAACATATGCTTATAAATGGGGGCAATCTTCATGCTATTAGCCGATTTTATAGAAATGAGTTAAATCCAACGACATTTCTTAACATAATCTTCATGTATCTTATATTTTTCCTCTTTTCTTCTTCATCATCTTCATGAACATCTTCATCATTTTTATCAAAATTTCAAAAAATTCAGAAAAAACTAGAATTACTTTAGTAATTACTAGTACTGATTATGCTATAAACATATGGTAATATGAAGTGCATATCATGATTTGCATGAATAATCCAATTGCCAAACCATGTGAATACTCGTCACGGGCCATTCTTGTCTGATGATTTATGGTATTGTTCTGCGAATCAAACGCATCATGTAACATATGCATTAATTTCAATAAGAAATTGTACATATCAGGTGTTCTAAAATTTGTCAATATATACATGTACTTAGAGAAAGATCGGAAGGGGAATCAAGAATAAAACAAGTAAATGTGAGAGATAAAAATTCATATGTCTATTTTGATGGATCCTCACTAGTGGTCGTGAGTCTGCTATTGATCGATTATCTATTGTAGTGCAAAAATGTTGCCTGTCGAAACTAGATTAGTTAATGACATTGTAATGCTATCATTTTTAAAGGAGGAAGCTTTAATTTTGATTAGGGGTGGCAAAATGGACCCATCTCATTGGGCATGTCCGTTTTGCCCACACTTTAGTGCGGGGCGGACCAAAGGTTTAGGCCCTCACCCTATAATGTGTCTGCTCTGCCCTGTCCCGTTTTTACGCGGGCTTTTGCGGGCATGTGCATTTACATAAATTTTTGTGTTTTTAGGCTTAAAAGATGCAGTGCCCGCGGGCTTTCCCCGCCCTCACTTTATTGCGGGACGGGGCTAGGTTTTAGGCCCGCGTCCTTAACTATGTCAGTCCCGTCCTGTTTTTTGCGGGCTTTTGCGGGGCGGGCATGCCCGTTTGCCACCCCTAATTTTGATGATTGTATGTCGGCAATTATCTATAGATCGTGGTGTTGGTTGGGTCTGATATGTAAAACCGCTGATGGTTGTAATTTCTCGACTTGGAATACTCTACCCAATGGCGAAGCCAGAAAAATGTATAGCCTCGGCAAAAAATTTAATGACCGGAAATCTACCAAAAAATTTAATGACCAAAAATTTAACAAAAGAAAATCTAGGCAACTACACAGCTTCATTCTTCGGAAATAAACTACTTACAACTATACATTTGTGTCAGTATGGGCAGTCTCCACAACTGCGAATCCAAGGATCTAAACAAGCAGACTGAAATTTATGTCCACATTGTAAATGGATTAGTTTATCTCCCTCAATGAAAGATTCCAAGCATATCCCACAATCTTGCAGTATCCTGGATTTTGATTTTGTATTGATGCTGATAAAAACTTCAAGGTGGAAACAGGCAAGGGCCTCCTGAGTGAGACCCGATGTCTTTGTAGATGTTTCTTGCAAGAGCTGGAACCTTGCCATTTGAGAATTCAAGTCAGTAACTAAAGAATCCTCAGTTACAACTTCACTTGATAACTCACTTTCTTGATCCTCCTCATCAATTGGATCTCTATTATTTTACCTGAGAAAACCAACCCTGAAAAATAATGTAAAAATTCAAACTTCATCAAAGGCAATGGCAGGCCTTCAAGAACAAACAACCAAAAAATTATACAGAAGAAAATTTAATGTCAAATGCGCAGTGGCATTCTTTCTAACAATCGACTTATAAAAAAGGACCCAAATATTTTATTTAAAGGAGAAAATTGCAATTATGCAAATTTGAATAGAATTAAACTATTTAACGCTTAAAATTTCGAGGAGCAAAATGCTAATTTACTCTACTTTATATAACATAACTCATAAATCAATAAAAAATGAAGATGACCTTTGTTGCTAATCTTAGAGACAAATTTACTATACAATCATGTCACAAATAAATTGATTTCACATACTAGCATTTCAAACTCACAATTTAACCTCAAATACCCAACCTTACATTTGATATAGTAGCAGACTATTAGTTCTACAAACATAGTAATATTATTATTTATAGCATGCATTTTCAAGAAAATGAAGAGAAACAAATTGAAAATCAAACATGTTTCTATCTACAGGCTCTCCTCTCAACCTCTGAAGGAGTCTTTCTCGCGCAAATCTCACACCTACAGGTAATCCGTTACCACCACTCGAATTTGGAATACCTCTTACACTTTCTCTAGAATCAAAGTTATCATGAAACAAAGACCGTCGATAACTCGCATCAAATCTATCAGAAGCACGCTTCTAACAAACACCAAATTGAGTCGATCAAATTTCACAGTATCAAAAATAACCAAAACAAAACCCTAATCCACCGTATCAATTTAGAAAAACAAAAGAACACGACTCATGCATTTCATCGAACACTTGATGTGCATAGCATGAAACAATAAACTCAACAATAATTTTTCACCGATTCATAAACCACAAGTCCACAACCTACAACAACAATGAATAACATCACAACAATGATTTCACATCAAAAATCGAGCTCAAAAGTGAAAGAAAAGGAATAAGAAGAGAACTCGCGACAATTTGACATCTAAACACGACCACTATTTCGCAACTGTAGCGGTAAAAATGTGACTCGACGCGTTTTCACGCGTTCGAAGTACAACAGAGTCGCCACCGAACTTTACTTATTCCAAGAAGGAAAGGGAAAATATCGATAAAACCCAAAAAGAGAAAAGGAATGGATAAGATGGTCATCGCAACCAAATTAGGGTTCGGGAGTCGGTTAAGCAAGGGGAAGGTATTAGCACCCCTCACCTCCATCGTACTCGATGGGACCCATTTAGTTATTCTTGTGATTTATTGTTAGCTTATTATCTATTTGCGTTATTTATTAGGTTGGAAAGAAGAAAGAAACAAAATAAGATTTTTTATTATTGTGCTCGCCAAGACGTTTGTATCTTGTGCCTACGTATTCCCTAGTGCAATGGGAAAGTCAGAGCAATCGTAGTTCGGGCTAAAACGCCGAATTTGTTTTGTTGATTGATTTTAGCGAGAGGTACTCGATCTCTTTCAAATGGAAATACTACGCGCACATGGATATGATATCACTACAAGAATGGATAACTAAATCAAGATAAGACGTGATTTTGGCCATCATCGCATTCGAGTGGAAGATGTTAGATCTTCACATGTGGAAGTATGTTCGTATTGAAATTGAATAAGTGTCTCGTTTTATGAAAAAGAGAGTTTTAAAATGTAAAAGGGTGTGAATGAATTGAAAGTTTGTTTGTTAAGAGAAATCAAACATTTAAACAAAAGCTTAACGGCCATCGCCCAAATGTTTGAAAGAGAAAATTGTACAAGTACGTACAACCTCCTCGTAGGTGATGAAGATGATTTGATGAGTTGAAAGACATTTAATTGGATCCAAGTATTTAAACAAAAGCTTAACGGCCATCGTTTAAGATACTTGAAAGAGGAACTCGCTAAAACAAGTTTTTTATGAAGTCTTTAATGGAGTCTAAACATCCAAACAAAGGCTTAACGGCCATCGCTTAAATGCTTAAAGAACAAATTGTACAAGTACGTACAAACTCTTCTTTCCATTATAGATAAAATGATTTGATTAAATGAAAGTGTTTTTTTTGTAAAGAAAATGGTGAATTAAATCGAGTTTTATGGAGCGTTTAATGGAATCAAAGTATTCGAATAAAAGCTTAACGACCATCACCCAAATACTTTTAGGACAAATCGTACAAGTACGTACGAACTCTCCTTTTCCATTAGAACTCAAAACTCGATTCGATTGCAAAGAACTTTGTTTTTTTGTATCATTTTAAATATTTTGGATAAATCTTAAATATACATTTAAATAAGATATTTTTAATTATTTAATAAACCTAGTAAATAAAATAAACAATAAATATTTTTATGATTTTATACTATAAATCAAACACCAAAATAAAACAAAGTTGAAAATAGTTAAGTAAAATAGATTAACAAAAATAAATGAGGGTGTGTGAATAAAAGGAGATGGGCCTGTTCAAATTCGTCCAAGAAAGGCCCAATACATGAAGACAAAGAATAAGATCAATAAAAGAAAATAAAAAAAGAAAAAAGTGTTGGGCCGGGTCGAGGAAATCCGGTTTGTCCTTCAAACAAAATGGGTTAGAAAAAAAAACCTAGGGACCACACTCGGCCCCCTTCATGTCCACGCAGAAGAAAATAAAAAAGAAAAAAACAGATCTTCTTCTCTCAGATCTCACTCTCTCGCGCCATTGAAAGAGCTTTTGAGCTCAGACAAAATCAGATAACAAACAACCAAATGCCCTCAACCCCAATTAATCCCAACACCCTAATTTTAATCATATGGTTTACAGTTACATGTTGATATTACAAGCTTAGTAAGATGAAAAGGTAAACAAACAAAAAATTGAGCAAAGCTACAACAATCAACGGTACCAGAGGATCCACTGAGCTTTGACTCTTCAACAACGACCTTCTCTTGGTAAATCCCAGATCCCTTGCTTTACGTATTCCACTTCTTCTCCTTCTTTCTCTTGTGTATTGCTACCGCGTTTGAGAGCTGAGTGTTTTGTGTTTGTGTGCGAACGGGTTTGTTGTACAAATTTGTGAGGTTTGTTTCAGGGCTGTGAATATCACGGTTTTGGTTTGAATGATAGTAAGGTTGTATGAGTTTGTGTGGTAGAAATTTTTGGATTTGAGTTGAAGGTTTATGAGTGAAGATGTTGTGAGAAGGGTGAGTGTGAATTTTGAGTGTATTTTATGGAGTGTTGGTATGAGGTTTCGCTGCTGTATGTTTAAGAGGGTGGGAGGTGTGTTATGGTTGATGTTGTTTGTAGTATGAAGGGAGTTTTGCGATTCAGATTGAGGTGAGGTTGAAGTTTGTGTGTATTGATGGTGAAAGATTACTGAGTGTTTATTGGAGTGAAGTTTGTGAGGTCCAAGGACTTGGAGAGATTTTGAGGTACTATTAAGGCAAAGGTTTTTTATTTTCGTTCCTCCGTTTGATATGGTGCTGCTGAGCTTTTTATAGAGGGATTAGAGTGGGTTTTGGGGGGAAAAATCAAGAGGTTTTTGAACATTTTTGTCAACTGATTTTGTGCTTTTGATGCAGGTTTTGTGTGATGCAGGTTTTGTGTGATGCCCCTTTTGTGTAATCTTTGGCTTGTTATGTATGGCTTGTAGCAGCAGGTTTTGGACAGCAATGAGGTGCAGCAATTTTGGACCATTGCTTGTTTTGAGATAGCAGGGATTTGTGCAGAGTTTGGAGCAGCATAGCAGAGGCGTGGGATAGAGAAAGATGAAGGAGAACCCTTTTTTGTTTGACTATTTTTTTTGTGTGAATTGGGCCTTTTCTGTTTTTATGGACCCTTAAAGCATCCTTTGGCCTTTTCTTTTTTTCTTTGACATAAGTGACAATAGAACAAAAATAATAATAATAACAATAATGAAAACTGATAATAATAATAATAATAACAAAAAAATATGTTAATAATAATAATAAATAAAAATGAAATAAAAATTAACCTTATTTAAATCATAGACTAAAAAATAAAAAAAGTATCTAAACTATCTAAGCTATTTTTGTTGACTTTAATAAAAAAGTCGATTTTCAAGTTATGCAAAAAAAAATGCGATGAATGAATGCACACTAAATATGAATGCGATACTATCAAATGAACGAAATATGTAGGTCAAAAATTGGGGTGCGACAGATGCCCCTATTTAAGTTTCTTCTATCGGAGATGTGAAGAGGCTTAAATACAAAGTACACAATTTTTGTCCTTCATATGCAAATGGAATGCAATGCATGGACTCTTTTTTATTTTGAATGAAATATGATATGAGGCGGACTCGATTATCTGTGGGGAATAAAATTTGAAACAATGCAATCAATAAAGGTAATCAGGGTAAAACCTGTCCTTTTTAGTTGATATTAGTTAGTATATGTTAGGTTGAAGCCTTGAAGGTCAACGAAAATACGCAAGGAATGTTGAATTTAATTAGTTGAAACATTAAACCATACTCTTAAATTGTAAGAGTGGAGTCAACGAACAAGTTAATAAATTAATAGGTGTGTTAGATGGTTTATGGAGTAGTAGCTTGTTCACCTGTACCACACCAAACATTGTTGCACAGTGGGTAGACGTCAAAATTCAGCAACTAGCTAGTGCCAATAATAAGGACTAATAGCACTCACATTGGTGTCACCCAATTTGATAGTATAAATGGATTATACTCGATAAAATATATTATTTTATATTTTTCAATTGGTTAAACCACCCAACTATATTTTTTAAATATTCATACCACTCATATTAATAATTAGTTTAAATAGATTAATTCAAACAATTTATATAAATATATTTAAAGAATTTAAGTTGTATGGCCGGAGGGAGTAGGTTTGTTATTAGATAAAGAAATAAATTCAATTACGCATTCCTCTTTTTTACGGGTGGAAATAGGTTAGGTTAGGCTAGGCTATAGAAGGCCCGAGTCTGACCTATGATAAAAGTCTGACCTATTGTCTACTATAGGCTTTTTTTGTCGGTCGGGCATGGCCTTTTTAAAAGTCTGGTCTACTCTGAAAGCCTATTTAAAAGTAAGTTTTTCATTAAGGTTTTCAATTAATTCATATTAGTTAAGAAGCCTTATAGGTTGGTCTATATATGTATATATAGGCCAACCTATTTATCATTTTTTAATACCAAATCCACACCCTATTCTTTCCCCATATCAAAACCCACCAAAAATCTTTTGCCACATGTGTCTCAAAGACCTCTGATTTCAGCGATGGGCACAACATCAACAAATATGTCACCGTTTATGGACAAGCAGATAATGGATCTGAATCTCTCTCATGGATCTCCTGCTCCTTCCACCAATGATTTCATCGACCTACTCAAGCTCCCTCGTCACCACCAACAACAAGTACTTGAAGATGATGGTGATGAACAACAACACAAAGAAATTGATTTATCATTCACTCATAATAACGAAATCGAAAGTGACGATATTGTTCCTAGCTACGATTTTCAACCGAGTAGTTCGCTCCTTACCCAAAAAACCCAAACCTCATCCCGCCGAACATGTCATCACCAGAGGCAATATCCTCTTCCCTCAGATTCTTCAACTCATCACTCGCTAACCGAGTTCTCGCAACTCGGAACCAGGAAGATTTGGCTGCTGATTTGGAAGATGGAGATCTACATGTAGATGAGGAAGCTACTGAGCATGAGGTTCAAGGAAGGAAAAAAATCTTCTCAGAAAGTTATAACCACTGCTATGGTTGATTTGTGGTTGAAATCAATTAAAGAAAATGGGAGCTTAAATGCGGTTCGTTCCTTGATGAAGGCTTTTAGGGCTACGTGCCATTATGGTGATGATGAGGAGAATGAGTCTATGGAAAAGCTTAGTGTAATGTCTAGTGATGTGTTCAACAAAATAATGTTTACCATACTTAATGAAATGGATGGAATACTAAGAAAGTTGTTGAAGATTCCTGTTATCGGTGGAAGAAAACAGATGGTAACATATTTAATGACCACAAAACATTGGAGGATTTATGGCCATATAGTGAAGTCTTACCTTGGAAATGCTTTCCATATTTTGAACCAAATGAATGAGTAGCACATGATATCATTTACTTTACATCGGCTTAAATATTCTTCAGTGTTATTGGCTGCTTTTCCTTCGCTCCTAAGGAAATACATTAAGGTGTCTCTTCATTTCTGGGGTACTGGTGGAGGTGCCCTTCCGGTTGTTTCGTGCTTATTTATGCGAGAGTTATGCATTTGTATTGGATCTGGCTGCATATATGAATGCTTCAAAGGAAATTATAAAGCCTATGTTTCGAATTGCCATTTTGTAAATGCTGTGAAACTTAAACACATTTGTTTTCTTAGCAACTGTGTCATTGAACTTCTCGGTGTGGATCTTCCAAATGCATATCAACGTGCCTTCATTTTTATCCGACAGCTGACCATGATTTTGAGGGACGACTTAATACAAAAATTAAGGAAGCTTTTCGCAAGGTTTATGAATGGAAGTTCACTAACTGTCTTGAACTTTGGACCGATGCTATCCGTGCTTACGGTTCACAATCTGACTTTAAGCAACTTGCATATCAGTTAACCCAAATAATTTTTGGGGTAGCCTGTCTAGTTCCCATAACTAGATATATTTCCCTTAGGTTGAGATGTATCTTGATGCTAAACCAGCTTGTTGCTTGCACTCAATCATTTGTACTAGTATCTACAGCCTTTTGGATATGCTCGAGATGAAAAAGTTGAGTCGACCCCCTACAGGAGGTGTTGGCAAAGCTGTTGATTTACGCAACATATTGAAGGTTAGCAAGCCGATTCTAAAGACACGAGCATTTCAAGAGGCTTGTGTTTTTTCTGTGGTTGAAGAACTTGCGGAACACCTAGCACTGTGGAGTTATTCTGTTGCGTTCATGGAGTTACCCTTTATTCCAATTGTGAGGTTGCGTCGCTTTTGCAAATTGACCAAAGTTGAGAGGTTTCGAAGAGAAATGAGACAACTTCAAAAGAATAGGATAATGGAGGATGCGGTGAAACTTTATGAGCATGTGATGGATAGTTCATATAAGCCGTCGGTTTCGGATTGTGTTATACTTTTAAAGAGCATCTCAGGAAGTGATAAGTCGGATAACATCACGTACTGTCAAATTATTTTCGGTCTTTGCGAGACGAGGAGGTTCGAAGAAGCGCATAAGGTAATCGAGGAGATGCAAGATTGCGATTGCAGGCCTGATATTAATACTTGGACCGTCTTGATCCAAGGGTACTGTGATAGGAAGCTAATCCTACCAAGACTATCAATTTAGGGTTCAACAATAAAAAGAGAAAGACATTAAAAATAAGCTAAGAAAATAGAGATAAAAATATAAAAATAACATTGATTTCTTTGATACCCTTAATTGTGTCAAAGACACTACATATATAGTACTCATAGTGACACTAAACTAGAAGGCCCAAATGAAAAGTCCAATTCAACAAAACATTTAAATCAAATAACAACTAACATGATTATATTACTAATTAAAATATCTAATTGCACCTCCTATCATTGCCGTCGGGTTCACTTGAACCTTGTCCTCAAGGTTCGGTCATAAAAGTTAGACTCTTGAATAAATTTCTTGAACTCCACTATTTGAAAGAGTACCATTCTAATTGCTTTAGACAAAATCCAAATTCTCACCAAAGTTCCAGTGTACTTTAAAATCCATAGTAGAATCAACAAGATAAATGTCAAGAGGTTGTCTTCCATTATTATTTCCAGCACTTACAGCACTGTGATTTCTTCTACTAAATAAATGCTAGGATCCAAGTGTATTCCCTTAATTATAATTGGTTTTCCATCTTTCATTGCCTTTATCAAGTCACCACCCAAACCTTTACGAGCAATCATGTATTCTCTACAAAACTCAGTTATTAACTCTTTTGATGAATTGAAGTCTTGGGCCCATACAGGAGTTGAAGCCAATGGTGCATCCGTTGAAGTACACAATAATTCGTAAACCATATCTGTCTGTAATACATTTGGCAAATTTAGCCGTTGTGCAAGCTTTGTGGCAATTGTAGACTTCCCAACACAAGCAGTTCCACTGACAAGGATTACCAGGGGAACTCTTTGATGGTGAAATCTTGTAACCATCTTATAACGATTTATGCACTCTTTTCCATATCCTCGCCGCCCCATAAGATTAAACATGCTGGCTTCCAAATCAGACTGAGAGACATCTACAAGGTTGTTGTCTATGAGCAACTTCTTCAATTCGAGAGCAATTTGATAGCTACATGATTTGGAATCTTGGTTACAGTTAGCATTCTACTGAGCAAAAATCTGGAAAGAACATAGTAATGATCTGCCTTGTCACCCAACCACACCTTTACCTTAACGAAATCGTATATGGAAAAAGCGTTGCGAGAAGAGAATCTAACAGAGGGAAAGGAAGGAAATTGTTTATCATCACTGTCTTCACCACTGACGGGGCTCGATACATCGATGGCTTTCCCTTTCTCCTTTTTACCTTTCATCACACTCACTACCTTTATAAATTCAAATGAATTTATCAAAGTTGCAAGGCTTAATGCATTAATCATGGTAAATATACAAATGAGAATTCCTCTAAGACTTGCTGCAAGTGCAGGACTGTGTAACACTACCATTGTGTTGTCTACCTTTTGAAGTTGCTTTGATCTTTTGTGGATTACAATCATGTTGACCGAAGCCTTAAGATTATAAACAACATCTTTGAAGAAATACTTGGTTTTAATAATCTTAAGGTTATACATGGGGGTTATGAATAAATGGCTAGAATCACATTTTCTGCCCCACCTATTTATAATTGTCCTTATCATTCCATCACCTCTTAAGTTATCACTATCAGGAAAAATATGAGAACATAAAGTTTCATAGCTCTTCAACATTTCAACATCAGATTCAACATCATCTTCATCATTGCTCAATTCAAACTTCAACATTTTGTGGATCCTATTTCTAAAGATGTTTGGCTCATCAAGGCTGAACACAGAATTGAGAATAACACTCTCAAAGAGCAAGAGAACAATGTCTTTTCCAAATTTGTCATATGGTTCAGTATCATCACACTTCCTCAGCCCCTCCATCATGGAGTTCTTTGTATTAATCTCCATTGTTTTCTTGTCGTTTATGTACATATCCATGCTATTGTCCCATAATGTCGGAGCTTTTGTGACTCTTTCCATGTTCACCAGTCACAAGACACCAAGGTGAATCAATAACACAGTGAAAAAAAAGAACCTTCTCTTTCAATTCTTCTTGTTTCGATTCTTCCTGTTTCTTTTCTTCATCTTCAGTTTCTGACTCATCAACTATGAAAGAAACTTTGGGTGAGTTGATAAATTCTTTTTGGCCAAACCATTCCATGACATAAACCCATCTTGAACTACCAAGCCAGTCAGAGATTAGATCATATTCTCCAATACAAACAAACAAATTGATTCCATCTTTAAGAAGGGAAGGAATACCAACTTCAAGATTTCTTGTCCAATTCACAAGCCTAGTTTGATAAACTATAGAGTTACACAACACAAAATTAATATCACCAACCCCTAACTTGGATAAGCTACTCCAATTCATGAGAACTTTTATTATGCTTTCCTTAATAGTACCTATGATATCTAAGCTCAAAAAGAGTGGCGAACAATCCAGATCTGGATTTGCAAAGATGAGAGCAAAAAAGCTGACTGTGTTGACTGATGTTAGATTATTAACTAAAGGGTGGAGGGGTTGCTTAGAATATGGCGGTGAGAACCCTAAATGAGGCAGTGACCGAGCAAAGTAAGAAGATTGAGTGGTGTTAAGAGTTACCTTGACGGTGGCCATTGATTCACCATACATTGACATCACAATCGAGATTCTATCAGGAGGTTCTGGTGGGGGTATCTCTTCATCAATTAGAGCAATAAGGTTGTCGAAATCTTGGCGTATTGCTTCAAAGGAAATGGGTTGTTTATGTGATGGATCTATTTCGCCATCCTTTAGATTAGGTTGCTGCATTTGTTTTTCGAACAGATTTTCTGATTCTTGAACAATACAACTTTTCTCTTTCAAGAATGACGATTCTTTAACAATTTCTTCTCCATTCTTCTCAACAGAATAATTGGTTGAGTAGAAGGAATCCGTTGATTCATATGGTGGTTCCTCTTCTTCATCATCCAGCGGTAAAATGGGTGTCCACTCCGGTTTGAAACGCCATAATAATGTTGTTGTAAATGTATCCCAACTATATATAGGATGAACACGACACCACCATATCCACCATGTGAAAGCAGAACCTCTCAATGCTCTAACAGCTTTTAAAACCTTCAATGAATTGGGTGTTTCATGCTCCTTGAAAAATTTCTCCAAACATAGAATCCACCAATAGACATCTTCTTCCCCATCAAACAATAATATCGTCATGACTTTAAGCGGAAGTGAGATCGAAAATGAAAGCACCAATTGATAGGAAGCTAATCCTACCAAGATTATCAATTTAGGATTCAACAATAAAAAGAGAAAGACATTAAAAATAAGCTAAAAAAATAGAGATAAAAATATAAAAATAACATTGATTTCTTTGATACCCTTAATTGTGTCAAAGACACTACATATATAGTACTCATAGTGACACTAAACTAGAAGGCCCAAATGAAAAGTCCAATTCAACAAAACATTTAAATCAAATAACAACTAACATGATTATATTACTAATTAAAATATCTAATTGCACCTCCTATCATATGCATATATAGGTCAACCTATTTAGCGTTTTTTTCTAATATATATGCATATATAGGCCAAAATATTTAGACTATTTTTAATATATATAAAAATATAGGTCGGCATATAAGGCTTCATAGGCGTCTTTAATAGCTTACATCTGACATATTTAATTAAATAGACTTTTTTAATAGTCTAAGTCTGGCCTTTTTATTAAATAAGTATGGTCTGGTCTGACCTTAAATGGGCTAGGTTATAGGTCGGCTTGACCTATTCTCATTCCTACTCTTTTTTAATGTTATCCACTACCACAGAAAACCCATTTAACAAAGGATGGAAAAAACATATAATCACATGGGTCCAAACATTGTTATGTAGAGTGTTGTCGTAAATGCATTACTTACAATCACGGTCCTGGGACCATTGTTGTATTTTAGAAAGTGTGCGCGATATTACAACGGTTATTTAATCCAACTGTTGTGATAGACCTAAAGGTCTCATCAGCAGCGACATTTTGGAATATAAATTACAATTCATCACTATTACATTAGATAACCATTGTTGAAAGTACCCATAGTTTATTATATATTTTATAGATGTCTTGTTTTTTCATACACATCATTAAAGAAATACAACCATTAAAATTGATGAAGAAGTATATAATCTGAAATTAAACTATTCTTGAAAATCAGCTTAAACAAACCACTATTTTTTGAATTGCATACCTCTCATCATTCATTTCCTGATCTTTAACACATAAAATGTAGTTTGAAATTATGATGTTTAGATCTTAGATGTCCTAAGAGATGTCGAGGCAATAATCTCTAAACAACACACAATGACAATGTATATAAAAGTGTAGTGCATAAACTTTAAAGAACACAAGTAATTGTTCATCCAATTTGGTATAAACAATACCTACTCTGGAGGCTATCAACCTAGGGATAAGTCCACTATGATAGCATCAATTTTAAGTACTATGCAAACAACCTCTGGTTCACACGTAAACAACCTCCGATTTTCTACCTTCTCACTTAATCACTACCCGTGCTATACTTCTATCTAAGACTCACTTAGGTATGAGGCCCTTCTTAATCCCTCTCAATCACAACTGTGATAACAATTACAATACTTTAAAAGACACACTTCCAAGTTACAATCACTCAATGCTTAAAAGCTTATGAACACAAAATTTACCAATTGTAGTGATAGGTTTATATATATATATATATATATATATATATATATATATATATATATATATATATATATATATATATATATATATATATATATATATATATATCTGTGTGTGTGTGTGTGTCATAACGGTTGTATAAAACAACCGCAGTGATATCCCTTTTATTTATTTTTTTAAAACTAAATAAAAAAGAAAAGACACGCCTTAACGTTAAAGGAATAAAAAATTTAGAACACTGAGGTTCGAGCCCATGAAAGCTTTATTTTATCACCACAGTAAGCATAACAATCGTTATTATATCCTAACAATTTTTAATTTAAAAATAAAAAATTGGTTAGCGCCTGAGAGTTGAGATGTCACCACGGTGTTTGTAAGAATTATGGTAACTTGGGCATTGTTGTTTGTGCCTTTTGTAGTAGTGATCCCTAATAACTTGGGCATTGTTGTTTGTGCCTTTTGTAGTGTTATCGCACTTTACTGAAACTGTTTCGAGATTAATTTCATAATCAGTTATTGTTGTTTCATCCAGAGATGTCATTCCCGGCCGCTATAACAGCACCCGCTACAGCCGAGTTCTCGGATCGCGGGTCATTCCCGGGCGGAGCGGATCCGATCCATTTCTTTTTTTAAAACTTTTTTATAGGGAAAATTACTAAATTACCCCTTGTTTAAAAAATTTTAAAATAGAAAATTTTTTCTGCTCTTCATTTGCCATTTGCTCGTTCATGCTCTAGCCCCTAGCAACTCAGTCGTCCTCTTATTCATTCTCCATTTTCCCGTGCCCTAGCTAGCAACTCAGGTGTTCCTTCCTCTTCTTCATTTGCCATCGTCACGATGTCACAGACTCACTATTCTCAGTCGTTCCTTCCTTTTCAGCCCTGGTAATCTTCACTCTTCTTCTTTTTGTCTCATATCTTCTTCTTCTTCTTTCAACTGCTTCTTCTACTTCTTTGTAAAATAACATTTCTTTGTAAAATAACATGGTTGGGTTCTGTCGTTTTTTATTGATTCTAGAACAATATGGAAACATAATCTTCAACACCGAATTCTGCGTTGGTTTCTTCATGTGCTCCAACATTCAAAGTAACCAATAGTAAGGACATCAGATGGAAATATAATCATTTGAAGGACTTGAATAACATGAAGAAGTTGACATGTGATTTTTGTAATATAACAAGCAGTGGGGAAATAATTAGGGCAAAAAGGCATCAAATAGGAATTCAAGGTGATGTAGTTCCTTGCCTGAAAACACCTGAGGATGTTAAGGCTATATTACGTGTTGACATGGTTGAGAAAGAGAGAATTGAGAAAGTAATACAAGAGATTGTGGTGTAAATAGATGTGGATGATACCATTGATATTGAGGAATATGTAGGATTCAAACTGGAAAGAGGCTTGCTAAGAGTGAGACCTCTTCAATGGAAGTCAAGAGGACTAAAGGGCCATTGGATTTGGTGTATAAGAAGGCTATGGATTCAAGCATCAATGACGCGTGTGATAAAGAAGCTAAGGCAAGAACCATCCAATATATTGGTCGCTTTTTTATACATGTGGAGTTGCTTTTAACATAGCAAATGCAAGAGCTTTTAAGTTGATGTTGGAAGCCGTTGGAAGCTATTGTCCTCATTTGAAAATGTCAAGTTATCATGAACTTAGAAGAGGTGAAAAGAAACAAATATGGTTGTTCAATTATGTCGGATGGTTGGACAGATAGAAAAGGTAAAACATTGATCAATTTCTTGGTCAATTGCCCGACGGGGACCATGTTTATGAAGAGTGTGGATGCTTCTAACTATGCAACGACGGGGAAAAGTTAGTCGAGTTGTTGGACACATTTATTGATAAAATAGGTGAAAAAATGTTCAATTGATCACCGATAATGGAAGTAACTATGTAGCGGCAGGTAAAGAATTGTGTAAGAAGAGGAAACACGTGTTTTGGACTCCATGTGCTATCCATTTTATAGACCTTATGTTATAAGACATAGGCAAAATTCCAAAGATTCAAAAGGTAATACAAAATGAGATTAAAGTTGTGGGCTACATTTATAACCATACTTTTGCTTTGAATGTAATGAGAAAGACTACTAGCAATGTTGAGTTGGTTAAACAAGGAGTGACAAGGTTTACTACCCATTCCCTTTTCCTACAAAGGATGCAAGAACTAAAACAAAAGCTTAGAGATATGTTCCTTTGTGAAGAATGGAAAGGTTCCAAGTGTGTCAAAGATGCTAAAGGACAAAGGGCAACTACTATTATACTTATGGTATCATTTTGGAATGATGTTCTCTACACTCTTAAGTACATGGCGCCTCTTGTAGATATACTAATAATGGTTGAGAATGAAAGGAAACCCGCAATGGGATACATATATGCCGTAATGGGTGTATCTAAGAAATCAATTGAAAAAGATTTCAGTTCAAATTCAAGAAAGTAAAAAATCGTATTTGAAATCATTGATAAAAGTTAGGAGTGTCAACTTCATCATCCGCTGCATTATGCAAGTCACTATCTCAATCCTGAATATTATTATTCTAAACTAGAAATTGAGAGCAATGGTAGATTGGTGAGAGGCCTCCATAAGTGCATTGAGATAGTTAGTGAAAGTGATGAAGGGAGGATTTGATTTGAGAACAATTGGCACAATACCTCGCTGCTACATGTCTCTTTGGTATAAGAGTGGCAATTAGACAAAGGTTGACATTAGCTCCAGGTAATATGGAATAATTTTTTATTTCTTACTTTTGATACACTTTGTGTTATGTATATGGAATGGTTTTTTACAATTACTTGCAGCTGAGTGGTGGAAGTCTTATGGAGCCGAAACTCCAGAGTTGCAATTGTTAGATATTAAAGTATTGAGTTTGAGTTGCAGTGCTTCCGGATGTGAGCTTAACTAGCGCATCTTTGAGCACGTGAGTATTGATTTTTTACTAGGATATTAAAGTATCTTACTTACATGCTAGTATTATTAAATTAATACTTCAAATTATTGTATTTTAGATTCATTCCAAGAAGAGAAATAAAATGGAACATCAAAGATTGTAAGACTTGGTGTTTATCAAGTATAATCAAGATTTGGTAGAGAGGTTTGAAATTTGGGATAAAATTGATGCTATGGAATTTAGAGAAATTAATTTCCACACCCAATGGTTGGTGGGAGAGATGGAAAAGGTAGGGGATGAGGGTGAATATTTGGTTGATCCAAATGATGATTTAACTTGGACTCAAGTTTCCGATGTTAGTGGGGATAATGAGTCTTTAATCTACACTAGGAGGGAAATGGCATGACGACAAGAAACAAGGCCACCAAGAGCAACAATTGCACCAAGAGCAACAATTGCACAACAGTGGTGGTAGAAGAGGTTGAAGAAGAAGTTGAAGAAGTTGAAGATGAATAATTTGAGGAAGATGTTGAAGATTAATAATTGGAGGAATATGTTGAAAAATATGAAGATGAATATGTTGAGTATGCTACATGATTTTTTATGTTTGCTTGAACTTACATATCATAGTGCTAAGTTTGAATTTGAATCTTTATGTTTTGAATGATTAAGCATTGTTCTTTGTTTGACATTAGATTTTATAAATATTTTATGAGTGTTGTGAATTAGTTTAGTATTACATGACATATGTTTTATAGTTTTTTATATAATTATTATTATACAAAAAGTTATTCTGCTATCCGAGATCCCGCTATTCCCAATATTCCCACTTTTGGGAGTCGGCCGCTCTGCTCCTCTATCTGAGATTAATAACTCTGGTTTCATTCAGATTACTTGTGCACAACAACTATCTGCATCGACATATTCTTTTGTGGCTCTGGATAACACTACACTTGCTTATTTCTTACTATGCTAGGAGACAAGCAAGTTACAAAGCAAATAACATGTACTTCTGGTACTTTTGTGATCTAGTTTACAACTAGCGAAATCAGAATCATAGTACCCAACCAAAGCATAATCACTTCCATTGAATACAATAAACCTATCAGTGGTGTGTTTGAGAGATACCCCATAATGCGTTTGACTGTAATAAGTTGTGAGTCTTTGATGTTCCTTGAAAGCATGCACACATAGACAGAAAATATGATATCAAGATGATATGCAGTGAGATAGAGAAGATAACCAATCATGCCTCAATATTTTTTCCTCAACTGGTTTTCCTTTCTAGTCTTTGTCTAAGTTACATGATGTACTCATGGGAATTGATATTTCTTTTTCCATTTCAAATATTTTTAGATAATTTTTCCAATATTTGACTTGATTTATGAAGGTGCCTTATTTCGTTTGATATATTTGCAAGCCAATGAAGTACCAAAGTTCACCCATCATAAGCATTTGAACTCATTTTGCACCATATCATAGAAATTCTTACACAACGATTCGTTAGTAGCACCAAATATGATATCATAAACTTAAATTTCTACAGGTAAAATTCCATGCTCATATTTTTTAATTAACAACATTGTATCAACTATTCTTTTTTTAAAACTGTTTTCAAACACAAAGCTACTTAAACGATCATACCAAGACTGTGGAACTTATTTTAAACGATAAATAGCCTTTTTAGCTTGAAGAAGTTATTAGAAGAAGATAAAATTTTTAAATCAGGAGGTTGATCAACGTATGTGAGAATTGGATTTAACTCTATTATGTCGAAGAATAGCTTCTGGTTCGATAGAGAATATGCATGAGGTCGAAGTCTTGTTCGTATGTTGTTGTCGAATACTTACATACTGTATTCAAAGTGTGTTCTAGTATATGGGTCTCGAAATGCTAGGGTTGTTAGTATTTCGAATTGGGCCTGTTTATTATGTCCAGTTGTTTAAGTTAGCTTGTACCCTAAGTTAACTTGTAATGGATATTTGTGAAAAAGTCCATTAGTTTAGTATGTTAGATTTATTATAAATAACATACTGATCTCTCATCATTGCATACTGCAAATCCTAATTTAGAATGAGAGGGTTATTTGTTATTCTTGCAACACTTGTAATCTTGTTTCAAAGAGAAAGTAAAGAATAGTAGTTATAACCAATTCTTGTTGTTCTTCTTGTTTTATCATCATTTTTACCTTCGTGTGTTTCTTGATCATAAAGAAACAATTTATACTTTGTTCATCGAGGAATCCTTTTCAAAACAACGTGTCATACCCCAAAATTTGCCCATCATATTTCAATCCACCTGATTTCCAAATGCTCAAAGATACACAAGAAAGAAGCATGCGGTCTCTCTCCTAAACAATAGCCTCTAAATTAGGGTTTCTGATTTAATCAAGGAATTTGAACTTCTGACACCTCAAGTGAACTACATGGCCTCTCATATGATTCAAAGTGTCCTCATGCCAAGTGTCAAGCTCTGATTCACAAGATTGCTCAGTCAATTGCTCAAACGATCAATAATCGACTGGTTGACCTGAAAGTCAAATTGTGGTCAAAGTACAGTCAAAGTTCCTGATTTTTGGTTAACATCCTAACTTTTAAGTATCATTCATCATTTGATCAATATTTGATCAAGATTCATCAAGAAAATCTCCAAAAATCATCAAAAACCTAAGTTGCTAAATTAGGGTTTTTAGATGAAAGTCAACGGAACTTTGACCAGCCATATCTTTCTCATACTTTCTCAGAAAATTTCCATCCAAAGCTCATTTTGAAGGAAATTGAATTCTCTACAACTTTGGCTCTCACATGCCAAGTCTAAAAATGCTTCATTTGAGAGATATGAGCCAATACATTACAAGTCCTTCTAAACGATCGCAAAAAATCATTTTTTCTCAAAGCTCATAACTTGAACATGGTAGACTCAATTGAGATGAAACCAAAAGTTGCTTGTAGAGGACATTCTAAGCTTTATAAAATGGTCAAGAACATCTCCATAGGGTTAAAATTGAGAGAGATATGAAGTTCACAAATTGGCTAAAATTCAAGAAATGCATGAAACCCTAATTGAATAATTTTGTGTTTTTTGGACTAATGGGCTTAGGTTTGGACTTCAAACATACATAGGACCCAAATAATGACCCATAAGACCATTCTCATATTTTTGGCATTTTTATTTTTATTTATTTGAATTTTATTCATTTAAATACAAAATAAATTAAGAAAAATATCAAAAATAGTGAATTAAATTATGGAGCTTTGTTTTGGATCACATGAAGGCCCAAGAATCATCTTGGAGACCAGTAAAATTCGTGGTGTTTGGTTTTTAATATTTATTTTATTTATTCTTTGGTTTTATTCAATTTAAATCAAGGAAAAAATAAAATAAATATCAATTTGATGCATTACTTGATTTATTCAATCAAATATCACTCTTGGGGCTCAAGCAAATCACATTTATTTGATTGGAAAAGATTGAGGGAAAAATAGAAAGTTTTTAATAATATTTTCAATCAAATTTTTCAATATTTACAAACCAACAATCACATGATTTCTTTCCAATCGAATTGACCTAAAAAGCATCCCTATATATACACAAACATTCTCAGCCAAAAGGAGGACAAAAATTAGTGGTGAAACACAAGGGTTTCCAAGTTATAAAAAACAACAAGAACTAGGGCAAGGAAAAAATATTGTTACAGCCAATATCCACGACTTCCAAGCATTGCAGCATCATCTGGAGGTTACAAGGATTTGTTTCCAGCCATTAACAAAGCCCCAGAACACGTGGAGAAGCATCATATCGTTCATTCTCGGTTTGCACCATTCTCGAACTTGAAACTCTTAAATTATGCCATTTAAATTTGATTCTTTGCATTCATACATGTTCATGGTGTCCCTTAGAATCAGTTTGACGTATTCCTTTTAAGGTTTAACGCATGGATCTCGACCCGCCATTGTTAGGGCATAAGATGTGTGCACGATCGGGTTGTTAGTTGCAAGTGTTTTTAGTCCAAACGGATACCACGGTTGTGTTCAGCAGGCGATTTTAAGTAGATCTGGATCCTTCTCGATTTCGTTTGATGTGTTTTTTTGTGATGTTCGAAAGATGCAGGTTAGCTACGAGGCCTTCATGGAGAAATCGTAGCAATTCTGTGGTTGTTTCATGGTTAGATATTTGCAGGTTCAATAGAGAAGATGATGACTACTTTGGACTTTCTAGGGACGCGCGTGCTCACGTGATTGGGCAGTCAGCAGTTCTTGAGTTCCTCACCACTTCTTATTGGTTACGCATGCAGCACATGGGGCCCAGCGGACTTTCTTTGACTCCATCATTAATTATCATGTTTTCTTATTTATTTAACACCATCGATTCCATATGCAGATGAGCGCCTCAGATCAATTGGCAAGAGGGACGCGCCAATCATCCTCATGACCTGGGTTCGATCCCCAGGTTTTCATGTTATTTTTAGACAATTTATTTGGCTGTAGATTCAGTGCGCCTCACGCGCAAGCATCTATCATAGGCCTTCAATGTGAGCCTTTAGATCTCTCTCCATACCATATCCAAGGACCTGGAGCTGCAACCCCACCATGGAACCTCACAGGCCGTCCACACATAAGCAGAGCTAAGTTTTTTTTCTTTTTTTTATTATTATTATTTATTTATTTAAATTACATGTTTCTTTTTAGCCAACTATTTTCTTTAGTTTTTATTAGCTAATAATTATTATTTTCTTTTCTAGAAAAACACATTAATTTTAAATAAATGTTTTATTTTAATTCTTAATTTTAATCGGAAACTCTATTTTTCCACAATTTTATCTGTAGTTGCTTTTAAACAATAAAAATCATTATTTTTGTATATACTCTTAACTAATTAACTAAAATGAAAATTGATAATTAGTTTTTAGGTTTGTTAACCTCGAGAGGTAGGTGTTTTCCGCTAACGCGTTTTCAAGGCTTATAAACCTTTTGGGTCACAATAAGTTTTCTTAAAAACCTTTTTTTCATGGTTAGGGTTTGTAAACCTTTTTAGGATTAAATCATTTAATGCACTAACACTTTTTTGTGTTTGACTTTTTCAAGGTTTAATCAAAATCTTCCGACTACGCGCCATGCCAATAAAAAAGCTAAGTTTCTACTTTAAATATAATTTTAATTATTTTGCCCTTTGCCTAAAATAGGGTTGCCTCAAGTAGTCAATGAATCCCTCTTACACTAACTTTTATTCATTTTCTGTTTAATTCTCAGATGATCAGAGTCAGTCAATCAAGGTTCGAGGAAGATCGGGGCGGAGATCAAGATAATTAAGTTATTTATATTTCTTATTTTCTGTTTTAATTCCCCATCCCCGCAGGTGTTTATTGTAATAGCGTAGGAATTTATTTTCTGCCTTTTAATTTCTGCAATTTTAAACTGCGTGGTTAGTAATCTTAGGGAGTGCAAGCCTTTAACAGAATTAGGATAACTAACAAGATTAAATATTCGAACTGAACCACGTGATTGTTGCACCCACACACCTTTAGGGTAATCCCTCTTGTTGCCTGTTGCCTTCAAGTTGTTAAAATAGTCAAGTCCCTCGATTCCGAGGATACCTAAAGCAAAACAAATGTTGCCCTCGGTTCATTATCATCATCAATATGGTCCCTCATCAATATGGTCCCTCGATGTTGCCTCGGTAAAATGATGATGTGTCCCCATTGCTAAGGTATCCTCGCATGATGCCTTAAATGACTATTATATCCTTCCCTTAGACTACCTGCCCTCTTTATGGCAAGGGACAGTCTTATGGCGAATGATAATTCGATGACCCTTCACATCCAATTGAAAGACTTCCTACCCTCTCATGGTATGGATAGACCCTTTCAAACGAAAGACTTAAAGAACAAGAAAGACGAATTTAGGGTAGGTAGTTCTTAATTGCTTGCTCACAACTAATTCAAAAATCAAATACTTTTCACACCTCCTATTTCAAAACAATTTCAAAACCAGGCTACGCTTATTTACAAGCTAAAGTCCTTAACGAAATTTTTACTATTCACACACGACACTCTTTCAAATTCAAACAAACAAGTGAGCTAAGCAATTAAGAGTCCATGGATAACCATGGATGCAAAGGGTGCCTTACACCTTCCCTTTGTATAACTTACCCCCCGAACTCAAAATCTTTCAAAGGTCTTTCCTGTTCTTTTTGCCTTTCCTAATTGGATAAAATAAAAGTCGGTGGCGACTCATGCTTAACCGCGATATTTCGATAAAAAGTCAGTTCACCGTATTACACAACGTATATTTCCTCTTGAATATAATGGTTTAAAACGTGCTCTTTACATCCATTTTAAAGAGTTTGAAATTCATGATGTAAGAGAAAATCATAAGCATTATTATGACCTCTAATCTAGCTATATGGACATAGGTCTCATCGATTTTCTTCTTCTTGTTGATTGTATCCTTTCGCAACAAGTCTTACTTTATTTTTTTAAAACAATATCATTTTCATTAAATTTGTTGCAAAATGTCCATTGGGTTCCAATCACTAGATTAGTCCAAATTTTATGATGTTTGCATAGCAAAAGACTAATGTTCGTCAATGAGAGCGTCATTGACGTTCTTTGGCTCAATTAGGGAAACAAAAGCTATAAAATTACATAATTAATAAAGGGAGTGTCGAGTGGTTACCCCATTTGAAATAACTCTAATAGCATTCTAAATTGGATGATCTGTTATTGTTCTTTATTCCTTAGGTCGTTATTGATAATTATCTTTCTTTATTTCTTCGACTTGATCTTTTTTTGTCTTTGTTTTAATCTTGGTCCTTGTCTCTGTTTTCATTTGAATATTTGTCTTCTAAGAGAATTTTCTTCAGAGTACATACATAATCAAAGACTTCTACCTCTACATACTCGGGGTTACTTTCTTCAAAGATAATTTGTATTGATTCTTTTACAATCAGGTTCTTTTTGCTAAAAATGCAAAAAGTTTTACTGGAAGTGGAATATCTTAGAAAGAGATCTTCACCAGCTTTAGCGTCAAATTTTCTAAGGTTATCCTTTCCCTTATTAAGTTCAAAACATTTACATCTAAAGACGTGGAGGTAAGAAATATTAAAGTTCCTTCCTTTATATATTTCATTGGATGTTAACTTTAGAATTGGTCTTATCAACACATGATTCATTACATAGAAAATAGTGCTTACTGCATCAACCCAAAACACTTAGGAAGGTTGGTTTCATTGAGCATCGTCCTTGCTAGCTCTTCAAGTGATCTACATTTTTTGTTCCGCAACCCTATTTTAGTGAGGAGTTTATGGAGCATAAAAAGTATACTCTATAATATTCTCAGTACAAAAGTTTTTTAGCTCCACAATTTGAAATTCTCATCCATGATCATTTTTAATAGAAGCAATGCTAAATCATATTTCCTTTTGGATAACTTTAGCTAATTTTCTAAAGGAAACATACACGTCCTTTCTATAATAAAGGAAAAGTGTTTAGGTATAGTGAGAATACTCATCCATTGTAACAATGGCATAATAATTACCGTCAAAATTTATGGTTCTAAATGGGGCAAAAAGATCCATGTGTAATAGTATTAAATTTCTATTTGAAAATACAACATTTTTTATTTAAAAGAGTCATTTACTTATGTAATCTTTTGGTTGCATAATCAATTCTTTTTAAAATACAAGTTTGGAAGATCAATTACTAATTTATTACAAAGTAATTTGTTTAAATGATAAAGTACATGTGGATACGAGCTATTCTCCCATGCCATAGTAACAATTCATACTATTTAGTTAATAGACATGTGAGATATTGGATCAAACTCTAGTATGGTCGAAGGGTAGCTTCTTGGTTAGACGGGATTAAGCATGAAGTCGAAGATTGTTTACATCCTGGTGTCGAAGATGCTAGGGTTGTTAGCATTTTAAATTAGGTTTTGTTGTTTAAACCCTAATTTGTTAAGTTAGCTTGTTTATTAAGTTAACTTGTGTAATGGGCCTTATGGAAAAAGCCCATTAGTTAGTATGTTAGGTTTTATTATAAATAGCATACTAGTCTCTCATCATTGCGTACTACAAATCCTAATTTAGGGTGAGAGAGGTTATTTGTTATTCTTGTAAACTTGTAATCTTGTTTTCTAAGAGAAAGTAAAAGAATAGCAGTTATAACAAAATCTTGTGTTCTTCTTCTTCCTTGTTCTTTATTCATTCATTGTTTTATACTTCGTTATTGGCATTGAATTTACAACAAGACAAATATCATTTGAAGGTAATTTATGGAATTAGTAGTATAGGCATTCCACTTCTTAAACTAGTAAAAATATTTTTCTTCTAGTTTTTACGATCCTCCATACTGAACAAGTTATATTGTAAACCTTTTAACTCCTAAAACATCCTCAATCATCGGATTTTGATACTTGTCAACCGTGCGAGAGCCTACGATCCTCATTGTAATTATCATCGTATGAAATAAAGCCTCCATTTTTAGAAGTAAGGAAAGAAAATAAATTACTATCTACAGTCATATGCTTTGAACGACCACTATCAATATTCTATTTAGTGTTTGAGACAGTAAAGCATACCTACATTATAAATTTAAGTCTTTGGGTTTTAGGCTTTAATTGTGGGCTAGTTCCATTTACTAGTTTTTCACCCCATGTTTTCTTTTGCAACCCCCTGTGAATTTATTCATCTCATTTATTTTATTAGTTCATTTAGTTTAGTTTTTTAATTTTAATTACTATTAGAGAAATATTTTTAAAAGGTAAATATTAAAATACCAAAAATAAAAGTAAAGTTTAGAAATACAAAAAAAAATTGTTTTTTTGAATTAATTTCTTTTTTTTTTTTGATAAACATGGATTAAAATGAACGAATGAATGTACATTCACTCGTCTCTTGAATAGTCAAAGGCTTAGCGTACACTTTGTCCGTATCGATGGTTTGTGTACCATTTAAAATACCTCTAATTAATTTGGAAGGAGTGTGTGAATCTACATTCACCAATTTCTCGAGTAATCGAGATCTTAGTTTACCCTTTGTCTGAAAAATTACTCGTCGTCCACAAATAATTTACAACAATAAACTTAGGATTAAAAAGAAAGGAATGAATGTAGATTCATTTTTTTCTCGGATAGCCGAAGGCTTAGCGTATACTTTACTCTAATCGACTGTTCATCCTTCACATCTAAAAATAACCTCAACTCGTCAACTTAATTTTTTTTGCCCTTGTGCAATCAAAATAATTTTTTTCATAAAAGAATAGTTTTTAATTATTTCGACTTGAAATAAAAACATACACTTCAGCTCCATAGTGCGGGCATACAAACAAATGTTTAATCATTCAAATGTGACATAAATATTATCCTTTAAAAACAACCAACGCACAAACATTTTATACACACGAACTATGAAACTTTGAGTTTCCCATTGCATCTAGGAATACGTAGGAACAGGACTCCACGTCTTGTTAATCATATTAAATAATAATAAAAATTAAAATTTCCCTTTTACTAAACATCTTTTAATGAACATAATAGCTTTTTCAAACATTTTAATCTAAACACTCACAAAAATTAAATATAAGGTTTATGTTGAGTACAACAGATGTGAATGGTGCTAAGACATTCACCTCATATAATCGACTCCTGTCCGAAACTAGTTGCGACGACCATGTTTTCGTTCTTCAAGGGTTTTATCGATGGTTCCTTTTAAAAATAAAAACTTTGGTGACAACTCTATAGTTATTTCGAGCGTTAGTACACTCAGGTTTTTTTCACATCATGACAATATCTCTAGAGTTTAGCATATCCAATAAGAGAAAATGTTGGATATAGTAATCACCAGTACCTTTCGAATATCAAGTCAAATCATGAAAATATGTTTTAGGTGACTAATCCACAACAATCATTATGAACATATAATTAATCAATATTAAATCATGAGAAGAAATACATAGAATACCATGATCACCATCGATACATGAGCATTAGGATGACTATATTTAACCCCCAACAAAAGAGGAATTAGCTAAGCTAACTCATTGTATCTTTGCAACTAAGAACTAGAACAAAGAAGTTAAAAAAGATAAGCTTTTGATTTCTTAGACAATGCTTATGCCCTAAATCTTCCTCTCCTTTACTCTTATGTTGTGTTTTTTATATACAATGTGTTTCTCCTAATTCCTACAAAAGTTCCACCACAAGTTATCTTCAATTGAAATAAGTGAACCCTTATTTATAGTGTTTTAATTTGCCATTCTACTAAGCGAGACTCATATCTCGCTTAGCGCGCCTAATTTCTTCTCTCCTAAGTTTTGCCAACTCACTACAAGTTGTGTTTGTTGCCTTTTCTCTCTTAGAGCGCCACCGAAGCTCTCTTAGCAAAAAACCATTCCTTGTCCATGAAGTAACTTAAACCTTAAGTCATAAACCATCATACCTCGCTTAGGGCGCCTGATATTATGCTAAGCAGGTTTTGTTTCTTATCCTTGAAGTTACTTGAATCTGAAGTCTTCTTTTGTCGCCATAGCTCGCTTAGCGAGACCGCGCCCTTGGATTAGCGAGCTTTGGTTGTTTAAATGTAATTTTTAACTAATTTTGTTGTTTTCGTGGTGCTTTTTACTCGTACTTAATAAATACATAGTTAAAAAGTTCATACAAGCATTTTATCATGTTTTACTTATCTTGTTGAGGTATTTTGCTACAAATAATTATATGAACTGATTTAGTGTATCCTCTAGTCTTGATGTACTATTTTGTTGAAAAGAATATTGGCATGGTTGCTATCTTTTGCATATTGCCTATAATTGAAGTTGTTGTTGCTTAAATATTTCCACAGTCTTTTATGGTTGTTTAAAAAGTTTATCACTTCATATGGTGCAGGGAAGTAAAGCGTGGGATGGTTTCTAGTGCAAAACTAACAATAAAAAAATTTCCAGTGCGTAGGCACATCCTACATTTCTTTGTGAAATCTTTGACTGGAGTTTTCTTAGTTTAAATAATTACACTTATGCATGAATATGAACATTTTTACAAGAATACTTAAAATGATAAAAACTAGCTCAATGTCTTTAAAAACTACCCACATTCCCTAGCAACAACGCCATTTTGTTGCGATGTTCAATAGAAATTACAATTTTTATCATATCCATTGGGGCTGGTTGTGTTTCAAAGATTGTTCAATAGTTTCTATGATTTTAATGATGATTTATTAAATGATGGTTGTTTATGAAATTTTGAAATGACAAAAAGTAAAATAACAACAAGTAAATTGAACTTTGGTATTTAATAATTGAGAAAACTTGTTAGCGTTAGATTTCATCGATTTGTTCTCATGTATGGTAAGGATCAGATATGCAATTCTAATAAACTATTAATATTACCGCCCATCGCTCTACATCATAGCTCATGTCTGAGTCAATAATGTGAGATCAATCATATTACCTAATAGATGATCTCGCAGCCTATTAACCAATATGATATCATTATGCTTCAATAGTTCAAACAGATACTAAACCTAAATTTTTCTCTAGATAATAAAAAGCTTGGATCTAATAAAGATCTATATCTTTTGAATATCAAATCAAACCATGAAAACATGTTTTAGGTGACTAATCCATAACAAGCATTACAAACATAGAATTCATCAATATTAAAGGATGAGAAGAAGTACATAGAACACCATAATCACAATTGATACATGAGCATTAAAACGACTACATCTTACCCCATAACAAAAAAGAATTTAGCTAAGCTTACTCATTATAGATTTGCAATTAAGACCTAACAGAAAGAAGTTGAAAAGCACTAGGTGTCGATTCCTTTGGCAACACTTATGTACTAAATCTCCCCCCCTTCACTCTCCTGTTTTGTTTTTGGTATACAACATGTTTCTCCTAATCACTACCAAATTTCCACAACAAGTTGTCTTCTGTGAGATATTGGATCGAACTCTAGTATGGCCGAAGGGTAGCTTCTTGGTTCGACAGGGTTAAGCATGAAGTCGAAGGTTGTACACATGCTTGTGTCGAAGATGCTAGGGTTGTTAGCATGTTAAATTAGGTTTTAGTGTTTAAACCCTAATTTGTTAAGTTAGCTTGTTTATTAAGTTGGCTTGTGTAATGGGCCTTGTGGAAAAAGCCCATTAGTTAGTATGTTAGGTTTTATTATAAATAGCATACTAGTCTCTCATCATTGCCAAGCTGCAAATCCTAATTTAGGGTGAGAGAGGTTATTTGTTATTCTTGTAAACTTGTAATCTTGTTTTAAGAGAAAGTGAAAGAATAGCAGTTATAACCAATTCTTGTGTTCTTCTTCTCCTCCCTAATTCCCTATTATACTTTGTTCTTGGTATTCAATTCACAACAAATTGGTGCGGTGAGCGTGGAGAAGATGCCTTCAACAAAGTATGAGATTGAAAAGTTCACCGGAGTGAATGATTTCGGTCTGTGGCGCTTGAAGATGAAAGCCCTACTGGTTCAGCAGGGTTGTTTGGAAGCGTTGAAGGGAGAGGCAGCCATGAATGCTGCATTAACGGCAGCGGAGAAGACAACTATGATCGAGAAAGCTCACAGCGCAATTCTGTTGAGCCTTGGTGATAAGGTTCTCCGGCAGGTATCAAAGGAGACGACGGCATCAGGGTTATGGGTGAAACTTGAAAGTTTGTATATGACCAAATCGCTGGTAAATCGACTCTACCTGAAGCAAGCTTTGTATTCATTCAAGATGATTGAAGACAAAGTATTGGCTGAGCAGTTGGATATGTTCAACAAGCTGATTCTTGATCTTGAAAATATTGATGTGAAGATCGATGATGAAGATCAAGCGCTGTTACTATTGTGTTCTTTGCCTCGATCACATGCTCACTTCAAAGAAACTCTCTTGTATGGAAGGGAGTCCCTGACGTTTGAAGAAGTTCAATCAGCCTTGTACTCTAAGGACTTGAATGAACGAAAGGAGCATAAACCTTCGACTGTTGGCGAAGGTTTGGCCGTTAAAGGAAAACTCTTACGAAAGGATGGTAAGTTTGACAAGAAGAAAGGCAAAAGCCAGTCGAAGTCTTACGGTGGCGAAGCATCTGGCATTCGATGCTACCATTGTAAGAAGGAGGGTCACACAAGAAAGGTGTGCCCTGAACGCCTGAAATATCATGGAGGTAAGGATAATGGCAACGCTGCCATTGTTCAAGATGATTTCGAATCATCTGATGTTCTTGTGGTTTCAAGCAGAGACTCTAAGAAGGAGTGGATTATGGATTCAGGTTGCACTTGGCACATGACTCCAAACAAAGACTTGTTCGAGGAATTATGTGATCAAGATGGTGGATCAGTATTGCTGGGAAACAACAAGGCTTGCAAGATTGCAGGTGTTGGATCTGTAAGATTCAAGCTCCATGATGAGTCAATAAGGTTGTTGACTGAAGTCAGGTATGTTCCTGATTTGAAGAGAAATTTGCTTTCTCTTGGTGAATTCGACAAGAAAGGATATGTTTTCCAAGGAGAGAAAAGTATCCTAAGAGTCATGAAGGGGTCGAAGGAAGTCTTGAGAGGCGTGAAGAAACAAGGCTTGTATACCCTTGAGGCTGAAGTTGTAAGTGGTTCGACAAATGTTGCATCCACGAAACCTTTGTCGAAAACAGAAATCTGGCACATGAGATTGGGCCATGTCAGTGAAAGGGGTCTGGTCGAATTAGGGAAACAAAATCTGCTTGGTGGAGACAAAGTCGAAAAGCTGAAGTTTTGTGAACCCTGTGTACTTGGAAAATCTTGCAGAGTGAAGTTCAACAAAGGCAAACAAAGAACACATGGATCCCTTGATTACATCCATGCTGATCTTTGGGGGCCTGCAAGGTGTCCATCACATTCAGGAGCAAGGTATTTTCTATCCATAGTAGATGATTATTCCAGAAAATTATGGGTATTCATCCAGAAGACTAAGGATGAAACTTTTGAGAATTTCAAAAGTTGGAAGACTCTGGTTGAAAATCAGACTGGCAGAAAGGTCAAGAGGTTGAGAACCGACAATGGCCTTGAATTTTGCAATGAGGCATTCGACAGTTTTTGTGCTGCCTCTGGTATTGCAAGGCATAGAACTACTGCAGGTACTCCACAGCAAAATGGTTTGGCTGAAAGGTTTAATCGAACTATTTTGGAGAGAGTCAGATGCATGTTGACTAGTGCGGGGTTAAAGAAGGTGTTCTGGGCTGAGGCTGTTTCGACAGCAACATATCTGATAAACAGATGTCCTTCGACAGCGTTAGATATGAAGACACCTGAAGAAGTTTGGTCGGGACATCCACCAGATCTCGACAAACTGAGAGTATTTGGCTGTGTAGCCTATGCTCACATTAGGCAAGACAAGGTCGAACCTAGAGCTCTGAAATGCATGTTCATGGGATACCCTGAAGGAGTCAAAGCTTATAGGCTATGGTGCCTAGAGCCAGGTCACATGAGGTGTATCACCAGTCGAGATGTAGTCTTCAATGAAGCTGAAATGGCTTTTAAGAAAACTGATGATGTTGGTCGAAGTACAGAAACATCTGACGAAGAGCTGGAACAGGTAGAAATTCCTGTTGAGGTGGAGCATGTTGATGCTGAATTGCATATCCCAGATGAAGTCGAAGAAGAAGCAGAAGATGCTGAAGTTGAGGAAACTGACGATGACTACCTATTGTCGAGAGATAGGTCGAGAAGAGTCATCAAGCCACCTCAAAGACTTGGATATGCAGATCTTATAGCTTATGCCTTAATCTCTGCAAGTGAGGTTCTAGACGAAGAACCTAGAGACTATAAGGAAGTTATGAGGAGTCGAAATAAGACTGAATGGCTGAAGGCCATGGATGATGAGATGAAATCTCTTCATGATAATCACACTTGGGAACTGATCAAGAAACCTGCTGGGGCAAGGTTAGTCAGCTGTAAATGGATTTTCAAAGTTAAGGAAGGAATTGAAGGAGTGACGTCGAAAAGATACAAGGCAAGGTTAGTTGCAAGGGGTTTCACTCAGAAAGAAGGTGTCGACTTCAATGATGTGTTTTCTCCTGTTGTGAAGCATAGGTCCATTCGAATGTTGCTTGCCATGGTGGCACAGTTCGATCTTGAACTGGAACAGATGGATGTGAAGACTGCGTTCTTGTATGGTGATCTAGATGAAACGATCCTGATGAGGCAACCTGAAGGGTATGTCGAAAAGGGGAAGGAAGATTATGTGTGTAAGTTAAAGAGATCTTTGTATGGGCTGAAACAATCTCCTCGACAGTGGAATAGGAGATTCGACAAGTTCATGGCACGCATAAGTTTCATTAGAAGTCAGTTCGACCACTGCGTTTACTTCAGATTTCGACCTGGTAATTCATTTGTTATTTTGTTGCTTTATGTGGATGATATTCTCATAGCAAGCAACAATGTTGAAGATGTGATGAGGGTGAAGGCTGAACTCAATAAGGAGTTCGATATGAAGGATCTGGGAGCTGCTTCCAGGATTCTTGGAATTGACATTCGAAGAGATAGAAAGAAGTCGAAGTTATGCCTATCTCAAGAGGCATATCTACGGAAGATTCTTGAAAAGTTTGGTATGTCGAATTCGAAGCCAGTTGTGACTCCAACAAACCCTCAATTCAAGCTGAGTATTGATCAGTGTCCCAGTACTGATGTGGAAAGAGCCTATATGAATAGCATCCCATATGCTAATATAGTTGGTTCTTTGATGTATGCTATGGTTTGTACTAGACCCGACATAGCATACGCAGTAAGTCTTGTAAGCAGATACATGGCGAATCCTGGAAAGGCTCACTGGCAAGCATTGAAGTGGATTTTAAGGTACATAAATGGGTCTCTGAATAGAGTCCTAATTTATGGTGGAGCCTTGGGTGAAGATGGTAAAGCAGTAATCGAAGGATATGTCGACTCTGATTATGCAGGTTGTATGGATTCCAGGAAATCTATTTCTGGATATGTTTTCACTATGTTTAGCACAGCAATTAGTTGGAAAGCAACTCTTCAGAAGGTTGTTGCTCTATCAACCACTGAAGCGGAGTATATTGCCCTAACTGAAGCTGTGAAAGAAGCATTGTGGCTTGAAGGTTTTGCGAAGGAGCTGAAACTTCAAGGTCGAGGTATCACTGTTAAATGTGATAGTCAAAGTGCAATACACCTGTCGAAGAATTCAGCCTATCATGAGCGAACTAAGCACATTGATGTGAGGCTGCATTTCGTCAGAGGAGTAATCGAGCGTGGAGAAGTCCAAGTGCTGAAGGTTTCGACTGAAGACAATGCTGCTGATATGATCACCAAGACATTGCCGAGTTGCAAGTTTTTCCACTGTATGCAGTTGATAAAGCTGCATGAAGAAAGCTAGTTTGTTCCTTGACGTTGTAGAGTTAGGTCCAAGGTGGAGATTTATGAGATATTGGATCGAACTCTAGTATGGCCGAAGGGTAGCTTCTTGGTTCGACAGGGTTAAGCATGAAGTCGAAGGTTGTACACATGCTTGTGTCGAAGATGCTAGGGTTGTTAGCATGTTAAATTAGGTTTTAGTGTTTAAACCCTAATTTGTTAAGTTAGCTTGTTTATTAAGTTGGCTTGTGTAATGGGCCTTGTGGAAAAAGCCCATTAGTTAGTATGTTAGGTTTTATTATAAATAGCATACTAGTCTCTCATCATTGCCAAGCTGCAAATCCTAATTTAGGGTGAGAGAGGTTATTTGTTATTCTTGTAAACTTGTAATCTTGTTTTAAGAGAAAGTGAAAGAATAGCAGTTATAACCAATTCTTGTGTTCTTCTTCTCCTCCCTAATTCCCTATTATACTTTGTTCTTGGTATTCAATTCACAACATCTTCAAATTAACTAACGAACCCCTATTTATAAGGTTCTAATCTACCATTCGATTAAGTGAGGCTCATAGTTTCTTAGCGCACATACTTTCTTCTCTCCTAAGTTTTTCCATCTTATTGCAAGTTGTATTTTCTAACTTTCTCGCTTAGCGCACTGCCCAAGCTCGCATAACAAGTAGACCCTTCCTTTTCCATGAAGTAACGTAGCCTTAAATTCATGAACAACCATACCTTACTTAGGCGCATGATATTAAGCTAAGCGAGCGTTTTTTATTAGCCTTGAAGTTACTTAACTCTAAAGTTTTCTTTTGCCGCCATATCTTGCTCAACAAGACCATGTTATTGGCTTAGCGATCTTTGGTTATTGGAATATGATTTTTGATTGATTTTGATGTTTTCTTGGTACTCTTTACACGTACTTGGTAAATACTTAGTTAAAAATTTAATACACACGTTTTATTATGTTTTATTGATAAATCAGTCTTTTCATTGATTGCTTGCAAAATAAGTTAAGAAGTGCTTATGTATTTTACGTATTTTTGGTACTTACCAAGGGGGTAACACCGTTGAACAAACCCAAACCCTCGAAGAAGAATATCAATTTACTCTTCAGATAAATATCTGCTTAAGGAAATTCATCCATCTTATAGATGTAAGTCTCGAAGTTCGCCAAGAAATGGATCTGAAACCAGAACTTGGAGATTTTATACGAACATTAATAAGGTGTCCCATGTTCTATGGTAAACAGGTTAACATGAGTCATCTTAGTGAAGGGAGCAACCAAGAAGTGTCGGTCCTTGAAATGATTCACACTCTCACTGTACATGTCGAACATCTCGAAACACTGTATGAGAGATAACTTGCCTTGGCGTCATGCTAAGTCAGAGGAGATGCGTTGGGCCTTAACGATATGGAAGAAAAATTTTACAGACGACCCTCTTTTCTCATACTCTCACTAATATTAGAAAAAATTTGACATATGCATGGCTCACTAAATGCAATTGCGAAGGAAAAACTAATAAATGATTTAGAACACCAACGTCAAAGTCGTTGAAAAGAAGACGAAAACCTACAAAAGAAAAGGCATTCATAAAGAGGAATGATACACCCGTTGTATTTTCTACATGTTCTCTTATCTTCCCAGGGGGCAATCCCATTCTGAAGAAGATCCCACTTTGACAAAGACATGGTTCAAACCGCCTTCACCCTCAAAGGCGGGGGCGGTATCCAACATCTTTTGATCCATCTACACCGATGAGTTGTCTCCGGTCGTCTTCTAGATTATAATTAGAAAATTCTCCATTATAAAAGGTTCTGGCAACACATAAAAGGAAATAAATACGAATAACATCCTAAAGCAGATTTAAAGATAAATTTGGCATTCTTGTAAAAGTACATCTATGGCAAGGAAGTTCATCAAAATGAAAAACAGAAAAACCATAAATTTCATAACCCTCTTCTCCAAAAACTCTAACGAAGAAAACAATAATGTAAAAGAATAAGGTGTGAGCATTACTTCAAGAAACTGAAGTTAATGGTCCACGAGTTGCAGATCTTTCCAAAAAGAGCGGTGCAAAGAGGTTAGGTATGAAGAACAATGTAGAAAGAATGACCTCGAGATAAGAAGGTATGGGAAATGGGGAAAAGAGTTTAGAAATCCACAAATGATGTAAAAAGAGAAACTAGTAGTTCTAGAACTCCTTATACGTGTCTCAACAGGGGTGAATTGTGTAATCCAATACATTGGAAATCATGGACAATACCACCAATAATCAATATCTCATTGTGAACTATTTAGAGTACTTAAGTATCAAGGGACAAAAAAGATATCATTATTGTCAAACATATGGACACACAGCAAGACTTATCTGTGAAACATCGTCGAACAAGAACACAACATTGAATGGATTTGTTTCCAATGCTAGTGACATCTCGTCAAGACTCTTCACTTACTCATGTTAACATCCGACCTAAAGGTGTGCACGACGAAACCTTTATTATATATAATAATAAGGACTTGGAGAGAAACTGTTCTAGATTGTCCTTAAGCCCCATGGCAAAAGGCCTAAAAGCAAAATCAAGTAGGAAGACGCGCAAAATATGTAAATAGAAAAAGCAGACAATTCTTCCTTCCAACACATCACCTTGCATCAATCACTGTCCAATTCAATCAGACAATGCTTGCACAACATGACACAAACGGTTTCTACTACTCCTAATATATAAAAAAAAAAAGTAAATCATTTCAAATATTCAAATTTATTATCATCTTCACATTATTTTTAATTCTCTCATTAACTTAAGTGACGTAGTGTTAACCTTTTATTTCACTTCATTTTAATCAAACACAACTCTACCCTCATCTTCTATTTTTAATTTCTAGCCAAACAACATCAATATTTAAAATAATAAATTTTGAAATATATAGACTATTCAAGTTGTCCATTACAATTTAAAGCTCTACTAATGTATGGTGGACAAGTAGATTACTTGTCGATGCTAAAATCCACCTATCTAATAGTAAATCTCTATGCGATGAAAACACAACATAAAAGAGGCGTGTGTAGCACAAGGACACGCTACACGGATATACCATGTTGCCTCCTCACGCGCATAACATAACACTCAACAGTCGATGCTAGCCGGCACTAGTACCTTCAAAACTTCAATTTCTCAGTCACACACACCCACCATCCCCATCATCTTTATTATTCACATCACACCTCATAATAATAATAATAGTCCTTTCCTTCTCCTCCTCAAAATATTGAAACATTCAACGGTCAACATTCAAATACTCACCTACACTACAATACAATACAAAAATACCCTCTCCCACATTTAAATATTATCATTCAACCTTTCATCTTACCTAGCTTTGACCCGTGTATCATACTCACATATAAAACCAAACAACTCAACCTCTTTCTCATCATCATAACATTAACCACTTCACACAAACACAATTTTCATTAAACAAAATTAATACTATCATTTAACAAAAAAAATGGTTTTGTCATGGACAAGAAGAACCGTTTTCCGCCGTGCTCACAAGGCGAATAAACAACTCCCCGGCGTTGATTTAACGGTGGAGGAGATAACAATCCCGTCTCACTTCCGGTGTCCGGTGAGCCTCGACTTGATGAAAGATCCGGTGACTCTATCAACTGGAATCACCTACGACAGAGGAAGCATCGAGAAATGGATTGAATCTGGAAACAAAACATGTCCGGTTACTAATCAGAAGCTTACGACGTTTGAGATCACACCGAATCATACAATAAGAAAAATGATTCAGAGTTGGTGCGTTGAGAATAGTTCTTATGGGATTGAGAGAATTCCGACTCCTCGTATACCGGTTTCCAGCTACGAGGTTAACGAGGTTTGTACGAGGTTGCTGTCTGGTTCTAAGAGTTTGGATGAGAAAAAGTGTGTGGAGTTTGTCGGGAAGATTAAGGTTTGGTGGAGAGAGAGTGAGAGGAATAAGAGGGTTATAATTGGAAATGGAGTTTGTTCCGTTCTTGCAACGGTTTTTGATTCTTTTTCAAGTGTTTCTTTTGAGAATCATGTTGTTGTTTTGGAGGAGATTTTGGAGATTTTAACATGGATGGTTGTTATAACAAAATCCAAGCTTTGTTTATCTTTATCTTCTTTAGATTGTTTGGTTTGGTTTCTAGATGGGAAAGATTTAGGAGCAAGACAAAATGCTGTTTTGTTGCTTAAGGAAATGAATGTTGAGGAGTTATCAAAAGTGGAAGGTGTTGTTGAAGGTTTGGTTAAGATTATCAAGGAACCAATTGGGTCTAGTGCTACAAAAGCATGTTTGACAACAATTTTCAAGATGGTTTCATTTTCATCGGCTAAAAATAGAGTTGAAGTTGGTGAGAAGTTTGTTGAATTGGGTTTGGTTTCATTTTTGCTTGAATCAATAGTTGATGGAGAGAAAGGGGTGTGTGAGAAAGCACTTGGTGTGTTGGATTGTTTATGTGATTGCAAAAAGGGGAAAGAGGTTGTGAAAATGAATGCTTTGACTTTGCCTCTTGTGATTAAGAAAATCTTGAGGGTTTCTCCTTTGGCTTCTAGTTTTGCTGTTGGTGTTGTTAGGAAGATGTGTGAGAAGAAGGAAGAAGGTGTTTTGATTGAGGTGATTCAACTTGGTGGTTTTCAGAAATTGTTGGTTATGTTGCAAGTTGGGTGTGAGGAGAAGACTAAGGAGAATGTTACTGAGTTGTTGAAGATGTTGAATGGTTATAGAAGCAAAGCAGAATGTGTTGAGTCTTCATTAGAGTTCAAGTATCTTAAGAATTAAGATGCATTTCTCAATATTGATTTATGAGAATGAGATTTGATCATTTTTTTTGTATAGGGTAGATTCATTTATAGAGACAAAATTCTTTGATGTATAAAGATACACACATGATTCAAGTTCTTAATAGAAATTATATGCTTAAAAAATATTGCATCAACTATGAAAAATGTTATTTGTGTATGTATCAGCGTCTGAAATCAACTTCGACACCTGTGGTTTCGTTTATTTTCTTTTTCTTCAAATTATTATCATTGTCGCTGTTGTATTCTCAGTGTCGTGATTCATAGCTCAAAATATTGTTTTCATTCATGTAAATATCACATAAGAAACCACTCCAAAACAATGTTTATTCAACTTCACAACACCTTTATAAACTAGAAAGATGCAAAAGTAGTGAAACAATGAAACAAACATGCAAAAATCCTAGACCATGGATCAATCCAAAGTCACTTATTTTCAAAACACAATGGCAAACAAACAGCAAATGACTCTTCAAGGAAAAAATGGATTTGGCCAAAATCCATTTTGTTGATTAACATCTCCCAAAGGAGGTGGTGCCTCATCCCCACCACTATTATTCATCATATTCATAAACCAATGTTGCTTTTGCACAACATCCATATTCATATCCAAAACATGACCACCCTGACTCCCTTGTCCAATATCTTCAATCTTAGCCACACCATTAGTCACCATTGTTGGTGCTACCATTTGAGATTGACCTTGACCATTCTTACTCAACATTTCAACCCTTCTATTAATATCTTTCAAATACTGATCAATCAACCATGCCATATCATTCAAATCAAGCATACTTATATTTTGCATAGTTTTATCATCACTAAGATATTGAAACATTAATTGAGTCATTTCTTTTTCTCTATTATCTTTTCTTTGTTTAGTCAATTGATCTTTCGCCTTTTGAATCCTCTGCTTCAAAAAACTCTCTTGGTTCACCATCTTCTTGCTTTGTTCCAATTCAGGCATTCTTCGGAACTTCGAAAGCACCCTTTGGACACCTATTGGTGATGGCCAAACCTCGGGTTGAGGATCGTAGGGACTGTAAATTATAGCGCAGGCATCAATCCCACAAAGGGTGCTAAGTTCACTAACCTTTTTCATTAGACCTTTCTTCCTTTTCTTGAATGTCGCCTTCCTCGCGGAGTCGTTGAGTATGTATGCTAGTTTCACCTTCTTTCTAGTCATGGTGGTGATGGAGGGACAGGAAGAAAAACGCTTTCTTATTTATATAGATTGGTTTGAGAGGATCAAACTTATCTGATAGTATGTCCTTGATGGAACATTATGAGACATTCATTATCAAATATTTGTGCTATGAATTTAGAGATGTCAATTTTAAATGTATAATATATGTGTTATGAATTGGAGATGTCAAGATTAAATGCATTTCAAATGGAGAATCAAAATAATATTTTCTAGATTAGATTGTAATGAGTTTTCTTCTCCCCATCCTATGAGGATTGTTCTTTGTATATTTTCTCTTCTAGATTGAAGATTCATTGTCTTTATTAACCATGCTAATAGAGTAAGATATATTTTGTCAAATCTCTCACAAATAGTAGCTCATTACTCTCTTTTTGTGGTAGAGATGAAAATATTCGATCTAACTATAGTCACGTTGTAAATGAGCTAGCTAAGCCTTTTGGACTAGTCAATACTCTATTTAGTAATATTTATTATTTTAGTGCATATGAAAGAAAGTCCTGTTTGTGACAGCTACACGAGATTTGACAAAATATATCTTACTAAATAAGATATCCTAAAGTGATTATTATTGTGATAGTGTGGTATATATATTTTGTTTTATAAAAAGCATTAAGAGTATTCTATTTTTAGCAATTACTATAATATTATATCTTTTATAAGGTAAAGTTAATATAAATCCCACACTAAATGAGCATCGTATAAAAATTCACTTGAATTTCACATGAAAAAAAGTGTTAGAATGTTTCTTGAAAATAGTATTTTTATTCTAGAGTGAAGATTCATTTTTGTCCCTCACAAAAACTACAGAACCCAAATTAGTCCTCCACAAAAAATAGGACCCGATTTAATCCCTTACAAAATATAACCGGGTCATATTAGTCTTTCTGTAAATATTTTTTTCAAACCGATTTTTTCTTCTACTTTTAAACCGTGACTGGACCGCCAAGTCGTATTTTATTTTTATTTTTTCATTTTTTAAATACTAAATTGATTTTTATTTTTAATTTCGATTTTATTTTTAAACAATTCAGATTTTAAAATACAAAAAAATATAAGATTTGTTCTGAAAAGGATTCGATTCGAACTCAAGACATTTATGTCACATCCTATGCCTTTACCACTATGCCAACATACACTTGTGACAAATAATTCACATGATTTATAGTAATATTAAACAATTCTAAATTTAAAATATAAAATATAAAATTTGTACCCATGAGGTCTCAAACTCAAGTCCCTTCAAATTTAATGATAGTCACTTCACTGTAAATATGAAAAGTGATTTAAGAGCGGGTGAATCAGTTAGATTAATCGGTATTAGTGAATTTTCTCGATTATGAATGTTAGCAATATTGTTCTAATTTTTTCGAAATTGTTATAATAGTTTCAAAAAAATCAAAACATTGTTAACATTCATTATCGAGAAAAATTCACTAATATCAATTAATCTAATTCATGCAACCCCTCTTATATTACTTTTCATATTTACAATAAAGTGACTACTATTTAATTTGAAGGGACTTGGGTTTGAGACCCCGTAGGTATCAAAATTTATATTTTTTGTTTTAAATTCAGAATTGTTTAATATTACTATAAATCATGTCAATTATTTGTCATCAATGTATGTTGACATAGTGGTAAAGGCATAGGATGTGACCTAAATGTCTTGAGTTCGATTCCTTCTTAGAACAAATCTTATCTTTTTTTATATTTTAAAATCTGAATTGTTTAAAAATAAAATCGAAATTAAAAATAAAAATCAATTTAGTATTTAAAAAATGAAAAATGAAAAATAAAATACGACTTGGCGGTCCAGTCACGGTTTAAAAGTAGAAGAAAAAACCGGTTTGAAAAAAATATTTACAGAAAGACTAATATGACCCGGTTATATTTTGTAAGGGATTAAATCGGGTCCTATTTTTTGTGGAGGACTAATTTGGGTTCTGTAGTTTTTGTGAGGGACCAAAATGGGTCTTCACTCTTTATTCTATTAAGTCGGCTCAGTTGGTAGTTGTGTAAAGACATCAGGTAAAAAATTATCGGTTTAAATTTGCGAATCTGCGACATTTCACTTGTTCATCTTTAAAAGGTGAATTTCAATCATTAGACTACTTGACCCCAAAAAATCGTCAGACAAACTATTTTAAAGATAATCAATAATCCTCAATTGGGATAGAGTCATACTTTCACAAACACAATCAAACATGAGTCAACCTATTATTTCTCAAATATATTGGAGTTTTGTATAGTTTTCAAAACTTTAGACTTACTCAAAATCACAATAACATTAGATAACTAGGTTTTGTGACCACATTCCATATTTGTAGCACTGCTAACCTAAAAATGTGAGAATGGTGGAACTACTAGCTCTGAGAGAGTTGTACACATGTGGACAATGGAACATGCTTATGTGAAAAAGACAACATCCAAGTGTGAAATGTCGTTTATCCTAAAAATAAATGGAGCAATTACACATTATCAGTGAAAATAGTTAATGCGGTAACATTTTCTATATGGTTAGATGCTATGGCTAATAGGATAGTTTTCTTTATAAATATTACGTTATGAGAAATGCTAGCGACACTCTCTTTTAAACACTCTCTCAAATACTTTCTCTTTTATTGGTTGAAACATGTGTGGGTCCTACTACTTTATGTGGGACCTATTTTCAAAGTGAGGGGCCCACACATGTATCAACCAATAAGAAAGCGAGTGCTTCAGAGAGTGTTCAAAAGAGAGTGTTGCTAGCACTCCTCATTACGTTATATAAATTTCAAACAACTTCCAATCAATCAAATAATTTATACATTTTATCGTCTTTATCATTACTTAATTCTATGTATTTTTCAAACTAGTAGTTCAACTTCTCTCATTTATACTTAATGCTCTTTGAGGTAGTTAAGAAGCCCGGATTTGAGAGATTGAGTTCCTCAATTAACACAATCATTTTTAAAAAAGGGGAATTATTGTTGAGAACTATTAAACAAATTTGGCATGTTTAATGGAACGCTACTACCAATAACACTAAAAGTTTTCAATGGGTCACAACCTATGAAGCGCCGACACGCCATTCAGAAGACGTGTCGTCGCGTCGGACACGTATCGGACACAGATACTCGTACGACACGCGTACGACACGTATTTGACACGTTTTTGCAGTGTCTAATGAAAAAATAATAATTTAATTGCAACGGACACGAATACGACACCTTGTTTCGAATAAAAGACACACTCAACTCAAAGAAATTTAGATTTTTTTATAAAAAAAAATCCAACTCAATAATTATCAGATTTTGATTTATAAAATAATAGGATTTTTTTACCTTTCATATTTCACTTCTCCACTATAAAAATAACATAATTAGGATTTCTTATTTTTTTTCTTATTCCACGGTTTCGAGACTGCTTTTATCAAAATAGAGTGACTATGATATGATTTGTATTACTTTGTTTCGATGGATTTATGTCTTTTTTTTGTTAATCGAAAGTACTAAGTTTAAATATATATATATATATATATATATATATATATATATATATATATAACTTTTACTTCTCGTTTCTCATTCATTGCATTATTATATTAATATATAAAATATATATAGCCGTGGCCGTGTCCTATGTTTTTTATATTAGCGGAGCTCTCGTGTTCGTATCCGTGTCGTGTCCCGTATCCGTGTCCGAGTCCGGGCTTCATAGGTCACAACTGTATGTGCATGTGCTTTGGAAAGACCCTTAATAATATGGATTGATCATCACCATCATCTACAAAGAAGTCGGGTCAACAACGATTGTAAGAAGCTTCAAAATCAGAGTCCATGCCAATGGTTTTATGACATGGATATGTTTCCATAACAGTTTTACTAGCCTCGACATGTGGTAGTACTAGAAAATCTAATGAACCTTAAACAAAAAGTGGATGTATTGGCAACCTATTTTATTGAGATGTTTAAAAAAAAAGTTTGACAAATTCTCAATCAAGTGTCCTAAAGTTGAAAATGAACAAATGACCATCAATGGTCGTCAACAATATCCACCTACAACTAAAAGAGAAATTGATTGAACATGTCTATCACAATATCAATGAAAAAGGTCATTAAAGAAATCAGACAAGCAAGACCCCGGATCTCTTGAGGAAAACCACTTCAATGACGAACCGTCATTGACATCTTAAGAACTCTGACTCGTCTGGTCTCTTGAGGAAAACAATCAAATTTGGTTAAAATAGATTTGTGTTTAAGAGAGCTTCTTAGATATCAAATACACAAATTTACATTCTAGATTTACACAATGGAAAGAAATAAAGATAATATGCTTTTAAGGAGTTCTTTCGTTGTGTTGGCTTCTGCATAGATTTTCTTCTGAATTGTGCTTTTCCCTTTCGGCTTTTTAGTGATTATTGCTTTGCATTCTTTTTTTTTATCACTTTGATGAAGGCTAAGGATTTCAGGTGATAATTATTCTTCATATTGTACCTTTCTTCAATTTTCTTCTTCTTTGTAGCTGCTTCTGATTATGTATGATTTTTCTTGTGTATAAATTGCAACCATATTACTCTGCTCTTTGATATCAGCTTTCTGTACCACGATATATCTTCATTGAATTTTTTCTTTCATCATGTGCTTGGGTGTGATAATTTCGTTTCTCATAAGCACTTGCAATATCCTTTTCTTGCTTGCAAAAATACTCTTCTGAATTTTGCTTGATCAATTCTTCTTTATTACAGCATCTTCTTTATCTTCTCTTTTTTATTTTTGTATCTCACTCTCTCGTGTAAATTGTTTACATTGTTGATATGCAGTTCTTCAACTTTTTCAATAAACCAGTTTCTCTTTAAATAGATAAAGAAAGTAGATCTGTTGGAGAAAGGGAGATTGAGTATCCACACAACATATAGCTATTGGAGACGTTAGTTAGAACAAGAGTAGAGTGGTGGTAGAAGCACTATGATGAGATGTGTGAACAGTAAGTAACAGTATAGTGTACAATCCTTTATCCTGATTTGCAAGGTAGTGGATAGGATATTGTACTATAGTCACGTGATGATGTAGTTTAAAAATATTTTCACACATACTTCTTTTACATCTAACTTCATGGTTCAGAGACTTCTGATAAAATTAGATGAAGCTTGATCAGAGGTCAAAGTTATTATCTTCTTCGTATTTAACTACTTGAGTCAAAGGTTTCTGATAGGTTATGATGAAGCTTGATCAGAGTTAGTCTTCGATCTTTAAGATATTAGGGTCGTAGAGAGTTAGAGTCTATCACAAATGTCTTTTGGACAGAGCCTTATAGATGCATTAACTTGATAACTCATATTCTAGATCTATTTGCTGCTTATTTAAGACCTTTCAAACGTTATTCCTTTGAATTAGAGACTTATGATAAATAGTGATGAAGTTTATTCAAAATTCAAAGTCATTCTCTTACATCAAATTTTGCTTGCTTCATTCCCCAATCTTTAGATTCCACTGATCTCCAGATTCATCTTTAGATTCCACTGATCTCCAGATTCATCATGCTTAGCTCAGCATCTATTACTTTCTTAATTCTCCACTTTGAACAACCGTTAGAGAACAAATTTATTCTTTATACAAATGTACTTGTTATTATCAAAACTTCAAAGATTAATTGACGAATCAAACTTGTTCCAACATTTACACTATTAGATTTACCATATGTACAAACTATAGGATAAACTACCACGGAAGAAGAATACAAAATGTCCGTAGAAAATTACACCAAATTTTTTTCTCAAATAAAATAAGCTATTCCGCCAAGTAATTTTTTTGCTAAAGTTCAGCCAAATCTCATTGATAATCATATTAAGATGTCACACAATTAAGATGAACTGATTTATACTTTGCAAGGCACCAATAGATGATATTTGAAGCTCTCACAATCATCAATTCCACATCACAAGAATCATTAATTGATGATGTAACTTAATGGAGACCATTCCATCAAATTTTCTAGATCAATGGGCAATCAATCTTATGTCCACAGTTCAATAGAGACCGGCCTGTAGATTAAATCAAGGGAGTTAACAGTGGCTTTCCAAGGAAATGAGCCTCCAGGTTTCCAAGAACAAGGTCAGCCATGACGGTTCGTGTTTCTACTGTGGCGCTTCCAACATGAGGCAACAAGACAACATTTTCTAGCCGAAGTAGCTCTTCAGGAACATGAGGCTCATTTTCAAACACATCGAGTCCAGCTCCACCCAAACGACCTTCAAGCAATGCAGAGACCAGCTCTGGCTCATCAACATGCTTACCTCGACCGATGTTTATTAGGAAACCCTTTGGACCAAGTGCACTAATGACCTCCCGGTTGATGATATGATGTGTTTCCTCTGTAAGAGAGCAGGCAACAATCAGTATGTCGCAGTTGGATGCGACCTCAACAACACTTGGATAGTACTTGTATTTTGATTCCGGCTTTTGAGTTCTAGAATAGTAGCATATTGAACAATTGAAACCTTCAGCTCTCTTGGCAATTGCTGTGCCAATCCTTCCCAGCCCAACAATGCCGACAGTTTTCCCCGAGAACTGAAAGGAAAATCCAGATGAAAAAAGTTATTAACTTCTTTTTGGAAAATGGAGTGGGGGATACTAATTACAACATGAGAAAACATGTAACTGATTTTAAAGAGCAGTATGACACATATATGATTGAAGCTCTGCAACTCTTACAATATGATGATAGATTATTGTGTCCAATTTAAAATGTTTTCACCATTTTCTGAAAGCTTACAAATTGTAAACATTGAAAAATAGGTGGTTTGTCAAATTGGAGAGCATGCGTAAACTAGTAGAGCTTATGCAAACTCAATAAAAAAATGACGCTTTAAGTAAAAAAAATTCATCAGTAAAAATATTTAGAAACCATGTTGCACAACGACAATTCAGCATGTGTTTGGGATGTACACATGATTGAATTATATCATGCAATTCAACGAGATTTACAACTCCCAACTCCATGAGTTTAAGCAAAATGAATTGGGATACATGCTGAGAGATCTAAAAGAGAATCACACTCTGTTATGTATCAATTGTGTTTGATTTCATATAGAATGAAGATGCTAATCGGAAATTACTGATGACACCAGTGGGAACAATGGCAAAGACAGTTTCACTTCACAGGGAAGCACCGAGAGGGAACAAAAATGTAGTAACCCTACAGTGAAACACATGATATTGGCTCTTTGACTTTTTATCAAACTCCCCTACTTGAGTATAAACTCGCAATTCTGAGCAAGCGTAAGTATCAACGAGTCCATATAAGTTCAACTGGGTTTGCTAAAACACGAGTTGGCATGCAATTGAACTCAGTTTTCCTATCTGAAAAGTTAACTCAGTTTTCCTATTTAAAACTGCATTCCTACCTAAAATATTTCCAGTGCAAAATTAAATTGGCAGTGAGATTAGTGGAATGATAGTGAGATATTACAACTTCACTGACAGTTACAATTTTGGCCTGTGATGTACAGACCGGCACCCCGAACACGACACCGACTCAGCAGCATGGATAATAATTTGAAAAAATTTAATAAATTAAACATAATCACGAATGTCTTCATAGCTTTAACAAAATCACATTCGCTTGGTTATTAGGGTTTACCTTAGTGGTGAGTTTGTAGTCACCACGCATCCAATTCCCACTTCTAACATATCGATCACATTCGCAAATCCTTCTAAGAAGCGCTTGTGAACTCACTACCTAGCAGCCATGAATGATAAGCTGAGAAGCTTGAATAGAGAAAGAGAAAGGCAAAAAAAAAACTTTATTACACAACTGAACTTACAACAATGCATAGAGCCAAGTATATATAGCAATACTGAGTTAGTTACAACTCAACTAACTACTATAACTAACTTAACTAACTATGCTTATGGCAGTTGCTAATACAATAAAAGGTGATTACTCTAAGCTTTCTTTACTATGCTTAACATCCCCCCTCAAGCTGGAATAGATGTTCAGCATTCCAAGCTTGCTCTGTAAGGTATTAAAAGGTCCAACATGCAGAGATTTTGTTAAAATATCTGCTACTTGATCTTTTGAAGCAATAGGGAGCAAGTGTAGGATTCCTGCCTGTACTTTATCCCTCACAACATGACAATCAATCTCTATGTGCTTTGTCCTCTCATGAAACACAGGATTAGCAGCTATGTGAAGGGCAGACTTATTGTCACAATAGATCAGAAATGGACCAGAATGTTTAATGTTGAAATCTTGCAGCAAGTACAAAATCCATTGACCTTCACAAGTAGCTTGTGCCAATGCTCGATACTCTGCTTCGGAAGATGACCTGGATACAACTGTTTGCTTCTTACTCTTCCAACTAATCAAGGAATCTCCAAGAAAAAAGCAAATTCCAGTTGTTGATCTCCTTGTATCTGGACATGCTCCCCAATCCGAATCTGAAAATCCTTTGAGTGTGAGAGTGGATGATGAGCTAAAAAACAAACCATTTCCAGGATTGCTTTTGAGATACTTTAGAACATGAATACCAGCAAGCATGTGTGCATCAGTAGGATTACTCAGGAATTGGCTAAGTTTACTAACTGTGTAGGAAATTTCAGGTCTAGAGTGAGTGAGGTACAACAGTCTACCAATCAGTCTCCTATATGCAGTAGGATCTGAAAGAGGCTTGCCAGATTCTTGATGTAATTGGAGATGAGGCTGCATAGGGGTATTACAAGGTTTGGCACCAGTCAGGCCTGCATCTTGTAACAAATCCAATGTATACTTTCTTTGACAAAGAGAAATTCCTTCTTTGGATCTACTTACTTCAAAGCCAAGAAAGTATTTGAGGGCACCTAAATCCTTGATGCTGAACTTGTTATGTAGAAGGGTCTTAATGTTAGTGATCTCATCAACATCAGTCCCTCCTAAGACCAAATCATCTACATAGACAAGAATGATAGTGAAGTGAGGACCATTGGATTTGCTGTACAAGGAATAATCTGACTTGGATTGGATGTAACCCGAGTGTAAGAGAGTCTCAGTCAGTTTTGTGTTCCATTGTCTACTTGCTTGCTTCAAACCATAGAGAGATTTTTGAAGCTTACAAACAAGATTAGGATGAGGTAGTGTGAGACCAGGGGGAGGCTGCATATATACTTCTTCATTGAGATCACCATGAAGGAATGCTGTGTTCACATCAAGTTGAAACAAGGGCCATTGATGAACAGCTGCTATGGCAAGAAAAACTCTGATGGTGGTCATTTTAACAACAGGACTGAATGTGTCCATGTAGTCCAAACCTTCAGTTTGGGTGAAGCCCTTAGCAACCAATCGTGCTTTATACCTTTCTACAGAGCCATCAGCATGTTGCTTGAGTTTGAAAAACCCATCGACATCCAATAGCTCTTTTATGTTCAGGTAGAGGAACAAGTGACCAAGTATTAGTCTGTGTGAGAGATTGTAACTCAGATTGGATGGCATCACTCCAATGCTGGTTACCTATAGCTTCCTCATAAGTATGAGGCTCAGGAATGGAGGAAAGATGCAAAATATATTGATTGTGAGCAGGAGATGTATGATGATAAGAAAGAAAATCAGAAAGGGGATACTTACTTTGGGAAGAAGATTGAGCATTGGCTGGATTGTTGAATTGGACTGTGTTCTCAATCAGATTGCAGTGAAAATCCTGAAGGTAAGTTGGAGCTTTGGTAGGTCTGGTAGATTTCCTAAGAGGGATAATGGGATCAGAAGCTTGTATAGGGAGATTAGGAGATGTGTTATGGGATGGAGAAGAGGATGGATGAGCAGAATTATTAGAAAAAGACTCATTAGTGGAAATATTGGGAGATGGAGAAATATTAGATGAAGGAGCAGACTCATGAATGAAAGGAAAGTCAAAATATTCAGGTGAGGATTGAATAGATGGAGGAGAAGATGTAGGAGGATGTGGTGGATTCTCTAATGGTCGTGGTAGAGGAATGAGGGTATGCACTCATTGTGGTATGACTAATCATACTATTGACACATGCTTCAAAAAGCATGGTTACCCTCCCCATTGGCAGCAACAAAACCATATCAACAATGTTTCAGTTGAACAAGAACCTGAAGATGAAGCTCCACATGATCTTCCTGACGACCAAGTTAATGACACAGCATCGGGCACTTATGGATTCACACCTGCTCAGCACAAAGCTCTTTTGGCTTTGCTTCAGCAATCCTCCTCCTCTCACAGTGTGAATCATGTTGTTGCTCAACCTAACTCTAGCTCAGGTATTATCTGTACTATTCCTTCTCAGGACTTGAATGAATCATTCATTCTAGATACAGGAGCTACTGATCATGTTTGCTTTTCCAAAAGACTTTTTTCTTGCATCACACGCATTCCTGAAATCACTGTAAAGTTGCCAAATGGAACTTTAGTGTCTACTCATTATGCTGGCACCATTCAATTTGATGATAATTTTGTGCTGACCAATGTCCTCTATATGCCACACTTTACTTTTAATCTCATTTCTGTACCTAAACTCACTTCACATTTAGATTGCCAACTGCTTTTTGACAATTCTACTTGTTTCATACAGAACACTTACTCCAAGAAGAGGATTGGTTTAGCTGAATTGCGAGGAGGACTGTATATTCTCACTCAGCCACTTGCAGTCATTCCCAACTTTCCACATCACTCTCTAGCACTTAACTCTCTAGCACCTCCACATAACTTTGTAAACCTTAGCCCTACCAATGCATGTAATCTTTGGCATTTACGACTTGGACATATTTCCAATGCCAAGTTAATTGAAATAAAGAAATCTTTTCCTTTTATCAATGTTGATTCTTCTAATGTTCCTTGTGACATTTGCTTTTATGCCAAGCAGAAAAGGTTACCTTTTCCTGATAGTACTCATGTGTCTAATGCAGTCTTTGATTTGGTCCATATGGACATTTGGGGACCAATCTCCATCCCTTCTATTAATGGCCACAAATATTTTCTTACTATTGTAGATGACAAGAGTCGTTTTACTTGGATCTTCCTTATGAAACACAAAACTGAAACCAGAAATTTGATCAAAAATTTTGTATCCATGGCCCTTACTCAGCATAACAAATCCATCAAATGCATAAGATCAGACAATGGCAGTGAGTTTCTCATGCATGATTACTACCAAACTCATGGCATTCTTCATCACACATCATGTGTTGGTACCCCTCAACAAAATGGCATAGTTGAGAGAAAGCATCAACACATACTTGCCATCACCAGAGCCCTTCTTTTCCAATCCCATCTTCCCAAAATTTTTTGGTCTTATGCAGTCAGTCATGCTATTCATATTATCAACAGACTCCCCACACCTTTCTTACAAAACAAGTCACCTTTTGAAATTTTATATACCAGCCTGCCCAACATAAAATCCCTTAGAGTTTTTGGTTCCTTATGTTATGCTACTACTTTACCAGCACATAGACATAAACTTGATTCTAGATCCAGAAAGTGTCTTTATTTAGGTGTCAAACTTGGAGTCAAAGGCCATATTCTTTTTGATCTAAAATCTAAAGAAATATTTCTGTCCAGAGATGTTATCTTTTTTGAACATTTATTTCCTTATCCACCACAAGAGGAAAGAAGATCGGGAAGAAGAAAGGAACTGAGTTGTGAATAAGATCGCAGCGGAAAAGAAGCAATAATGGGGTAGCCACAGGTCGATGATACCATGTGAACTCACTACCTAGCAGCCATGAATGATAAGCTGAGAAGCTTGAATAGAGAAAGAGAAAGGCAAAAAAAAAACTTTATTACACAACTGAACTTACAACAATGCATAGAGCCAAGTATATATAGCAATACTGAGTTAGTTACAACTCAACTAACTACTATAACTAACTTAACTAACTATGCTTATGGCAGTTGCTAATACAATAAAAGGTGATTACTCTAAGCTTTCTTTACTATGCTTAACAGCGCTAGAATCAAACCAATAGTCAAATCAGCAACTTCATCGGTCAATACATCCGGCGTATTCGTAACGCGAATCCCTTTCTCCTTGCACTTGACAAGATCGATCTTATCAACACCAACGCTGGAGCTCGAAATGATTTCCAGATTCGGAAGTGCGTCAATGAGTTCGGAATCGGCGCCGGCGGTGGAGCGTCCAACCAGCGCACGGATTGAAGCGCCGTGTTGAGTGAAGAAGTGTGATTTTTGGGGGTAATCCCATAGGCGGAAAAGGTTATAGCGTTTGTTGAGTTGTTGTTCTAAGTAAGGAGCTACTTGAGTAACGAGTAGAACGCTTATGGTCCCCATTGACGCGTGTGGTTACAGTGTGCGTTGCTTTTGAAGCCACAGTTTGTAGCTTCTACATTTTCACGGACGAGTTCCAAAATTAGCATTTTATTTTTACTCAATCTTCACAATAGAATAGTCGCATCGCATAGCGCATAGATTAAGATCATAAACAATAGTACTTTTCACTCCCAAAATTACTGTTGATTGTGATGAAAAGAGTACACACAAGACCTGAATAAGAGGGAAATGGATCCTTGGAGTTAATATTTTGCCACACTCACAGCAGGGGTGCACAAAGGGGTGCACAAAGCAAATGGAACCGATCATCCTTTTTCATTGCACCTTGCTATCTACAATATAAGAAAATCAATTGTTCTAGAAAGTATCAATCTACTCCTCTTGCTCCTCAATGCGCCATGTGGATACCTTTTGCATACCAGAAACGCAAAAAGTCAAATTTTTACAGTGCAATCTGAACCAGAGCCAAAAATCACATTTTTCTTGTATAAAACCAGTTCCAATAGTATTCCAACTCATCCTTAGGTTTCCCAACAATTCAAATACGAATTCCATCATATCACTTGTGTTCTAACATTCTTGACCGGAAAACTTAACCCTCACATAATACAAGCTCGACCACTTTCCCAAGCATATACTCCTTCTGATAATTCTTGGTGATAAATAGACATACTTAAATAAATAGGTGTTACATTCTCCCCCTCTTAAATAGAATTCGCCCTCGAATTCCTTCCAGTCACCAGGAAAACAAGCTCCTCACATCTTCTTCTTACTTGGCACTATTTTTTATCAATTTGCTTCCAAAATCTACTAATTGTTTTTTCAAACATGAGGTCTTCGTTCTCTCTAATATCTTTCTCTCTCTTCAGCTTCAAAACTCAACCCTAATCTATCTTCAACCCTAAACCATCTTCCATCTTTAAAGCTCAACCATCTTCATCGCCTTCCTCCGAGTTTTCTACATGGCAAGACCGTTGGAGAAAATTTTCTTTTTCCTCTTCCTTTTCGTCTGCAGTAAAACACGTCCCATCCCAAATTTTTGTTGGTGAGTTATGAGTTATGCCGCTTCGTATGGGGTTGCCGGTTTGGTTCCATCGTTCATATTTCACCACCAACGTCGCTATTTGCCTCAAGGTATGTTCAATGTTGAAGATGAAGGGTTTTAGGGTTTATATGTTTTGTTGATTTGGGGTTTTCTTATTGTGTTTGTTTTCTGTTGTTTTAGGCTGAAGATGATAAATATGATTATATTGCAAGGATTTTTGAGTTCTTTGAATATGAAGACAAAGTTATATAAGGATACATCATTCTGATTTTGGTATAGTTTATTGCTCTTTCAGTTTATAGAGATTAAATTGATAAACCCTAATCCCTAATCTTTTTTGGTTGTTTCCAATTTCTCCGCTTAGTTTCTGATTAACATCATCCTTCACTTTTTTCGGTTTAACATCATGATTAACTTCAACTAGTTTAACATTATTTGCCGATTCATCCTTTTTTACGTCGTTGCGTACTTCATAGGAGAAGGCTCTAGCATTAATAGGAGAAGGCTCTAACATTAATAGACCACCTAGTTTCACCGGTGAATATTACAATTTTTGGAAAATTAGAATGCACATGTTCCTTGAGGCATAAGGTGTAGAAGTTTGGAAGACAACAACAAGGATAAACAATCAAGAAGAGCTACATCGCTCAGGAAGACAATGTTATGAGTACAAGGTCTGGAAATGAAGAACACGCATGTCTATCTTTTATAGTTTCACATCACTCTGATGATGATGATGACGAGGTTAATAATTTTGACTTAAGTGATAAACCTTCTTATGATAAATTGTAAGATTCTTTTAATGATTTGCATGACGAGTGTCTAAAGCTTTCTAGAATATGTGCTAAGTAAAATAAAACAATTTCATCCCTAAAAAGTAAAGCTAATACCACACAAGTGGAATTAGACAAAGTTAAAACAAGTTCAACATGTAATAAATGTAATTCTTTTGAATTAAAGATTATTGAATTAAATCAAGTGATATGCAAGTATGCAAAATGGCAATTCGGTTAAGAAAGTGTTCTAAGTAAAAATAAGTGAACTAGGAATTCCAAACTCGATAAACCTAGTCCAAGTAAAAAGACTATATTTGTCAAATCTAGCAATGCTTACAACAATGTTCAATCAAAGAAGGTGCAAAATAATCTTCAACCAAGAATGACTTATGTGAGAAATACTTTCTATACTTCTAAAAGAAATGAGTCATTTATAATTTAATAAATCTTCATGTTTTTATTGTAATTATAAGGGACACGCCCTTAATACATGCTATATGAGAAGATTTGGTGTACTAAGTGGAAAATATGTTTGGGTTGAGAAAAGAACTAACCAAAAAGATCCAAAGAGTTTAGGATACCTTGAAAGAAACATCAATTTATTTTCGTAGGTGTACTTGAAAACCTTATGCTAACATTGTAATATAAAAATTGGTTGTTCAAGATACAAAGATATCATTTGATATTTGATACAGTAAGGTATAATTTCGTCTTGAAGATTAATTGAAAAGTTTGACACTTTTAATTAGCATTAAGGAGAAGAGTAAGTTTATTCCATTTTATCATTTTATCTAACACTTTGATTATCATAATGAATCTTTATCCCATGAATTAATTTTTATCGTATGAATTGTGTTATTTCCTTTTCATTATATTCTCTAGATTATTCTACCTTTTCTTCTTTTTAATGAAGACAAAAGAGGGAGAAATTGTAGAGTATTATTGTTTTGTTCATAATATTTTTAGAAAACACAAGAAAGTCTTAAATTGTAAAAGACAAATGGAGAGATACATGATAGAGGGAGTTTCTAGTTTCTACACAAATTGTAAGATTCAAAAATATTGAAGCAACTCATTGTTGAACTAGAAATTTCAAAGAGTGTTTGTCATCATCAAAAAGGGTGAGATTGTGAGGATGAGCCTCATCTTGATCTTGCCTAGGGTTTTGATGAAGATAATACATCAACAAAAGAAGAACAAGATAAAGTCAACATTGACAACAAATAAAGCAAAAGATGAAGGCATTGATCAATCAAGAAGCAAATGGAAAGTAAATTAGGTTGAATTTATTGATCTTTAAAACATCACGATTCATCTATTATATCACTTAAAAGCTCGGAAAATATCATTCAAAGTTAATCTAAAATATTTTTAAAGATTGTGCATAAAAATCATTGAAATTATGCCTTAAAATGTTGTTCTTTTTTTGCTGAAAGTGAAGTTGCAATCAATGACAACATATCTGTAATCAATTACAGGTTGACTCATTTCAAAAAATTTGAATGTTGGAAAGCTATAATCGACTACTACATACTTGTAATCGATTACAAACTCTAAAGTAGTGCTACTTTTCATAAAACAGAATCATTGTTATGAATGGCAAAATTGAAAGTTCAAGAACACGCAAGAAATGGGGGTTTGAATTTTGTTGCACTGAATAAAATCTTCTCCTTTTTTTGCAACTCAAAACACAAGGTTAACAAGTGAATAAAAAATAGATGAACACAAATATTTTTATCCTAGTTTACTGTTAATGAAGTTACTCCAGCCCACTCGTCAAGGTAATTTTGTCTTCTCAATAAGGACTTAATCCAGTATAACCAAACCGATTACAAACAACCACATTGACTGCATCCAATGCCTTCTTGAGACTCCTGACTAGCACCTAGTCTTCTCAAGGAAACAACCATAATAAGCTTCCGATCAACCTTGCTGACAACCCCAACAAGTTCAGCTAATCCTTATCGTGAAACCACTATGAGCACAACCACAATCTTCTCAAGGCTTCTGACTAGCACCTAGTCCCCCAAGGAAAACAATCAACCAAGTTAATTATAAGTGTGCATTACAAAGATGCTTCTAATAAGAATATTACACAATGTTTAAGTACAGCAACACAAAAGTGTTGCTAAGCAAGATACGAACAAAAGCTCCTTGCTACAATACAAAACTATACCAAGATTTCTCTAACAAAATTTGTGCAGCGTTTTGGTGTAGTTTTGTAGAACTGACTCGTTGATTTTAAATTCTTCCAATGACTTCCTCTATAGAGAAGGATAGATCCGTTGGAGGGTAGAATAGAAAATGCAAAGTAGAGCTGTAAAGTCCCCAACAGTCATGGTAGGAATGGTAGATAACAAGTATATGTTGGATTGTCCTTACGCCACCCTATAAGAGTAGAGGTCACAGTTTACGTTAGGACTTTTATGCTCACCATCACTCGCAAGTAATTCTTGATCTTATAAGTCTTTAGAGGCTTCTGATTGTATGTTGATTGAAGCATGTTGTAGATGATCATAACTTGAATCTTCAGCACATAAGTATTTGAGTCTTCAGAGCTCGTTCAACAAAACCTTATCTTCAGAGTCTTCAGCACTTTGTCTTCAGAAGCGATGTCTTTAGATCTTCAGAACCTATATAACAGAACCTCATCTTCAGCATCTTCAGAACATAGGACACATAAGTAAAGCTTTAGAAGGTCTCAAAAGCTTCCTTACAAAGTCACGACCATAAGTTCTTGTACTAACGTTTCTTGGAACCGTTGCATAAGTAGCATTCTAGAATCTTGACTTTAATTGTAATACACCACTAGTATTCTTCTAGAGTATTGACTTCAGAACCTGATGACGTCACACGCCTTCTTACCATAGTCAGTACCTGCAAGGCAAAAGCCACACACTAGAAATAAAATCGTTAATGTATATAATTGTTCCTTAAGATAACATGTAAATTCATCATCAAAATCTAAGGCCATATGCAGAACCAATCTTGTTCTTACAAAAATTTCATAAAACCTTTTCAAAGATATGCAATCATTCATAGAGGTTTTTAGAGGTGTATATAAATCACTGTACACTAGAAAACAAATTAAGAACTTTCACATTCTCATTTACATAATTCAAATATCATTTTCAAATATCATTCATTTTTAAAATGGTTTAAAACTTTGTAAACTTTCATAAACCAGAAAAGTATCAAAATTAAAACACATTTTAAGCATTAAGTGGTATACATTTGAACTATATTATTGATAAGAATCAACAATCAAAGTTTGAATGTGATTATTGTATAACCAACATAAGTTTTTCATTTCTCAACAAAGTTAGTGTGACTTGTTTCACCATAGTGTTTGGTGAAGATCATAATAGTCTTTGGTGACTGTGAAAAAATTTCTTTGAGTCGAGGTGATTCAAAGTCCACCATAGGGTTTGGTGTTTGTTTAATAAACAAGGAAGTGACGTGCTTTCATGGTTGAGTGATAGGTGTTCATTAGAGTGCTTAGTGTGAGACTTGTAAAGAGCATTTGATTATAGTGGAAAATCCTCTAAGGGAATAGTAAAATTAGATGTGCCCACAAATTGTTAAGGGAAACTAGTATAAATCTTTGTGTGTTTTTTACTTTATGCACTTTAAATTATGCACTTTACATTCTTCCTAAAGTAACATTCATATCATTGCTTCCGGATAATTTAACAAGCTGATAAAATTAGCGCTAAAACGAGAAAATTTCAATAATCCTAATTCACTCTCCCTCTTAGATTGCATCTCATAGTTAATACAGAGAATCTAGGAAGGCTCATATACTAGCGTAAGGCGACATCCTTCAACATGCTCTTCATTAGCTTGCATTTCAACGAGTGAGTAGCTTCAATGATGTCCATCCGAGTGTTGACCATTATGATATGCTCCTGAGGATCGCTCTTCCCCGTCAAAGGTGGCCAATGGAGGTGGCTTGAAATTATCTAGGGCTTGATCATCCCAAATTTCCATTGTCACCGGTTGATGATCGATCAAATCTTTTAAGTCTTCGTTCTTTGGTGGAGACTGGTGTTGATTGTACTACAAGGCATGCACGCTGCCTTGCAACAATTCGTTATGGTGGCACATGTCTTCCACAGTCTGTGATCCTTGATTGCTACTGCTTGCTCTCATCATATGGGAAGGACGAGATCGATGGTTTGAAATGTTGCTATGTGGCTCAGATAAGTTTTAGTAGAGCCTCACGGTGACCGCCATATGTTCATGGAAGAACACCGAGCGATAACTTCTCTGATGTAAGTCAAAAAGAGTCACAATAGGTAAGTACTCCTTAGAAAATCGAGCATGCCTTTTCCTTGCTGTCGTGACCCCATTTTGTATTGATTCTTCGTTATTTGGATTCGAGACAAGGAATTTGAATGCCATTAATTTACATAATGACCATTCATAGTCGTGCTTGGTCTGACCAATAACCACATCCCAATCTGCTTTTGAGATATCTACATCATCAACCATACCCCGGTCCACCTTCATTTTTCGAGATGTACACCGTCTTTCAAACATGAGACTCCGATGGGCGAGAAGCTTAAGGGAGAATCTACCCGAATACTTCAAATCTTCAACTATGTTTTTCCGACTTTTTGACCATTGCAATTTTCCGAGATGTACACACTACACACATGAAATTCAATATTACAAGGTCACCCTTGTAACGCCGCGGGTCCCGGTACTAGTGTACTAGTTTTAGACAAAAAGTAGTGATTAGTGAAACCCAACTCCCCAAACAAACTAGTCCACGTTAATGGAAAGTCGAAACCATGCGATGCGTTCATCTCTATCAAATCACATCATGTAAATTCCGAATCAGAGGAACTAAACTGAGAAGAAAGACGAAATAGAACACACACACACTCACTCCCTCACTCACTCACTAGGGTTTATTCACCCATGGCGCTAACCTTCTTCTTCCTCTTCTTCTTCTCTCACCTTCTCTCTTCCAACTCTGGTTTGTTTCTACCCATCATCTCACACGTTTGACTTCAATTTTGGATTCACACTCATTTCTCACCTCTTGCGTTTCACAGGACAATCCGCCCCCATGGAATCGGTTCCCGATCTTCAGAACACCATGTACACGGACGTCGATGGATTTCCTTGTGTCCGGTTGCTGAGTCTCTCTGGAACCATCGGTTGTTCAAGTGAGTCTCGATTATCACGATTCATTGTGTTTTTAGGGTTTAATCGAAATTTCAAGTGTTGTTTACGATTTTAAGCTGGTTGATTATAATTTCTTAGATCCTGGACGAGATAAGGTTGTTGCTCCAATTGTAAGGTTTGAAGATGTTGATCATGTATCAGAGTTATCTTCTATATTGGTGTCATTCGATGAGTTTCCTGCTTTCTTTGCCAGGTATCATATTTCAGCATTTATGTTTATTGAATTGCTAAATTTTATTGCATCTTAGTTATATTTAGAGTTATTAGGAGCCTTTATGTTTGCATTTCAGTTGAAAAGCTATAAATGTAGGGTTCTAGAGTTCTTTTATGATAAAATATTGATTTGTAGTTTGTACCAAAACGTATGTATAGTAGAAATGTGAATGTAAACATGAATTAGTCCTTGTTTAGTGGCATGAATCATGATAGTTAATGCTTGCATGCTCACTTGTGATTTGTGATTTTTTATTTAAAACTTTCCCGAATGTGATTTTTCCCTTTCAGATTATCAGATGATCCAAGCTTTGCAAGCAAAGTTGGTGGTGTACTAGTTGAACCAGTTATTGATTCACAAAAGAAGTTAAATGGTAGTAAATACTATTGGTTTTCTTTAAACATAGATAGAGTAGTATTTTCTTTTAAAGCTGCTCCCGTAATAACATTTCTTTGGTCATATGTAGGATTTTCTCCTGATAAAAAGTTTCCGCAAGCTGAGTTTGCTCCTTACCATAATATCAGCTATGAATGGAATCCAATTGTACGATATGGAATTACATTTTTTTCTAGTTCATGGGGATATTTATATCTCATGTCAACATAATTTATTTGTCCTTTTCTTTTTCTTTGATTGTTCCTGCCAATTATTTTCCAATTCTGGTTCAATTATTTCCAATAGAAGGGAGTTAATAATTAATAGATGCTTTCTGGTTTCTATGAAGTTCTTTATTTTTGTGGATGTACATTATATCATTGTTGGTATTCAGTGACAAGGTGGTAGGATAAGAAAGACAATTATCTTTTGGATATAATTCAATATTAGTCTTGAGAGTTGAGACAACACAATCAAATCAATAACTTAGAATAATTAATTTATTTGTGTTCTCTTTTTGGTTCAACATCTACAGGGTTCCGATATTATGTGGAAATCCTACAATTTTCCTGTGTTTTTACTCACAGAAAGTGGCGCAAAGATTCTTCAAGAGGTATCGCATAGTATGAGAGTATTGTCGTGTTTTTTTTTTATTAAACTTGCAAGCAACACAAGATATTAGTGATGGACTTTTGTTTAAGTAGAAAGGGTGCAAGTTAAGAAGAAGGCACACTAGTTCTATTTTAATGGTGAAAATTAGAGATCATAACATATCACAATTCACAAATCATAAGATTTGTATCTTAGGTAAGGTGATCATGCAAAATGATGGGGAAATAGAGATAAAAATTTAAAAATATAGGTTCTAAGTGGGATAGATGCAACGAAGGAGTGCTTTGCATGTTATTTGATATTGAAAAGTTCCACTCAGGGATGGTTTAGTGGGAAAGATAATTGTTGGTTTACTTTTATATTTTATTATTGTTAGATATTTTTTATTGGCTAGCCTACACAATATACATATTTCAGCAAAAGGAGAACCGTTTCTAACCTAGAGATGAAAGTTGGAGACTATACCATCTCACAAGTCACGAGTTTAAATATCTAGGGTCCGTAATACAAAACGATGGAGAAACAGAAGGAGATGTAAACCATCGAATTCAAGCTCTGTGAGTGAAATGGAGGAGGGCCTCAGGGGTTTTATGTCACACAAATTCCGCTCAAGCTAAAGGGGAAATTTTTCGGACAATGGTAAGACCCGCGATGTTGTACGAGACAAAATGTTGGGTGATTAAGAATCAACACAAAATTAAAGTAAGTGTAGCAGAGATGAGGATGGTATGTTATATGTGTGGTAATACTAGACAGGATAAGATTAAAAGTTGCAATATTAGAGAGAGTATTGGGGTAACACCTATAGTAGAAAAAATGGTTGAAAATAGACTTAAGTGGTTTGGGCATGTAGAGGAAAGACTTGTAGATTCTGTTGTAAGGAGAGTAGATCAGAATAAGATAGAGAGGAGTCGAACAACTAGTGGTAGAGGAAGACCTAGAAAAACTATAAGAGAAACTATTAAGAAAAGTTTCGAGATTAGCGATTTGGATAAAAACATGGTCTTAGATAGAACATTATGAAATAATTTTATCCATCTAGCCGACCCCATTTAGTGAGATAAGACTTGTTTGTTGTTTTTATTTACTTTATAATGCCCTGATATGAATCTTATGAATCTTATTGTTTATATGATGATATGAATCTTATTGTTTATATGAACATCAGGAAAATTTATTCTCTATATCTTGTTTGTACAGTTTGTATTAAAGAGTAAGGACAAAAAGGAAGCTTATACTGCTAATGTGGCCGAGTTTGATCTTGTGATGCAGGTAGGACCCAAGTTATTGTTTAGAATTGTTATTTTCTGGCATATGAAGAAAAATGTTTCATTATTTGCTTGTTTCTTTTTTGATTATCTTGGATTAGACAATGAAATCTGGAACACATGATTCAGAGTCTTGTTTAAAAGAAGGAACTTGTCTCCCTTTAGGTGGATACAGGTGAAGTTTCCTAGATTCTACTCTCTAAAATCTGCAAATATTTATGGATGTGACTTTTTTATTTGGTGGGAATAAATGTGGGGTCAAGGGTGGCTGCCCCCAGTTTAGAGTAGGTCTCCAGGTTTTTTATTGTAAATATGATTTGTATGTGCGGGATTATGAGTTATGACATGTAATTCTTGAATGACATTTGTAGTTGTAAATCGCATGTTGCTGCAAAACTAGATACAAGTCAATAACAAAAGATAGTGAACATGCATAAAAATTTCAGATTCCTCCCACAAAATCTGAGTATCAAGACCAATCCTTTTGTGTATATATAGAATAAATTGCATATATAACAATAAAATACAGTCAGCTTCTAGATTATATTTACCTTAAGGAATGTGTGTTTATATGCCGGGGAAAACACAAGGGCAATTATCCATATGATGAAGCATCACATGGGTTTGCATAGTAGAAATGGGTTGTCCTGGATCTAGATTAAGAATATATTAATATCACCCGCATCTTATTTTGCAGAGAAATTTAAAATCTTAGCATTGTTATGGTTGATGTTAACTCTGTATGTTTCATATGGAAGACAGTGTTTGGTCGTCACTTCCACCAATCAATGTTTCATCCTTAAAACCGCCTAAGCCCATTATATTGACAGTAGCCTCTATGGATTCTGCTTCCTTTTTCCGGGACAAAAGCCTTGGTGCAGATTCCCCTATTTCTGTAAGTGCAACTGCATTTACTGTAGTATGTTGAATAATTTTTTGGGCCAAATTAAGTGTTCATTTATAATGTCTGTTCCAGGATCAAAACATGGTCTAATACATCGACTACTTTACAGGGCTTAATTGCATTACTGGCAGCTGCTGATGCACTTTCTCGTTTGGATGGTCTTGGTGGCCTTAGTAAACAGGTGTGTACAAAATAATCAATGGAGCTTTAAGGTTTCAGTTTTTGGACTGTTCATAATTAATAGGTTTTAGACTACTAGTAATAGGAACTAGGAAGCGGCTTGATAAGGCTCTAATGGTCTGGCTGTGCAGGCCAGTTCCTGCTTCAGGAGAGGGAGTAACTTGTATACAGCAAATTGGAGGGGAGTTAGTTAGTAGAGAGAGTAATTATATTTCAGATATGTTTATATAGGGAAATTTGGAGGGAAAAGGGGTTATGGGAATTCCATATCAGTTGTTCAGCTTATAGGTTGGGGCCAAAGGTGTTCACTAAGGCCGGGAGAATCTACTCTTACATTTTATAAATTGTTCCAGTTTTCACTCTGGCAATGGTGTTTGGTGGAAACTGTTACTATCAAATACCAATAGCTTAATTTTGTTAATGCTCGCAAAGCTTTGAGTTATATAAGTTTCCTGGCGTCTTTCTAGTTTTATTTACCTTGAAAGAAGATCTCTTTGTGGGGAAAAGTATCCTGATTGGTCAATGTTTCTTAATAATTGGTATCTTCGTGAGGCTTGTGAGATAATTTTTCTGCCATTCTTTCCTGTTTCTTTGTGATGGGATTGCGATTACATTTTGTTATTTGGAATGCAATAATTGCACCATTGGCAGGAAACCTGATGCACTCCCCCTTTTTCGTTGCTGCACAGCGAACTTCTGGGGTTTCTTCTCCGTCCTTTCTTGTGGGTTTCATTTTTAGAAGAGCCCAAATATATTGTTTATCATTATTATAATATGTACTCATGTTACAGTTTCTATTATATGGTGCTTAATGCTTTCAAACCACAGTTAGTTTTTCCCTTGGATTAATTGATGCATGTTTCTCTTACTCAGTATATTTTCTTATGCAATAACTATCAGGGTTGCTTTTTTAAAACCTTTGTGTAGGAGGCATTTGGATAAGCTTTTAAATTAAAGAAGACAGGAAAAAACTTATGATATATGCATGTAACTTTTATTCAAAAGCTACTTTTCCTAGCTTTTTAGAGAAGCACAAAAAAAATTGGCTTTTTTCTCTTTTTAATTCTTTTATGATTATGATAAACAAATTTAAACATTTTTTTCCCTTAAAGAAAATGTTATTTTAAAAAATGAACAAGTGGAGTTATAATACTCAAGAACCAAGTAGTTTACCGACATGTTAATGGTTCTCTGAACTTTATTGCTGATAGTTTCATAAACTCAATGCAGCTTGTTTTTGTAGTTTTCACTGGAGAAGCATGGGGTTATCTCGGAAGCAGAAGATTTTTAGTAGAACTTGACGAGCACTCAGATGCTGTTCATGGCCTTAATCACTCATTAATTGAAAAGGTACTCTGTAGTAAATATGACCACTCTAGTTTGTTGGTTGACCTAATGCACACTGTTTAAGTTTATGACCACTCTAGAATTACTTTATTTGCTAACAACCTAACTTATACTTTTGTGGTGGGTGGGGTGTTTCACAGGTCTTTGAAATTGGTTCTGTTGGAAAGGGTCTCAATCAAGGTGCTAAAAACTACTTTGCTCATGCAGAGGGGGTGAGATGATTGATCTGACAAATATGTGCACAGCAATGCCCTTTTGCAATTTTAATTGGATATAATGTATTTCGTTATATAATTTGTGTCTGCACACTGCACCATCAGAATTAGAGTATTGTGCCAATCCTGCTTTTGTCTTACACAACTTCATTGCAGGATTCTTCTGCCACAAATCAGATAATGGCTGCCCTGAAACATGCGCAAGAGTCGCTACCGTCTGAAGATATAAATATTGCATCTGCAAGTGTCTCCAATCCTGGGATACCTCCATCATCTTTAATGACCTTTTTGAATAAGGTTCTGGATAATGCACTTTTCACCCCATTCCCTATAATGTTATTACTATGAAAGGAGCTGGCTATGGAGCACAGCAGTGCTTAGTGCTTACTAGTTACTAGAATATACACAATTTAAAAGTAATAGTGGTTTCTTCAAAAACAACGTCTTAAACATCAGACTTCATAAAGTTCAATAGTGAAGTCCTTATTGAAGGGAAGGGTGTGTGGTGAAGTCCTTCATCGCACTAGCATACTTAAAAATCCAAATAAAAAGCAGCTACAGAAGCTGCATAACATATGCATTTGGCCGAATTATTAACGTGCCACATTGAATCATATTATTTATATCAACTAGTATGGGAATATTAGAGAGTGTTGGGGTAGCACCTATAGTAGAAAAGATGGTGGAAAATAGGCTTAGGTGGTTTTGGCATCTAGCGAAAAGATCTGTAGATTATGATGTAAGGAGAGTGGATCAGCTGGAGAGGAGTCAAACGACAAAGGGTAGAGGAAGACCTAGAAAAACTATTAAGAAAGATCTTGAGATTACCGAATTGGATAAAAACATGATATTAAATAAAATATTATGGCCGAATTTGATCCATGTATTGAGACTTTGTTTTTGACTGATATTGGCATATATTGAATTCTGTAGTTTTCCATTGTTCATTAGTTTTCTTTTCTTTTTCTCTCATTTTATCAGAACCCCAAAGTCTCTGGTGTCGTGCTAGAAGATTTTGACTCTTCCTTTGTCAACAAGTTCTACCGTAGTCATCTTGATGATTTATGTGAGTTAACCTATGGGCCTGGCATTATTTTTTGGTTACTTGATTGACTTACTCTCATGTCCCATGCCTTCTCATTTGTATAATCTGTATGATTAATGCAGCAAATGTGAACTCATCAGCTGTAGTTGCTGCTGCTTCTCTTGTTGCTCGAACCCTTTACATACTGGCTAGTGAAACTGATGATGTACAAAATTCAACTTTGGCTGCTATAAATGTAAATGTCTCACTTGTTGAACAACTCATGGGTTGCTTGTTGGATTGTGATCCTGGTCTTTCTTGTGAGTTGGTGAAGAAATATATTTCACCCGCTTCAACCTGCGCAAGCAATTATGTTGGTGTTATCTTAGATGAACCTTCATCCACACCTTATCAAGGATACATTAATGATGTTCCTAGGTTCATCTGGAATTTTCTAGCAGACATAACTTCTATCCCAACGGAGAATAATGGCTCAGACTGTCAACAGGGTTGCAGTGGTAGCAATGAAATTTGCATTAAAGCAGAGACTGATGGAAAAGGCGTCTGCACTCTCTCTACAACTAGGTATTTTCTTGTCTAAATGTACTTTATAGATTTAATAAACTAATATATGTTTCTTGGTCCTGAATTTAGGATATATGTTTCTGGTATTCTGTAGTTTCTTATTGGTATTCTTTTGAGGATTAGGCATGTTTGCTATCGTTTAATGCTGTGCTTCTGCCCCAAAAATTGAATCCCCTTTTTTTTAGTGATTAATTGGTTTGTGTTTTTTTTTTTTATCACAATTGGTTTGTTTTTTTTTTTTTATCACAATTGGTTTGTGTTTTAAAATCCGCAGAATTGGATAGGTAATGTATTCATTTTATTCTGGGAACACGACCAAACCATGTATGGAACGTAAAAACCCTGTATGTCTCGACCTTGAGTTCAATTTGCGTTAAAATGAAACTTGGACGTAACCCCAATTCCCCCGTCTGTTTCACTACTTCTGCCTAGCCATTATTCCCATGAAGTACAATCCATGGCTGTTTTCAGATTATAATAATGTCTGAATATTTGTCTTTTAAATTGAATATTTTATATTTCACAAAGCTGATAAAAGCTGTCAATGGTTGTATAAAATTGGATATTTGCGAATTTCAAATTACATGTTTGTATTTATGTTAGATTGATTTTCAGCACAGCATATACACGCTCGCAGGTTCTGACATTCACGTGCCTTCTCGACGTTTTTCTATTTAGATTAACCCAATAGTTTTTCTATTAAACTCATATTTACTACACTTGGTAATAGTTTAGATTAACTAAATAGTTTTTCTATCAAACTCAAGAGGTTGTGTCCTTCTCGGCGTGCCTCCTAAAATGGATTTGATGCTAGAAACCACACCATTTCTAAGATTTATGTCATAAGCACCATTGTTAAGTTTGCTGATGTACGTCGTTGGGGTAGGCTGCATATTTTCATGTTTAGACTATTCACGAATTATATGCCAACTTCAATTTTCTAGGTACAGCACTTCTTGTTTGGTTGACATGATTAAATGGCTAAGTTGACTGTAATTTTACCTCGATATATAATCTTTTGCAGGTATGTTCCAGCATATTCGACACGATTAAAATTTGAATCAGGAGTATGGAGTATTTTGCCCCCCAATGCCTCAGATAACATGGGTGTCGTAGACCCAGTCTGGACAGAAAGCAACTGGAATTCATTAGGCATTCGGGTTTACACGGTCCAAACTGCTGCTTACGATTGGGTTGTTCTGTTTGGGGGAATTGCTCTTACAATCTTGGCATACCTTGCAATAGCAGTTACAAGAACTTTAGTTGCCAAAGCAACGAAGAGGGATTGACACTATTATTTATGATAACTAACTAATTTTGAGAAACTAGGGGAAAATTAAATAGGTTAGTAGGGAAATTATTAGTTTATAAAGAATTTCTGAGGATGTGCATTATTTAGGCTACATTCTTGTGCATGTGAATTTATCTGCAACACTCTTTTAATCACTTGTAGGTAAGCGTTAGGTAATGTAATGAACACCCAAAGAGGAATGCTCTTTCCACCCTTTTGAAAATTCAAAAATGTCTTTTTGTGTATGGAGATGCACCTCAGGATGCACTTGAAATTACACTAACAAATGCGTTGTAAGTCATTCGAACCACAAGAAAAAAATTGTGCGGTTTGATTTGGTTCGGTTGGCTTTTAGAAACAAAACCAAATCAAACCTAGCTTTGTATTTAGTTATTTATGAGTTATCAAAAAATAATAAATTTAATCATATTTGGATAACAACTTTTTATTTAATATACAAAACTAAGATTAGATAAAAGTGGAATAAAAAATATAAAATAGTAACTTAAAACAATATAAAAAACATTATGATGAAATATTAGAGAAGATGCAAAAGAAAGAGTATAAGAGAGGAGAGACTAGAGAAGTAGAGGGGCATTAAAAACGTAATTAGAAGAAAGAATACTAGAATACAATTAATAAGAAGAAAAAGAAAAAACATAAGAGATGAGATACTAGAGAAGAAAATGCAAAATTTACTTGATAAAAAAGAAGAGATGAATGCGCAATACCGCTATGATAGATTTGGGAAGACTTAAATTGAAACCTCAAGCGTGAGGAAGAAAAAATCTGTCGTAATCGTAAGGCTAAGGCATAATAGGTTTGAGTTTGGGTTGAATGTGGGATAAGTGAAGTTTGGGTTGTAATATGACGCGGTTTGGTTCGGTTTGTAAAATACAAACCGCAAATCGAATCGAATCACACAGTTTTGTTAAAGAATGATCCAAATACATCTGAACTATTTGCGGCTTTTTGCGGTTTTTGTTTGGTTTCGTCAGATTTTGTTGTTTTCTATTGGACTGGTTCAGTTTTGAACACCCCTATAATCATATGGAGAACTTCTCATTCCACCATACGAGGTGAAGAAAACTCTAAGAAAAATTCGAAAATACCCCTCACTTTTGGAAACGCATATCTGAGGGCACCTTATACACATACAATTCATTCGTTTTTGAACAACACTCCAATTTTATGATAATATTTATTTCAGAAATATATTTTTGAAATGTCTCCGAAAATATATTTCTGAAACGTGCTTGATCTTTATGAGTCAGAACAGGTGGGCCAGCAGCGACGGCGTAATCTTCGGTGATGGTTGAGAAAAAAAAGGGGTTGAACCCGCAAGGCACTCCGATGCCAAAATAAGAACAAGATAAAAGGTACAACAGAAAGTATAGGTTTGAGAAAGAGTTCAATACCTTTCCCTCCAGGCGGTGAGGGCTACTTATAATATTCTCCTTAGAGGTTAATCATTGGACCCAATATTTTGGGCTGGACGCGATTCCAAAGCCCAAAATGCGGGTGACGGTTAGATTAGTCCTTGTATATCTGGGAAGGATGAACTATTCGTTGGCGAGGACGAGACCATCAATGTGCTCGAATGATCGTTTATTGCGAAAGAGCCGTAGTTCACGCGTGCTCGGCAGGTGGGCAAGAGGGAAGTGCAGCCCTTGCTTGCCCAAGTGTATGGACCAATGCTTATTGGGTCGGATATGTGAATAGAAGCGGATTAGACCAATTCTGAGGATTGAGCTAGTCCAGAACAGGAGCCCCCCAAGTCGGTACTTTCGGGCGTGGGAGTAATGACTTAAGGTTAGCTCAGGAGTGTGAAGGGGAGAATCAGCGAGGAAAGTGTTGTTTGACGAGCAGAAATCCATGAGGTGGTGACGTGTTGAGCTCGGTAAATTGGGAGTTGAACATGTTATCTGAATGTGGAGCGATAGCGTGTTTGTGGTCGCCTCGAGCCTTGTGTTGCATTTAATGCATGATGATAGCTACTCTAGCTCTAGGATTTAGGGTTTAATGATGATTTTCCCCTTCCCAACTGAGCGTGCGGGCCACGTGAGGGAGTTTCAACGTGTATAAATACTTGAAACCTTCATTTGAACTTTTACTTTTTCTCTTTTTTTTCTCTCTTCACGCTTCAGTTCTCTGCTTCTGTTCGTCGTCGCCACTGTTTCCGCTGCCGTCAACTTCTTCAACTTCTCAAGTTTCAAACTCTATTCTACTCATTCCAAGTAAGTTTAATCCCTTTTCTTCTCTAATTTCGTTGCATTTTTTCTGTTTTTGTTAAGAGATGCATGCAGTTATGGTAGATTAGGATAATTTTATGCATTCTCTGATGATGAGTGGGTGGTTCACGGCGGCGATGCTATTTTCTTCACCGTCGCCGATGAGAGTTTTAGTGCGAGCTCCTTGTTACCTCCGTCGTGAGAGGTGTCCTGAGAGTAAGGCTTTCCAAATTCAGGTTGAAGTTCTTCTATTCCTGGAAAATGGCATGAATTTTTTGGTGGAACTTCAATCGGAATCTGGAATTTGGGGACTCCGTTTGTTACTCACGACGAAGATGTTGGGAACCGCCTTCGGAGTCGTGCCCATTGTTTTCCTCATCAGGGAGGTTGGCTGTCTGCTTTTTGAGTAAAGGTATGGACCAGGGACGTTGTCCTCGGGCCATTCTACACCCTTTCACTTGATTAGTGGTGGAAGGGTGGATTTGATTTGCTGTCGAATTCACTTGTTTCCTCTGCTTTTCAAGTGAAGTTGTTCAACCCTATGGACGGCGTTATCCTTACCTCAACGTCTGCCTCCTCATCAACCACTCCTCCTGTCGGGCAGGAGATCCCCGTAGAAGAGTGGGTGACCACTGATGTGTTAAGGTCGGAGCCTGTTTTTGCCACGGATTATACGGGAGTTCACACCGAGGTCAGAGGGTTTGTAGGTGCCAATCTGATCGAAAGTGACTAGGGTGTGTTCGTCCCTGATGAGGAGAGAATTTGCACCAAGTACGAGCCTGATCGGATTCTGATGTACGAGGTGGTATTTAGAGAAATGGGCTTTTGAGTGCCCTTTAGGGATTTTTAAATTGTCGTCTTCAACCATCAGGAGCTTTCTCCTAGCCAACTTCATCCGAACTCAGTTGCCTTTATAAGGGCATTTGAGCTTACTTGCCAGTATCTCCAAATCGGGGCAACAATTCCCTTCCTCTTCTATTGCTTCCATGTTCAGCGTCAGACTGCTAAAGGGCGATATAACTGGGTTTCCTTAAAATAGTCAAAGAAACTCTTCAAGCCCTTTTTTGATTCGGTGAAGTAGTTTAAAGCGAGGTACTTCCTCCTTCGTTCACAGACGAGGATGAGAATAAACTCGGTCTTCCGCCGGATACCTTTGCTCGATAGGCACAGTCGACCAGTTTTGAATGATATTGGGGACCCGAGAACGCGGCTGAAGGGCAAATTCAGGTTTCACTGGTCAACAGACCATTTGAAGTATATATACCACCGACCAGTTCATCACCCAGGTGGTGGATTTGAATACTGATGACCGAGCTAGTTTCCAAAAGCTGGCCAGTTTCGTGCAGAGCTTCTCTCGCATCCAAAAGGTGGATCGGAACGGGTAGCCACTACTCAGCGAGGAAGGGGGCTTGACATGGAGCATCGTTTCATAAGATGTAAGGAGCTAGTGGAATATGGCTCTGTCGATGAGGCATTAATTCTTCTTGGTATTAGTTTGTGCTTAGGATGTATGTGTTTATCTTTGTTTGAATTTTTGTTGATTGATATTTTTTATGTGTTTTGCAGGAACGATGGCTAGCAGACATGATCGTATGAAGGCTGTTGCGCCCAAGATGAAAGCGAATAAGGTCACCAAGAGCCATCTCTTTGATATGCAGCCTGCTCAAGGATCCGGATCCGGGGCGTCTTCACCGCCTCCAGCGGGTGCCCAGTCTCCCATTCCAGTCGTGGAGCAGTCGAACCCGTGTGTGCAGCTTCCCGTCCAACATTCCTCTCTTGCTTTTGTTGATCCTGATGCCCTGATTCCGAGGAAGCGTTCCCGGGCGGAGTTTGTAGACATGGTCGATCCGATCAAGGATGATTCTCCCGATTAGTACAACCTCCCTCCTTCATTCCTGCAGAGGAGTTATTTCGAAGAAGGGCCATCCCTCTCCGTTCACCGGGCATAGTCTCTTCATTTGGATGGGATGAAGTCGGAGGTTAAGAGGAGGAGTTTCACGCAGGACGCTTTTTCTATGATGTGTATTCTGGAGATGGTCGTCATGTATTCCAAGGAGGGTCCTCATTTTGTCGAGTTCCTGCGAAAGATTGTAGAGGATTAAAAAGGAAAGATGGCGACGCTGGAGGAGGAGTATAAGAAGATGTCCAGCAAGAAGGAGGAGCTAGGGAGGAAAGATGCGCAATTGGAGGTTAATTTTAAAGCTATTGCCAAGAAGGACGGTGCTCTGCTCGACCAAACCTATCAGTATGTTATCTTGGTGAGGACCCTGTATGGGACCATGCAGGCTTCTGATCTCAAAGAGGCTGCTCTTCGTCGATATATGGCTTCTTCTAAGGATGAAATTGATGAAGTGAAATCTCTCAGGACTCGGGCAGAGCTGGTCGGCCATATCAGGGTGCTGGAGGATGATTGCCTGGTCACTGCCCAAGAAACCTTCAACTCGACCATTTCCCAATTGAGGATAGTGAATCCAGGGGTTGAGTTGGTGACTGTTGGGACTGGGCATCTTCAATAGATAGTGGACGGGTAGATCGAGGCTCCAAATCTCGAGGATGGTAACAGAGGAGAAAAATCAAGTGCTCGTGCAAGCCAGGATGTGCTTATAGAGGAGGAGGCTGCTTGATTGTGACTCGTGTTATTCGTTTCTTGGCGGGGGTATGCCCCCTTATTTTGATGTACTAAATATTAGCGTCCTTGGCCGTAATGGTCGAGTGACGGGCACAATGCTCTTAGGCCTTTGCCCATTTTATGCTAAGTTTTTAGTACTTGCGTGCATGTTTTATAGTTTCCCTTACTGTGTATGTTGTGCGTGTAGCTATTATTATAGGGATTTTTGCTCGATAGTTGTGTGATCGCCAAGTGTGGGGAACTTGATCGAAATAGCCGGGGTCATGCGCCTGGCATGGATGAATCTCAGACTCCGTTGATATGGTGCCCGAATTTCGTGGCGTGAATGGTCCCTTCGCGAGCGGGGTGTTCTACCATCATGGTACGATTACAACGGGGGAGCTAGACTTAAGTGTCCCCCGAAGGGCTAAGGATCTGCTCATCAAAAGAGCTGATACTTGTTTTTTTGTTTCAAGAGGAGGTGCCCTGCTTGTACCTAGGATGGCACCTATGACCGTGAACATCTCCTTGTCGTCGAAGTGATGGGATGATCGGTCTTAGCTGTAATATTGCTTTAGCTTTTTAGCGTTCCATGGTCAAGCAAATTCTTTTACCTGTAAATTTTTGAAGTAGTAGGCTCCATTTTTTGTCTTTTCCCGGATGCGATATGGGCTCTCCCAGTTCGTTGCCAGTTTGCCCTCTCGAGAGTCTATGTGATTTCTCTTAAGTACCAAATTGCCTACTTCGAACTCTCGCTTGATGACCTTGAGTTTGTACCGCAAGGAGATTCTTTATTTAAGTGATGCTTCATGGAGGGCAACACCTGTTCGAACTTCTTCGACCAGGTCAATCTCTTCTTTGAGAGCTTCGTCATTCATTTCCTCGTCTAGAGGAGCTTCTATTCGTCTAGTAGGATCGTGGATCTCAATGGGGATCACTGCCTCTGTCTCGTAGACTAGACAAAATGGCGTTTCTCCTATGGTCGAATAGGATGTAATTCGATAAGCCCAGAGTACGCCGTGTAGCTCCTCAACCCACCTTCTTTTAACCTCGTCGAGCCTTCTCTTAAGACCTCATAAGATTATTCTGTTCGCGACTTCCGCCTTCCCGTTAGTCTGGGGATGCTCGACTGATGTGAAATGTTGTATGGTTCCTAGCCTTGTGACGAATTCTTGAAAGTTTTTGTCAGTGAATTGGGTCCCATTGTCCTTTACAATCACCAATGGTACTCCAAAACGGGGAAGTATGTTTCTTTTGTAGAAACGAAGCAGGTTTTGTGCTGTAATCTTTGTTGGCGCTTCTGATTCGATCCACTTGGTGAAGTAGTCAACGACCACTATTAGGTATTTATATCTGATTTGAACCAATGACAAAAGGTCCTAGGAGATCCATGCCCCACCAGGCGAAGGGCCAAGGAGAGGATAAGGATTTGAGCTCGTTAGGAGGGGCAATGTGCATGTCCCCATGTCGTTGGCATTTATCTCATTTCTTGACGTGCTCTTTTGCGTCCTACTGCATAGTGGGCCAGTAGTATCCTACTCGTTAGGCTTTTCGAGCGAGGGAACTTCCTCCCAGGTGTTGGGCATTGATTCCTTCGTGAATTTTGCGCAAAATGTGAGGGATTTTGGTTTCCTTGACACACTTAAGGAGGGGGATGGAGAATCCTCGTCGGTATAGTTTTTCCTCCATTAATACGCATGAGCAAGCTCTTCTTCTGACTGTGGCAGCCTCTTTTGGATCATTCGGTAGTTCATCGTTCGCGAGGTACTTATATTCCGGAGTCATCCAACAAGTGGCCTCTTCGATGGGATATACGTTAAGGACAACTGATGGTTTTTCGATGCTAGGTCGGGGGAGTACCTCTTGGATGACAGGTTTGTTTCCTCCTTTCTTCCTGGTGCTCGTAAGTTTGGATAAAATTTCTGCCCGGGTATTGTGCTCGCGGGGAACATGCCTTACTCTAGCTAATTTAAACTTGACCATCCTTTCTCGTACCAGGGTTAAGTATTTCGCAAGGTTGTCATTTTTGACCTGATACTCCCCGGATACCTAAGATGCGACAAGTTGGGAGTCAGTGAAAATTTTGACCTCCTCGGCTCCTAATTCCTCAGCGAGTCTCAAACCAGCGAGGAAAGCTTCGTATTAGACTTGGTTGTTGGAAGTAGGAAAAGATAATGTGAGGGATACCTCAATCACGGTACCTTGTTGAAAATTTTGACCTCCCCGACTCCTAATTCCTCAGCGAGTCTCAAACCAGCGAGGAAAGCTTCGTATTCGATTTGGTTGTTGGAAGTAGGAAAAGATAATGTCGAGCTGGATGCCCTGTCAACATAAATGGTCCATTTTTGGTCACTTGTTGAAGATTCAGCGAAGGTCATCTCAGCTACGAAATCAGCTAAAGCTTGAGCTTTCAAGGCCTTTCTCCCTTAGTATCTGATGTTGAACTCAGATAGTTCTACTGACCAGCAGAGCATTCTTCTGGTCATGTTGGGGCGTCCGAGCAATTGCTTAATAGGTTGTTCGGTTGGTACCACGATAGTGTGTACTAGGAAGTAATGCCTTAATCTCCTAGCGGAGTTAATAAGAGCTAGAGCTACCTTCTTGAGTTGCTGATATCTGAGCTCTGGACCCTGAAGTGCCTTGCTTGTGAAGTATATGGGCTTCTGCCATTTTGGAGTTTCTCTGATAAGGGCAGCGCTGACGACCTTGTAGGCCACAACGAGATAAAAGTACAAGATTTCCCTGTTGCTAGGTCGCGAGAGAACTGGTGGTCGCGAAAGTGCTTGTTTAAGGAGGACGAGGGCTTTGCGCATTCCTTTATCCATTCAAACGTAGCTTCTTTGCGCATAAGCTTAAAAAGGGGAAGAACGTGCTGGGCCAACTTGGATACGAAGCGGGACAGTGATGTGAGCATTTCGTTTAAAGATTGGATAGATTTCTTTGAGTTCAATGTGGGGAACTCGAAAAAAGCCATGCACTTGTCAAGGTTGGCCTCAATTCCACGCTCTGTGAGGTAGAAGCCGAGGAACTTTCCTGTCCGGACGCCAAAAGTGCATTTCTCCAGATTAAATCACATCTTGCATTTCTCTGCCTATTCGAAGACCTTTTTAAGATGGAGCGCATGACCGGTCTCCTCTTGGGATTTGACAATCATGTTTTCCATGTAAACTTCGAGCATATCCCTGATTTCTCCTTGAAAGACTTTGTTCACCATTCGTTGATATGTTGCGCCATCGTTTTTAAGACCGAATGGCATTACATTGTAGTAATAGTTGTCTGACTCTGTCATGAAGGCTGTGTATTTTTATCGGCTTTAGCCATGGGGATTTGACTGTACCCTGAATACGCGTCCAGGAACGAAAGTAATTTAAAACCTGCGGAATTATCTAATAGTTTATCTATGCTGGGAAGGGGATATGCATCTTTAGGGAAAGCCTTATTGAGATCGGTGTAGTCGGTATACATACGACACTTTCCATTATTCTTTTTAACTAATACAACATTAGACAGCCAAGTGGTGTACTTGGCTTCCGATATGAAATTTGCCTCTAGGAGGTCTTTTACAGTTAATTTGGCCGCAACCGTCTTCTCTGGGGACTGTTTCCTCCTCCGCTGGGCAACATCTTTGCAAGCAGGATCTATGGTTAGATCATGGAAGGAAACTTCAGGGTTGAGGTCGGACATCTCTACTGCACTCCAAGCGAACATGTCGACATTTTTTCGGAGACATGTCTTTAGCTATTTCTTCGGAAGGTCGGGGAGATCGGCTCCGATCTTCACTCCCTTGCTTGGATCACCACTAAGAGAAACGAGCTCGGAGTTGCCATCAGGAATAGGGCGCAAAGGGTCTTCGGAGGTTGCTAATGAAGAGCTCCCTGCCTCAAGTTGGTCTTCAGCTTCCTTGCAGAAGCAGTTGTCTAAGTCGATGGTGTCGACGTGCGGTAATGGCTTATGTGGCTCAGAACTGGCGGGCAGTGCTAACTTGGCATCCTACCGAGGCGATACTTTAATGGAATTGAGGCCCTTAAATGCTGCCGCAAAGAATCTTCGGGCAGCTTCAATATCTCTGTGCAGGATGGAAACCTGTCTTTTCGTAGTGTAGAACATCATTTTGAGGTGGACTGTTGAGGGTACTGCTATCAGTTCGGCAAGATTGGGACGGCCGAAGATGCACTGATCGATGGATGGGTAGTCGACGACCAGGAATTGGACTTTTATGGCCCTGACCGTCTCAGCTATTCCAAACAATACGATCAATTCCACGAATCCCTAAGGCTTGGTCATCTCACCATTGAATCGCTGCAAGTCCGAGCCCACGTATGGAGTAAGATGACTCTCGTCCAACTATAAGGTGGAGAACAGTTGTGAGTACATAATATCTACTAAGCTGCCCTGATCGACCAAGATGCGACAAACGTCAAAGTTCGCCATCTTGGCCCTCACGAGCTGGGGAATGGTAGCGTTGGGTGCGCCCCTAGGGAGTTCCTCCTTGTAGAAGGCAATTGGGACTGAACTTCCTCAAGCATGGTCCAGTGTAGCAGTTTTGCCTGAGCTCGCCAAGATGAGCTCCTCGAATTTACGTTTCACAGATCCCACAGACAATTTGCTGAATCCTCGGTCGGAGATGACCATCGTGGATGGAAATGACTCCCGGGGGCTATGGGAAGAGAAAAGCGTAGGAACATCCGCCCAGTCGGGGACATAAAAATCCTCAGGGCGTGTAATACTCATGGCGACCTGAAGAGTAATTGCATCTTCGGAAGAGGGTTTTTCCTCGGCGATGGTCTTTGTTTTTTGGGGAGCTTCCTTCTTCTTGGCGTATTATTTAAGGTGCCCCTCCTGAATAAGTATCTCAATCGCATCCTTCATATGGATGCAGTCTTCCGTGTTATACCCATGACTCTTGTGGAATCGGCAAAACTATGATTTGTCAACATTGGGCCGGGTAGGCAGTTACTTAGGGAAGCGTACCCCGACTTTCTTAAATTCTAAATTGACGCACTCCATCAGAATGCGCTCGCGAGAGGCATTCAATGGAGTGTAGCCACGGAATTTTCCGGGAGGGCCTTTGTAATCCCGAGCATCGCGGGTTTTGTCCTACCTCTTTTTCTCGGATCTTCAGCGGGACCTATCTTCTTGCTTCGCGTTCTTGGAACTCTCCTCGTGCCTAGAGTCTCGAGTTGCATGAGAAGATTCTTTCTCTTCGTACTGAATATAAGCTTGAGCTTTGAGGAATAAAGCTTCGAGCGTGGCGGGCGTCTCTATGCTCACAACTTTAGCAAAGTCAGAATGAGGACGAAGTTCCCGCTCTAGAAAATACTTCTTTATATTGGTGGTGGTTGACACCTATACGACCTCTTTGTTAAAGCTTTCGATATAGGCCCTGAGTGATTCGTCCTTGTCTGGGATGATGGCCTCCAAGGAGGCTTCGGATTTAGGGTGCCTACGTGAGGCAGTAAAATTCTGTGATACCAGTCGGCCAAGACCATTCCAGGAAGTGGTAGATTCATCTGGTAGGCTCTTGTACCAAACCATTGCTCCTTTCCGAAGTGTCATCAAGAACAGTCGGCATTTGATCGCCTCCTGGATTCCACGGTAGTTGAGGAGAGCGTTAATTTATGTTGAGAAGAAGTGTAGCTTTTTGTTTTATGTTGAGAACGATATGTTGGTCAAGGGGGAGGCGTTCTAGCGCATTCCTTCGGCCGGGGTGATGGAGTGTGCTGGTGAGAATGATGGTCCTCCTTGATTTTCTTGGCAAGAGTAGAATGAGGCTCGCGCCAGGGAGGAGAGTGGTGACGCTTCTTGAATGCCAAGGCTTCTTGCTCGGGACGAGAGTGTCTTCGAGGAGGGGTCCTAGAACGAAGTTTCTGCTCTAATGCCCCAATCTTGTGGTTTTTTCGTCGAATTAAGGCATTCGTATGGTTTAAAGATGCAAATATGGCAGTGTTAGAAAGTATAGGATAAGTATTTCTAATATCGTCTCCTCAGGGATTGATGCGATATTATCGCCGTTCTACAGCTTAGTGTATTTTGAGTTAAGATTCTGGATGTTTTTAGTGTCATGAAAGATAAATCGCATGAAAAGAAATTAAAGACAATAATTTAGGATTTAAAAACGGTTTGGTAAAACTGTGTCAAGATTAGTTTTTGTTAGCTTGCTTTTGTATATACTCTGCTGATCATGTATATGAACATATCAATGATTAATATAATCACGTATCCTCTCGATACTGTTTATCTCTAAAGCAGTATCGTGATTGTTATTATATTAACCGTCAGATGATCTCTCATGCCGACAGTTGACATAATAACCTTTAAAGTTTGATACAAGTGATTATCAACTCACAAATCTATCTCTAGAGTTTGATTATTGATAGATGAATACCCTTTTGGTCAAGATTTGAAACATATCTCTCAATAGTGTATCAAAACAACATATAAACATGAATACAAAGATATTCACCATATATTAATCACCAATAAGGTTCATATACAAAAGATCAAGCTAAATACATACTCTACAAGCTAACTACCTCTAATCTTGACACATGAGAAGTTTAGCTATCCATAGCTTCAACAACAAACATCAACACAAGATCTCCTAGCATAGAAATCCAAAGATGATGAAGGAATATGCTTGAGAAATTTTGAATACTTAAGAGTTTTTCTCTCCTCTTCTCTTGCCCTAGAGTGTGTGGTTGGTAAGAATCAAAAGAACAAGATAAGAATGTCCCAAAATATCTCTAAGTGCCTAAAAGTAGCCACTTGAAAAAGTACCGCCGCTTAGCGCCCAGACTGCCGCTAAGCGGAGCACCAAAAATATCTGCTTCCACACTGGAGGCCGCTTAGCGGAACTTGCTGAACACAAAATTCCTCTCGCTTCTGGAAAGCGCACTTACACGCCGCTAAGCGGCCCTTGCTGAACAAGACTTCTTCATTGAGCCTCCAAACTTGCTCCAAAATGCATCCTTACCTCCTATTACTTCCCAAAATGCATAGAACCTACAAAAAACATAAGAAAAGCTTATAAATACTATATTTACTACTAAACTCGATTTTATTTATTTACACGATTACGAACCGAAATTAAATAGAAAAGTAATGAGAAAAGTTATCAAAATACCACAAAAGTTTATCAACAAATATCCACATTTTGGATTCTAACAGGCAGCCACGGTCGGATCGGCGTTGTGCTCAAAGGGATGTCGTCAAAGATGGGATCTTGATGGTTCTTGTCACTAGTATTCCGATGGTGGATAATGGGGGTATCACTTGCATCTACTGAGGAGGGAGATGCAGTTAGGCCATCCTAGAGGTACAGGTTGTCACAGACGGTGTCACTGATCTTTATGAGTCAAAACAGGTGGGCCAGCAGCGACAATGTAATATTCGATGATGGTTAAGAAAAAAGGGGGTTGTACCTGTAAGGCACTCCAATGCCAAAATAAGACCAAGAGCAAAGGTACAACACAAAGTATAGGTTTTAGTAAGAGTTCAATACCTTTCCCTCTAGGAGGTGAGGGCTACTTATAATGTTCTCATAGAGTTTAACCATTATACCTGATATTTTGGGCTGGACGGGATTCCAGTACCCAAATGCGGGTGACGGTTAGATTAGTCCTCGTTTTTTCGGGCAGGATGAACTACCTGTTGGTGAGGACGGGAGTATCAGTATGCTCAGATGATCCTTTATTGCGAATGAGCCATAGTTCACGCATGCTCGATAGGTGAGCAAGAGGGAAGTGCAGCCCTTGCTTGCCCAAGTGTATGGACCAATGCTCATTGGGTCGGATCTATGAAAAGGAGTGGATTGCGCCAATTATGAGGATTGGGCTAGTTTAGAACACACAGTATGAGCAATAAGAAAGGAAAGAAAGGGTTTTTCGTGGTAAAAATTGATTTGGCTAAAGTGTATGCTAAAATCAATTGGGAATTTATCTAGAGAATGTTGAAGGAAATAAATCTGCCAGAGAAAATAATTAATCGTACCATGCATGGAGTCACGAGTGTGGAAATTAATGTGACATGGAATGGTAATAGGAATGTATTTTTTCGGCCTCAACGGGGAATCCATCAAGGTGATCCTATTTCCCCTTATTTGTTTGTCCTTTGCATGAACAAGTTAACTCATTTGAATGAGCATGAGGTGGTGAGTAAGAAGTGGAAGCCCTACCGAGTAGGTGTTCATGGTGTAAACATTACTCACCTAATTTTAGTTGATGATTTATTTATTTTCGGGGAAGCATCAGATGCACAGTTGGGGTGTATGAAGGGTACTTTGGATGCGTTTTGCAGTATGTCTGGTCCGAAGATCAGTTTGGAAAAATCGAGTATTATGTTTTCAAACAATGTTTCTAGAAACTTGCGTGCTAAGTTATGTCATCGGTTGGGCTTCAGAGAAACCAACTGTTTTGGCAAGTATCTGGGAGTTCCTTTAAAAGGGAAAACTCTAAGGAGAGGAGACTTTAACTATGTGATTGAACAAATTTCGAAACATCTGTCGAGCTGGAAAGCGAGACATCTTTCTTTTGTTGGGAGAGTTACTCTTTCTAAGAGTGTTATGGAAGCCATTCCGATTTACCCGAAGATGACCAATTTTCTTTCGAAGGCTTATCTTAAAGAGATTCATAAGATGCAGCGAGCTTTTATTTGGGGCGATACTGATCAAAAGAGAAAACATCATGCAGTTAGTTGGGATAAAGTCACATCTAGCAAGTGTGATGGAGGTTTAGGGCTGAGAGATCTTAACATCATGAACCAAGTCTGCATCATGAAGCTTGGAGGCAGAATTTTGAATGGAGATGAGGATTTATGGTGTAGATTTTTAAGAGTAAAGTATAGAGTTGTTGATGCTACTAGGGATATTAAAGCTAAGAGTATGGACTCTAATCTTTGGAAGGCCATTGTGAGAACAACTCCAACTTTATTGGAAGTAGGAAAGTGGAATGTTGATAATGATGGTATTATCGATGCGTGGAGAGACAATTGGGTGAGTAGAGGCTCCAATATTATGCATTGCAATGTTTGTATTCCTCCTGAGTTAGGTGAAACCAAAGTGTGTGATCTCGTTGTAGGAAATGGTGATTGGAACTAGGAATTGCTTGATTGGCTGCCTCAAGATATTGCTTTAGATTGCTTCCATACATCCTCCAATTATGGATAACAATATGGATAAGTTTGAGGTAGCTACAAAAGATGATGGTTCATTTTCTGTTAACAGCTTGTATAATCATTTAATGGAGGTGAATGATCCAGACTTGAGTAGAGTGTGGAGTAGAATTTTGGATTTGAAGGTGCTCGAAAGGATTAGATGTTTTGTTTGGATGCTTAAGCATGATAGGTTGCTTACTGGTGAGAGGATGCATCCATTTGGAATTGGTAGCGCTAGCTGTGGTATATGTGGGCGGTATAATGAGAGTACTCTACATGTGTTAAGGGACTGCAACTATGTCAAAACGGTGTGGGAGAACAAAATTCCTAATAATTTGCTACATGGTTCTTATGATCAAAATTTGCAGGATTGGCTTGATACGAACATGGATAATTCTGGTTTAAAGTGGATGGGAAGGATGATTGGTGCAAGTACTGGGCTACTGCATGACATTATATTTGGGAGTGGAGAAATCGAGAGTGCCATGATGATACCTTTGTTAGACCTTGCGACATGCATGGGGTGATTGCAACCAAAGTGCACCAATATAATGTTGTGGCTGCTAATGTTAAAGTCATGGAGAGGCATAAGGTTGAAAGGCTGATAAAATGGAACTTACCTTGTAAGGATTTTGTCAAAGTCAATACGGATGGAGCTTATTCTTCCAACGGAGATTCAGGTTGTGGGAGATTATAAGAGATGATGCTGGCAAGTGGTGTGGTGGCTTTGCTAAGTGTGTTGGGCGAAGTAGCCCCCTTATGGCGGAGTTATGGGGAATTCATGATGGGTTGAAGATGGTGTTGGATCATGGCTATAAGAGAGTGATAGTAGAATCAGATTCTAAGGAGGCGGTGGATATTAGCAACAAAGTTTGAATTAATAAGTTGCTTGATTGCAATTTAGTCCGTAAATTTCACATTTGGAAGAATAGATTGGAGAGTGTGGAGATTCACCATATTTATCGGGAAATCAACTGTTACATGGAAAGGAGACTAAGAATGGGTGCAATTTTTATCTGAATATGCCTAACTGGCTTTTTGAAAACTTTGATAAAGATAAAAAATGTGTTTTATATCCTAGGGTTGTTTTTGTGCAGTCTCTTTATTTTTTGGGCTTAGGCCCTCCTTGTTATAAAAAAAAATATTATTTAAACTTTATTTATTTACATGAGTTTCGAAAGAATTTATGAAAACATGACAGTGTTTATAATTTATTTTCTTAAATTCTTAAGTATACTATATACTACCAACAAATGCAATCAATAATATTATCATTTGAGAAATTGGTGGCTTAGAAAACAATAGATTCCATAAATATATTTTTGGAGACATTTTGAAAATGTATTTTGTGAATAAATTTAGTCATAAATTTAAGGGGGATTTTAAAAATAAATGAATGATGTGTTTTGAGATTTTTTTTAAAAAATAACCATGTATTAAAAAAAAATTACGCAAATAACCACGTTTTGAAAAAATTTACGCAAATAACCAGGTTTCTGAAACCCTTAACACCAAGGCGCCATCTCACATGGCTTATTCCCTTTTTTTTAGTCCTAGGCGCCATCTGACATGGCACACTCAGTCCCAATAAGCCATGTCAAATGGCGCCTCCCTTCAACTTTTAGGAGGAGGAGCCATCTCATATGGCGCCTCCTTGTATATTAATGTTCAATTTTCCATTTGAAAATGCACCAAGGCGCCATCTGAGATGGCTTATTGCAGAAAAGTTGTACATAGGAGCCATCCCAAATGGCGCCTCCCTTCATCTGATACAATGGTGGCGCCATCTCACATGGCGCCTTGGTGTCAATGTTTTCTGAAACTTGGTTATTTGCGTAATTTTTTCCGAAGTACGGTTATTTGTGTAATTTTTTTCTAATACATGGTTATTTACAAAAAAAATTCGTGTTTTGAAGCATTCACATATTAATCTCTAGAAATATAAAACATGTAGTATGTTTCAAAATATCTACTATGCACAAAGAAATATAAAAACTTGTTCCAACATAAAACTTTTCAAAATATTTTTAATATGGGTGCTGCTAACCAATAACCCGGGACATTAAAAAATAATAAATGGTCTTTAATCACACTTTTATTTATTTGAAAAAAAGTAATAATTAAATATACCTAATTATGAAATCACTCAAATTAATTTATTCATTCATTGAAAATAAATGATATCAAGCGATTCAAATATTATAACTCATTTCAATATGCACGTGATTTACTAAAAATAAAATTTAAAATTTAGAAATTTATAATAAATTAACAATAACATATTATCATCAAAATGATCAACAATTGTTTTTGAATAATCATTCTCTAAAAAAATTTCTTCTATTGGACATTCATTCAAATTAAAATTTATTTTTTTCTACAAATAAAAATAATCTAAGAACAAGTTATAAATTTCTAATGTAAGTGTAGAAAAATAAAACAAATAACATAAATTTTAAAAAATAAATAAAATTATATTTCACAAAAATAAACAAATAGAAACACATCATACAAAAAAGAATAAATAAATATATATCATATTCCAAGTAAATAAATAAAACATAATTTCAAAATGCGAAGATCATGTACATGATGCAACGAGGTATTTAGAAATAAAAAAAAAAGAAAATAGAAAATAATAATGTGTAACATCTCAATTTTTTTCTCTATGGTTTAAAAAATTTGAATTTGTTTCTGTCTTAAATAAAACTTTTAATAATTTCCCTTTTCTAAATAATATTAATGAACCCAAATAATGTATTTAATGATTTTCACCTTCTTTATTTTATCCTCTAGTATTTATTATACTTTTCTTTCTTCAAATTATTTTAATTTCTCTTTTTTATATAATTAATGATAGACGATATTGCAAAGTCATGCATAATTTTTATTTCCCATAAAAATTTAAGAGTGAAGGTTCATTTTAGTACCTTACAAAAACTGCAGAGGTCAGATTAGTCCGTGTGAAAAAAAGTCTCTATTAAATCTCTTACAAAATTTAACCAAGTCATAATAGTCTCTCTACTAATATTTTTTTCGAACAGTTTTTTTCTTTAGAACCGTGACTGGGTTACCAGTGAAAATTCATTTTAGTCACTCAAAAAAGGGAGAGTCCAAATTAGTTCATGAGAAAAAAATCCATATTTAATTTCTTACCAAATTTAATTGAGCCATGTTAGTCTCTCTTTTAATATTTTTTTCAAACGATTTTTTCCTTTTGTTAAACTGTGACTAGACTCCTATTTTACGACTGTTGATTTGAAATTATTTGTAAAGGAATTGTAGATAAATCATCGCAATACCACAATATTCTTTTTTTGTTGAGTTTATTATCAGGCTTATGAGTGGGTGACTACGGGTTTTCTTGTTATGTATTCTTGTGTATTAAGTGTTGTTATTGTTTCTGTTGTTAATGATCTTTTAGGAAGGTTTAGTTCTGCTGCTGGGGTGATTTATGCTAATTTCTTACTTTTGTAAATAATACTTGTGGCAAAAATAATACGCATGATATGTTGGAAAAAATTGGTTTATACCATATTCTTTAAGTTTTGATGATAACAAAGTATTTAATGAACAATTAGGTATACTAGGTAACCTAGCTTCTGGTGAAAACTTAGACTCTGGAGACCATGTGCAAAAGAACTTAACCTATGACCCATACTTAATTTCTGAAAGCACATCTATCTTGTCAAGTCCAATCACGATTTAAAAATAAGAAAAAAATCATTTGAAAAAACTATTAAAAGAGAGACTAACATGGCTCAGTTAAATTTTATAAGAGATTAAATAGAGACTTTTTTTTAGGGACTAATTTGGACTTTTTTTTGTGAGGGACTAAAGTGAGTCTTCATTGGCAATCCACTCACGGTTCAAAGTAAGAAAAAAACCTGTTTGAAAAAAATATTAGTAGAGGCACTAACATGGCTCGGTTAAATTTTGCAAGGGATTTAATAAGGACTTTTTTTTCTCAGGGACTAATCTGACCCTTGCAGTTTTTCTGAGGGACTAAAATGGACCTTGACTCAAAATTTAATTGAATTTTTTAGTTTCTACGAAAAGTTTAAAATGCCTTATAATTTTGAATGGAGGGAGTATAACATATTGTTTTAAATTTTTTATTCCTATAAAAATTAATATATTTTAATTTATCCATAATCAAATTAAATTTTAAAATTTTTAATATTAAATTAATATTTATTTTGACTTATAGAGATATATAATTATTAACATACTTTCTTTAATAAAAAAAATTTAATGAATAAAAATGTAAAACAAAAATGATGTGGAGACATAAAACTTAACTCATCAAAAAATTAGCAAAAATGATAGTTAGACTGACATGTCAAATCTATCTCTCAAAAACATTTCAAAATCAGAAATAAAAAATGAATTCTACCAAATGTCATAATCAACATAAAAAAAACAGCATGGTTAATCAATATGCATCCATTTCCCTCTTTGAAAAAATGATATCTCAAATCTAAAGAAGGTGTGTAAAGTATTCTGCCATTTAATTAAAAAAATTATATTTACATTTAAAGAATTAAATTAAGCATTTATTATGGTCAAGATTTGGTCTCAAAGTAAGTCTATATAAATAGACATCTGTACAATATAATATTTTATATGTGCAAGATGGAGTTTCAAAGAATTATTAATGTGACAATGATATTCTTATTGGCTTTCTTCATCATTGCATCAGGTTAGAAATTTGTGGACTAATAGTCAATATTATTTGCTTCCTCGTGTAATGTTTACTTCAAACATATTTATGCTTTAAATCTTTCATCTTATATATACAAGATTGATCTTATATCCATATTTATTGTTTGTTTATGCAGATATGTGCTTGAAATCGGAAGGTAGGGAACTTGATTGGCAGCCAAAATGTCAATTTGATGGCGATTGTCGACAATGGTGTGATAAGTTTAAAGAATATGGACGATGTGTTAATAATTTGTGTTGGTGTGCTTTCGTACCACCTTCTGTAAAAAATAGTTCTGATTTAGGATCCTAAATTTGCTACTCAATAATGTAATATTACCATATAATCATCATGTAAAGATGAGAATAATATGAAATGAATAAAAAGTTAATGAAAACTATTTCTCATGTTCAAAAAATTCTTCTATACTTTTAATAGAGGTGTTTACGAATTGGATTGTACAAGGTTTGGCATAACCTATTGTCCAACCCGTTTAAATTTAAATGGATTGGATTTATTGTCCAACTTGTAGTTTCAATGTCAAAGTTAAATCAAACCAACCCATTCATTTACAAGTTAGAAAAATAAATTTATTTTTAATTCTAAAAAAATTTGAACATTGTTCACAACATGTGCCCATTTTTTCAAAATTTAAATAAGATAAAACACATCATATAATGTCAAATTAAACTAATCCATAGCATAATACTCAATAATATTAACAAATTCACCAAATCATATCATTTTCATAAAATCTATATGTTGAAAATGATATGAAAATCAAATAAGAAATATTACTAGGTTTTAAACGAATATTAGTCTAATAACATTATTGGTGTTGAATGCAAAATTAGGGGAAAATAGTGGTTTGAAGTCATACACGATTTTTTTTTTCATTTAAAGTACAAAAAACTAAGAAATCACTAATTTCACATCAATGGGTTGGGTCAACGAATCCCCAAGTTAAGAAACTCAAACCTAATACCTGACCCAAATGAGTTGTCATGGGTTGGGTCAGGTTATTTAAATTAAGATGTTCAGATGATTAGTGGGTTGGTTCAATTTGGATCATGAATTTGCGGGTCGACCTACACTCATCAACACTCTTATTTTTTAAGAAAAAATTATGCATTTTAAAATGGTAAGTAATAAATTTTGGGTTTTTTGCACAAATAAAAATGCAAAAGTATTTAAAAATTAGCTTTATATATAAGTTAAAATGATACATTAATATTTTGATTGAACATTCTTTTTTATCCTTTACAAAAATTGCAGAGCTTAGATTAATCACAAGAAAAACCTTCTTTAATCCCTTACAATGTTTAATCCCTTAAGCCTACTGTTTTCAAAAGATATGGATTCATGGGACATTTTGAGTTCCTTAAATTCAATCTTGAGTAACTCATGTCTTTCTAGAATTTCAAGTAAAGAAGAAGTTAATTCAGAATGAGTAAGATCAGAAAATTTACTGTGTACAAAGTTCATGGTTTGGTTCATCTTCTGGAGGGATATTTGTATTCAAAGTTCTAACATGAGCCATCAGCGTCACGTTAGAATGTTCTTCTTTTGAGTCATCTTCTGAAGAATCAGATCATGCCAGGTTGCCACCAACCCTTTCTTCTTGCTCTTGAGAGCTTTTTTCTAGGGCTTGTCCTTCAATAGTTTAGGACATTCGTTCTTGAGATGTCCTAGCTCGTTGCACTCATAGCAAGTGACTTCTCTGCCACTAGGCTTCCTTTGACCATAAGTAGACTCGAAGAGACCATCAAACCTTTCTAGTGCTTCTAAACTTGTTGCCTTGGTTTCTCTTCCATAGACGGTTAACCCTTCTGGACAGCAGAGATAACTTATCTTCGACTTCATCAGAATCTTCTTCTGAATCCTCAATCTCTTTAGCTTGAAGAGCTTTGGACTTCTCAGATCTTCTGACAAATTTGAGCGTAACATATTTTCCTCTCTTCTGAGGTTCATCTGGTTCTAGCTCAATTTCATGACTTCTCAAAGAACTCATTAGTTCTTCTAGAGTAGTGTTGTTCAATCCTTTGGAAGCTTGAGTACAGTCACCATAGGCCTCCATTTAGATGGCTAGCTTATGATAATCTTCTTCACGTGATATGACGTAGAATTTATTCAGAACTTTCAGTCCTGCAAATAATACTTAAAACCTTGAGAACATAGTCTCAACTGTTTCATCATCCTCCATCTTGAAGGCTTCGTACTTCTGAATCAAGGCTAGAGCCTTGTTCTTCTTGACCTAATCATTTCCTTCATGAGTCATTTTAAGAGAGTCAAATATAGACTTAGATGAATCTCTATTTGCGATCTTTCTCATACTCAATATAAGAAATAGCATTCATCAAGATGATTCTTACTTTATGATGATTCTTATAAATCTTAATTTGCTGATCAGTCATAACTTTCCTTTCAAGCTGCTTCCCATTACCATATGTGGGATGTTCATAGCCATCAACTACCATGTCCCAAAGATCAACATCATGACCTAGAAATAAACCTTTTAGTCTATCTTTCCAATATTCAAACTTTTCACCATAAAAAATGTGAGGTTTAGAATTGTAGTTATCATTTAAAACTGGAGCATAAGGTGGCGTTGTAGGATCAACCACAATGTTTCTAAAACTCATATGGATCTTTATCTGACACAGTTAAGTGTTTGATAATGATCAATACCATAACAGAAGCTCTGATGCCAATTGAAGGTGTAGGAAAAACACAAGAAGGGGGGTTTGAATTGAGTTTCACCAAATATAATCTTTTTGCAACTCAACTACAAAGCTAACAAGTGAATAAAAATAAATGAACACAATAATTTTTATCCTGGTTCACTGTTAACTAAGTTACTCCAGGAAGCCCGACCAACCTTGTTGACAACCCCAACAAATTCAGCTAATCCTTAATGCCAAGTTGTAGACAACCACAATAAGTATGGTCAACCTTGCTGACAACCCCAACAAGTTCAGCTGATCCTTATTGTGAAATGACTATGACCGCGACCAAAGTTTTCTTGAGAGTTCTGACTAACACCAGTCCCCCAAGTAATCTATCAACTTTCATTGATTACAAGTGTGTATACAAAGATGCTCTTAATAAGTAGATTACACAAGTTTAAGTATAACAACACATAAGTGTTGATAGCAAGATACGAACAAAAGCTCCTTGCTAAGAATACAAAACTATACAAAATTATATCAAGGTTTGTGCATCGTTTTGGTGTAGTTTTGTAGAATTGATTCGTTGTATTCAAATTCTTACAAGGCTTCCTTTTATAGCTGAAGGATAGATCCATTGGAAGGTAGAATAGGAAACATAAAACCAGTTGTTTTGTCCCCAACGGTCATGGCGGGAATGGTATACAACAAGTACAAGTCAGTCTTGATCTTCTAAGTCTTCAGAGGCTTCTGATGTATGTTGAATGAAGCATGTTGTAGAAGTAATCAGAACCTGAGTCTTCTTAACCTAAGTCTTTGGAGTCTTTAGAACTTGTTCAGCAGAACCTTGTCTTCAGCATTTAGCCTTCAGAAGTGATGTCTTCAGATCTCTAGAACTTGTTCAGCAGAACCTTGTCTTCAGCATCTTTAGAACTTGGGAAAACAGAAGCAAAGCTTTAGAAGGCCTCCAAAGCTTCCTTGCAAAGTCACAATCAGAAGCTCTTCTACTAATGTTCCTTAGAACCGTTGCATAATTAGCATTCCAGAATCTTGACTTATGTTGTAACACAACAAAGGTAGTCTTCCAGAGTGTTGAGTTCAAAACATGATGACGTCACACACCTTCTTACCAGATTCAGAACGTGTAAATCAAAAGCTACACACTAGAAAGAAACCATTAGAGTAAACAATTGTTCTTTAAGATAACATGTAAAGCTATCATCAAAACTTAAGGCCGGATGCAGAACCAATCTTGTTCTTACACACCTATCACTCACTAATTTCTATTCTATATTATTTCATTATTTAATTCAAATAATACTCTAGTTAAATTAAAATGACATAATTATTTAATTATTCCAATAAACTCAATTATCTCAAATAAATACATAATTGTATTGTTTCTAGTATTAAATAAATATAATTAAATAACAATAGTTTTTATAAAACACACATATCACACAAATAAATAAAATAAATAAATATAAATTAAAATAAAAATAATTAACTAAATTTGGGGTCTTACACCATCTACATAGTCTCACATGTTGATTCACACAATAAAATAATGTACGTATCCCATCACGGTCCACCAACTAATAATAGGGTAACCACAATACTAAGCCGACCTTGATGTCATGATTATATGTAAACCTTGATTCAAGCATTTATGTATTGGGATTCACTATGACTCTATTGAAACAAGTGGATTTTCCACAATTGTATAACACCTACATCATTAACACAATAAGGATAATTCAAAGTTTTCAAATAAGCATAACATCAGGATCTAGTCTATCCTACTGCCACCCCACATGATCCCATACATCAGGAAATGAGTTCGGAATGCATCCATCCCCTGTAACTCGTAGGTCATGGATGGCAGAAGTAGCTCTCAAATGACAATTATGGTGTGCGGATCATTGGCCATCCTACTTTATCTCATGATAACTCTAGTCAGTGTTTCATGAGCATACAATCAGAATTATACGTCGAGACTAGGATAATCATAAATCCCACACATGACTGAAGGGATAAATCATGTATTCAGTGTTAATAGGGATGTTACAAACATTATATACTTCTGATACCCTCGCTTGAGGGTCGAAATTTGAGGCCATGTACATAAGTGAACTTCCAACCGTCATACAAAGGTCATCCACCCATATTCTATAGACATGATAGTCAGATAATTGGATAGGTTTCTTTGAGGTCATCACCCCGCAAGTCCTTACAGTCCCACTCCTTAGGAATATGTAAAATCCTAAGAATGCAACATGTCCAAGATTCACCTTTACTTGGATAAAACAATCCATGTTTTCCCTTTGGCATTATATATAATGCAATATAACAGGTCATGTCGCAAGGACCAAGTCCATGGAGAATTCCACTTCTCTTCCAGAAGGTAGAGAAATGACATCCTATGAAAACACATACGGAACTTCTCTCACTATTGAGATGGAAGACAACTCAATTAGGTTTTTTTATTCTATTTTATTTTATGTTATTTTATTTTGTTGTCATGTTTTTAATTAAATTTTTATGATCGATAATTCTAGTAAAAATAATTAATGTCTAATAACCAACAGTTGTACCTTAATTTTTTACCCAGAGACCCCACATCATTTTTCGCATAGTATGATCATCATCATCATTACCATCATTGTCCATATACCATTTGCTAACCAAATATACAAAAAAATAGATTGTGTTTTGTTTGTTGCTTGTTCCCCAAGGTAGATGGCTGATCAAGAGACTCCGACAAGATTAGGGTTTTGAGAACCACAAAGAAGCTCAAGCATTCTCATACACTCAAATGGCTGTCCTCATCAAAATCCAAGTAAAAGAGTGGCTCAATTCAATATTAACAACTTCCAATTTCACCTAGTGCACAAATTAGGGTTTTTGACCTAATTCATATAGGGAGTTGACTTTTAATCAGGACATGGATCCATAGCTCAAAACATGATTCAAGGATCTCCTATACAACATTATAATCCACTAATGTCATTGATTTGAAGAGGATAACTTGATTCAATTGAAATTCACAAGAGTGCAATTCATTTGGAAAAGGTCAACGGTTCAAGACTGCCTTTGACTTTTAAGGAATTTGGTTAACTATGGACTTTGAAAGATCAAAATCACCAACATATGATTATTAAAGTCATTTGATCAAGGAAAATTAATCAAGAATAAAAAAGTCAACAAAAGTCAAAGTTGAAACACTTGGAAATTTTAAAGTGTTTTTCAAGTATTTAGGCTATAACTTCATATGCAAGTTGTTAGAACAAGATTTGTTCTGATCAATTATCTTAGCTTTGATGATAACAATAATATGAATTTTGCTTAAGATAATATGGTACTCTAATCCAATGCAATTTCCCTTTCAGGAAATATATAAAAGAGTACGCATAATTCAGCGCTCAGAAGCTTTGTCTCAAAGGGTTCAGCATGCAACATCAGAACATGGTCTGGCAAGACATCAGAAGATGGTCGAAGCAGAATCACAACATGGGTCTATGGAAGCATCAGAAGAACAAGAGAACAGAAGCACTGAAGTTCTGATGGTATCACGCTCAGAAGCACTTCAAGGTCAGAAGATCAGAAGATGCTATGCACCAAGCTGTTTGACTCTGATGATATTCAAACGTTGTATTCACAAACATCAGATCAGAAGAAAGTACAAGTGGCAAGCTACGCTGACTGACAAAAGGAACGTTAAAAGCTGAAGGATAGAAAAACACTTAGAAAGGGGGGGATTGAATAAGTGTAACTTTAAATCTTGGACGATAAAAATAAATTGCACAATTATTTTTATCCTGGTTCGCTGTTAACGAAGCTACTCCAGTCCACCCCCGCAGAGATGATTTACCTCAACTGAGGATTTAATCCACTAATCGCACGGATTACAATGGTTTTCCACTTAGCCGCAACTAAGTCTTCCAGAGTCTTCTGATCACAACCTGATCACTCCAGGAACAACTGCTTAGTTCACTCCTAAGACTTTTTCTAGAGTCTACTGATCAACACGATCACTCTAGGCTTAGTTCACTCCTAAGACTTTCTGCTCAGCCAACTGCCAAGACTTCCTCTAGAGTATTCTGATCAACCTGATCACTCTAGTTACAAACTGCTCAGCCAACTGCCAAGACTTCCTAGAGTATACTGATCAACACGATCACTCTAGTTCCTTACAACTTAATGTAATCAATTCAAGAGTTTACAAATGCTTCTAAAAAGCTTTAATCACAACTGTGATATATCTCTTAACGTTTAAGCTTAATCTCACTAAGATATTACAACAGCAATGTAGTGAGCTTTGATGAAGATGAAGATTCTGAGTTTAGATTTGAACAGAGTTTCAGCAAGTTAATTTGAATTGTATTGGTGCGAAAATCGTTAACCTTGCTTCTCATCAGAACTTCATATTTATAGGCGTTGAGAAGATGACCGTTGAATGCATTTAATGCTTTGCGTGTTCCGTACAGCTTTGCATTTAATGTTATACGCTTTTGTCAACTACCTCGAGCCTTGTTCACGCTGTGTCTACTGACGTAGCCTTTAGTAGCTTTAACGTTCCTTTTGTCAGTCAGCGTAGTCTGCCACCTGTACTTCCTTCTGATCTGATGTTTGTGATTAAGACGTTTGAATATCATCAGAGTCAAAACAGCTTGGTGCATAGCATCTTCTGATCTTCTGATCTTGAAGTGCTTCTGAGCGTGATACCATCTTCTGATCTTCAGTGCTTCTGATCTCATGTTCTTCTGATGCTTCCATAGACCCATGTTCTGATTCTGCTTCGACCATCTTCTGATGTCTTGCCAGACCATGTTCTGATGTTGCATGCTGAACCATTTGAGACACATCTTCTGAGCGCTGAATTATGCGTACTCTTTATATATTTCCTGAAAGGGAAATTGCATTGGATTAGAGTACCATATTATCTTAAGCAAAATTCATATTATTGTTATCATCAAAACTAAGATAATTGATAAGAACAAATCTTGTTCTAACAATCTCCCCCTTTTTGATGATGACAAAAACATATATAAATGATATGAATTTGCGATCAGAAAGAGTAGACGGCAAAAGACAAATTACACAGCTATAGCATAAGCATATGAATATGTCTCCCCCTGAGATTAACAATCTCCCCCTGAGATAAATAATCTCCCCCTGAAATAAATACTCGAAGAACTTTGATAAAAGACTTCCCTGATTATTTCGGTAGAGACGATCATGTAAGCTTCTGCCTTCAGAGAATTCATAGCTTCTGACTTCTGCTTCCATTGGACAGCTTCAGAACTTGAATTTCTTTAGATCCTTAGAACACTCACAGCTTCTGATTCCTGCTTCCATCGTGGACAGCTTCAGAACTTGAGTTTCTTTGATCTTCAGAACATTCACAGCTTCTGACTTCTGCTTCCATTCAGGACAGCTTCAGAACTTGAATTTCTGGATCTTTTAGAGCATTCACATCTTCTGATTTCTGCTTCCCTCGGATAGCTTCAGAACTTTGAATGTCTACCAATCATCGCTTCATGCTAGATTTGTATCAGAACATTGTTGAATGTACCAGAGCATCATCAGAGCATCTCTACATCCTGAAATGTTACAGAACAAAAACTAAACGACAAAAGTCAGCATGAACGAGTTAGAACATAAAATGTATGTTTGAACACATTATATAAATCAGAGCCAAATGTATCAGAGCATTTAGGCTAAAAACGTGTATTAGAGCAAATAATGTATCAGAGCCATAACATTATATGTATTAGAGCAAATAGAATTTTGTCAGAACAGGATAGACAATATATTCAAATTCTATTATCATGATTCATTTTTCTTTCTTGCTTCTGATCTCTGAAGCTTGACAGCACTCAGCTTGCTTCAGTTTCCAAGAGCTTATTCCTTTTACAGAATAACGCTCCTTATGGTTTTGCTTCTAGTGTTTGCTTCTGAAGATTCACTTCACTTCTCTGTACCTGCAAAACACTTAAACCATATAGAACTTGCAGTTCTTGTTAGTGAATGTGTGGGAGCCTTTACCCAGCAACTGATAGATTTAATCAAATCATTTATCATTTATCTTCTCCCCCTTTTTGTCACAACATCAAAAAGAATATTTCAAAAGATTCAGATGCATAAGACGAATAGAATCACAGGAATGTAAACCAAGGAAACTTTTTCATTGATAATTAAAAAGGTTTACAAGAAAGGAATGCAGGAAAACAGATGCAACAAGGAAAGGAAACTACAAAGACCAAAAGACTAAGATCCTAGCCTACGCAAAATCCGTGCCAGAACATCATGAATCCCGTCAGTGCTTGTAGCTTGCCTTGTCATGAAGGAACGAAACTCAGCATTGGCTGCTTCTTGCGCGTCCAAACGAGAAGCCAGCATAGCTTGATTCTGATGAAGAGTTTCCAAGGTCTCCATCAGAGCTGAGGTTTCACCAGAAGACGAAGCACCAGTATTTCTGCCCAGAGGGACAGCAATCTCAGCAGGGTGATCTTCTGGAAGATCTTCAGCTTGAGCATCTCCCATTTCCTCATCTGAGTCTGACTCATAAGGAGCCTTGGCAAATATTGGTTCAGGCAGCTCAGAAGTTCCATCTTCCAACGCTTGAAGAATAGCTGCTAGGTTTGTTGGAGGAGTAGGACCAGCATCTCCAGCACGATAAACCACTACTGGAAAGACCATGTGAGGTGCTCTTTCAGAGGGATTCATTCTGAACCAGTTGAACAGCCACTGAAAATCTCCAGTCAGCACAGGAAACCAGAGCACAGAAGACCGGGGTTTCCATACCACGATATCTCTGCAGAGATTTTCTTCTTCCAACTCATCTGCAGGTATCTTCTCTTCAAGAACGCTTCTGTTCCTGATGAGACAGTGGTGGCTGCTCTCACCAACTTCCAACCGGAGGCCACGAACACCAGGAGCTTCAGACATAATCCTTCTCTGAGTGTCTGTAACCTTATCCAGAAAATCCTGACGAAAGGTATTCCAGAGGTTGTTTGAAGCATACTCATCCAGATGATTAAGGTGAGCAGCACCTAGAATCTCCAACCAGCCATTTACATCAGCATGTAAAAGCTCCAGATATGTTTGAGTGGTAGGGGTTGGAGGGTTGACAGTGAACCTTGAATCGGGAAGAACAACACTATAGGGATTAGGTGTTCTGGTGGGAAAAGGGTATGAGAGGGATGAAGAAATATCTGATGGAAGGGTTAAAGGAGAGGAGATATCAGATGGTGAAGAAGGTGGTTCCGAGAGGATGAATGAGGAGGAAGAGGTGGTGGAGGTCTTTGAAGAGGGAGGAGATTGACGGGAACCGTCAGGGGGTTGATACACTTTGAGAGGATCATAGGAGATCCTAACTCTTTTAGGTTTGGTTTCTGGTTCAGCAGATGCCTTTCTCTTTTGTTTCCTATCATTGTCTTGATTCCCAGAGCTTGACGATGGATTCATGATGAATTTTCAGATATTGGAAACTGCTAGGGTTTATGATATGAAAAGAGAGAGATAAAAAAGAAACCGAATGCAGAGAGAGAGAAATATGAGAGGGAAAAGAAACGTTTGAAGAGTATATAAAAAAAAAACTGAAAGAGAGTAAATGATGAAAAGCAATTAATGTTACGTGACATGAGGAGAGATAATAATGACAAAAGACGTGATTTGCACAGTTACCTAAGTAGACGTCCCCTCAACTGCACGCACGCTTGTCCAGGAATAGTGAACACGTGTTTACCATCTGGATAGCCAGTTACAGCTGTTTTGCTTTTAGAGAGATTCTGAATCAACTTAAACACTGAATCGTTAGTAATAACTGAATCACAATTTCTAATTGATTTCTATCAGAACTTCTTAAAAAAATTTCATATCAAAGGATACTCATACGTAAGAATTTCTCATCTTCTCATTCTGAGCTTGTTTCTGAAGACCCAATTTGTACCAATTATATTGAATCCATCTGGTCTAGGAACAAGATCCCAAACATCATTCCTTGTAAACTGATTCAGTTCTTCTTGCATAGCAATTATCCAGTCTGGATCTTCTAGAGCATGATCAACAGAAGTTGGCTCGATCAAAGATACAAGACCTAATTGACAGTCTGCATTGTTTCTAAGGAATGCTCTTGTTCTGATTGGATCATCCTTCTTTCCAAGAATGACATCTTCTGAATGACCAGAGATGAGTCTGGATGATCTTCTGACAGACGGTTCTTCAGAAATACTTAGATCCTCCAGAGAAGCTGATACTTGATCTTCAGATTCTTTGCTTCTGAGAAGCTCTGCTTCTGATGCGTTGCTTCTTGGCTCAACAACTTCTGATATGTCAATATCATAACCTGCAAAATTATCAAACTGCTTTGGTTTTTCAGAACCAAGCTTATCATCAAACCTGATATTGATTGATTCTTCTACAACCAATGTTTCAGTATTGTATACTCTGTAGCCTTTTGAGCGTTCAGAATATCCAAGAAGAAAACATTTTTGAGCTTTGGAATCAAACTTACCAAGATGATCTTTAGTGTTCAGAATAAAACATACACATCCAAAAGGATGGAAATATGAAATGTTGGGCTTTCTATTCTTCCACAATTCATAGGGAATCTTATTAAGAATAGGTCTGATAGAGATTCTATTCTGAATATAGCATGCAGTGTTTATTGCTTCTGCCCAGAAATGCTTAGCCATATTGGTTTCATTGATCATGGTTCTGGCCATTTCTTGCAGAGTCCTATTCTTTCGTTCTACAACCCCATTTTGCTGTGGAGTTCTAGGACAAGAGAAATCATGGTCAATACCATTTTCTTTGAAGAATTCTTCAAAGGATCTGTTCTCAAATTCACCACCATGATCACTTCTGACCTTTATGATTTTACACTCTTTTTCAGATTGAATCTGAATGCAGAAATCAAAGAACACTGAATGAGTCTCATCCTTGTGTTTCAAGAATTTTACCCATGTCCAGCGGCTATAATCATCTACGATGACTAATCCATATTTCTTTCCTCTGACAGATGCTGTTTTGACTGGGCCAAACAGATCAATGTGCAAGAGTTCTAATGGCCTTGAGGTAGAAACAACATTCTTAGACTTGAATGCAGGTTTGGAGAACTTGCCCTTCTGACATGCTTCACAAAGAGCATCTGATTGGAATTTCAGATTAGGGAGTCCTCTGACAAGATTCAGTTTGTTAATCTGAGAGATCTTTCTCAAACTAGCATGACCTAATTTCCTGTGCCAGACCCACCGCTCTTCAGAAACAGACATAAGACAAGTCACCTTCTGACTCATAAGATCTTGCAGATCTGTTTTATAAATGTTGTTCTTCCTCTTGCCTGTAAATAGGATTGAGCCATCCTTCTGATTTACAGCCTTGCAAGACTCTTGATTGAAGATTATATCATAACCATTGTCACTTAATTGACTGATAGATAAGAGGTTATGTGTTAATCCTTCTACAAGAAGTACATTAGAGATGGAAGGAGAGTTACCAGACTTTATAGTTCCAGAGCCAATTATCTTGCCCTTCTGATCTCCTCCGAACTTGACTTCTCCTCCAGACTTAAGCACCAGGTCTTGGAACATAGACCTTCTTCCTGTCATGTGTCGCGAGCATCCAGAGTCCAGGTACCATGACATGTTGTGCCTTGTCCTTTTTGCAGTCAAGGATATCTGCAATAGGAATAATCTTATCCTTAGGTACCCACATCTTTTTGGGTCCTTTCTTGTTAGATTTTCTCAAGTTCTGATTGAACTTGGGTTTAACATTATAAGCAATAGAAGGAACAGCATGATAATTCTTAATGTGAGTTTCATGATATTTCCTAGGTTGTGTCACATGCTTCTTAGTGTGTGTTATGTGAAAACTTTGTGCATGTGAGGTGTGCCTAATATCATGAGAGTGGCCATACTTGAACTGATCATACAATGGCTTGTATGTAATTTTCATTTCATCAACAGGTTCAAGTTTGTATGGGGTTTCACCCTCATAACCAATGCCAACTCTTTTGTTTCCAGATACGGCATATATCATAGAAGCTAGCTGACTTCTGCCAATACTTCTAGATAAGAACTTTCTGAAACTTAAATCATATTCTTTCAGAATATGGTTTAGACTGGGAGTGGATTTTTCTGAATCAGAAGGAGATCCAACATTATTGGATAGTTTTAAAAGTTTATCTTTCAATTCAGAATTTTCCAACTCAAGCTTCTTTGTTTCAAATTCAAATTGCTTTTTCAGCTTTTTGTATTTGAGACTAATCTGAGACTTGAGTTCCAGAAGTTCAGTTAGACCGGAAACTAACTCATCTCTAGTAAGTTCAGAAAATACCTCTTCAGAATCTGATTCTGATGTAGATTCTGATCCGTCATCTTCTGTCGCCATCAGCGCACAGTTGGCCTGCTCATCTTCTGAATCATCTTCTGACTCATCCCAGGTTGCCATAAGACCTTTCTTCTTATGAAACTTTTTCTTGGGACTTTCCTTCTGAAGATTTGGACATTCATTCTTGTAGTGTCCAGGCTCATTGCATTCATAGCACATGACCTTCTTTTTGTCAAATCTTCTTTCATCAGAAGATTCTCCACGTTCAAATTTCCTTGAACTTCTGAAGCCTCTGAACTTCCTTTGCTTGGTCTTCCAGAGTTGATTTAGTCTTCTGGAGATCAGGGACAGTTCATCTTCTTCTTCAGATTCTGATTCTTCAGGATCTTCTTCTTTAGCCTGAAAAGCGTTAGTGCATTTCTTGATATTGGATTTTAATGCAATAGACTTACCTTTCTTTTGAGGCTCATTTGCGTCCAGCTCAATCTCATGGCTTCTCAAGGCACTAATCAGCTCTTCCAGAGAAACTTCATTCAGATTCTTTGCAATCTTGAATGCAGTCACCATAGGACCCCATCTTCTGGGTAAGCTTCTGATGATCTTCTTCACATGATCAGCCTTGGTGTATCCTTTGTCAAGAACTCTCAATCCAGCAGTAAGAGTTTGAAATCTTGAAAACATCTTTTCAATGTCTTCATCATCCTCCATCTTGAAGGCTTCATACTTCTGGATTAAGGCTAGAGCTTTGGTCTCCTTGACTTGAGCATTTCCTTCATGAGTCATTTTCAAGGACTCATATATATCATAGGCCGTTTCCCTGTTAGATATCTTTTCATACTCAGCATGAGAGATAGCATTCAGCAAAACAGTTCTGCATTTATGATGATTCCTGAATAGCTTTTTCTGATCATCATTCATCTCTTGCCTAGACAGCTTTACGCCACTAGCATTTACTGGATGTTTGTAACCATCCATCAGAAGATCCCATAGATCACCATCTAGACCCAGAAAGTAACTTTCCAGTTTATCTTTCCAGTATTCAAAGTTTTCACCATCAAATACCGGCGGTCTAGTATAACCATTGTTACCGTTGTATTGCTCAGCAGAGCCAGATGTAGATGCAGGTGTAGGTGTAGTCCTTTCACTTTCATCAACCATCTTTTAAATGAAGCGTTTTTCTCTTCCTGAATCTTTTCTAAACACGGTTAAGTGCTTGCACCTTAGAACCGGCGCTCTGATGCCAATTGAAGGATAGAAAAACACTTAGAAAGGGGGGGATTGAATAAGTGTAACTTTAAATCTTGGACGATAAAAATAAATTGCACAATTATTTTTATCCTGGTTCGCTGTTAACGAAGCTACTCCAGTCCACCCCCGCAGAGATGATTTACCTCAACTGAGGATTTAATCCACTAATCGCACGGATTACAATGGTTTTCCACTTAGCCGCAACTAAGTCTTCCAGAGTCTTCTGATCACAACCTGATCACTCCAGGAACAACTGCTTAGTTCACTCCTAAGACTTTTTCTAGAGTCTACTGATCAACACGATCACTCTAGGCTTAGTTCACTCCTAAGACTTTCTGCTCAGCCAACTGCCAAGACTTCCTCTAGAGTATTCTGATCAACCTGATCACTCTAGTTACAAACTGCTCAGCCAACTGCCAAGACTTCCTAGAGTATACTGATCAACACGATCACTCTAGTTCCTTACAACTTAATGTAATCAATTCAAGAGTTTACAAATGCTTCTAAAAAGCTTTAATCACAACTGTGATATATCTCTTAACGTTTAAGCTTAATCTCACTAAGATATTACAACAGCAATGTAGTGAGCTTTGATGAAGATGAAGATTCTGAGTTTAGATTTGAACAGAGTTTCAGCAAGTTAATTTGAATTGTATTGGTGCGAAAATCGTTAACCTTGCTTCTCATCAGAACTTCATATTTATAGGCGTTGAGAAGATGACCGTTGAATGCATTTAATGCTTTGCGTGTTCCGTACAGCTTTGCATTTAATGTTATACGCTTTTGTCAACTACCTCGAGCCTTGTTCACGCTGTGTCTACTGACGTAGCCTTTAGTAGCTTTAACGTTCCTTTTGTCAGTCAGCGTAGTCTGCCACCTGTACTTCCTTCTGATCTGATGTTTGTGATTAAGACGTTTGAATATCATCAGAGTCAAAACAGCTTGGTGCATAGCATCTTCTGATCTTCTGATCTTGAAGTGCTTCTGAGCGTGATACCATCTTCTGATCTTCAGTGCTTCTGATCTCATGTTCTTCTGATGCTTCCATAGACCCATGTTCTGATTCTGCTTCGACCATCTTCTGATGTCTTGCCAAACCATGTTCTGATGTTGCATGCTGAACCATTTGAGACACATCTTCTGAGCGATGAATTATGCGTACTCTTTATATATTTCCTGAAAGGGAAATTGCATTGGATTAGAGTACCATATTATCTTAAGCAAAATTCATATTATTGTTATCATCAAAACTAAGATAATTGATAAGAACAAATCTTGTTCTAACAAAAGCTACTAAAGGCTACGTCAGTAGACACAGCGTGAACAAGGCTCGAGGTAGTTGACAAAAGCGTATAACATTAAATGCGATGCTGTACGGAACACGCAAAGCATTAAATGCACTCAACGGTCATCTTCTCCAACGCCTATAAATATGAAGTTCTGATGAGAAGCAAGGTTAACGATTCTGCACCAAAACAACTCATATCAAACTTGCTGAAACTCTGTTCAAATCTAAACTCAGAATCTTCATCTTCATCAAAGCTCACTACATTGCTGTTGTAATATATTAGTGAGATTAAGCTTAAACGATTAAGAGAAATATCACAGTTTGTGATTATCGCTTTCAAGAAGCATTTGTAATACTCTTAGAATTGATTACATTAAGTTGTAAGGAACTAGAGTGATCGTGTGGATCAGAATACTCTAGGAAGTCTTAGAGGTTATCTAAGCAGGTTGTAACTAGAGTGATCGTGTGGATCAGTATACTCTAGAAAAGTCTTAGAGGGTATCTAAGCAGTTGTTCCTGGAGTGATCAGTGTGTGATCAGTAGACTCTGGAAGACTTAGTTGCTGACTAAGTGGAGAACCATTGTAATCCGTGCGATTAGTGGATTAAATCCTCAGTTGAGGTAAATCATCTCTGCGGGGGTGGACTGGAGTAGTTTAGTTAACAACGAACCAGGATAAAAATAACTGTGAAATTTTATTTTATCTGTTAAGTTTTTAAAGCTACACTTATTCAAACCCCCCCCCCTTTCTAAGTGTTTTTCTATCCTTCAATTGGCATCAGAGCGCCGGTTCTAAGGTGCAAGCACTTAACCGTGTTTAGAAAAGATTCAGGAAGAGAAAAACGCTTCAGTAAAAGATGGTTGATGAAAGTGAAAAGTCTACACCTGCATCTACATCTGGCTCTGCTGAGCAATACAACGGTAACAATGGTTATACTAGACCGCCGGTATTTGATGGTGAAAACTTTGAATACTGGAAAGATAAACTGGAAAGTTACTTTCTTGGTCTAGATGGTGATCTATGGGATCTTCTGATGGATGGTTACAAACATCCAGTAAATGCCAGAGGCGTAAAGCTGACAAGGCAAAAAATGAATGATGATCAGAAAAAGCTTTTCAGGAATCATCATAAATGCAGAACTGTTTTGCTGAATGCTATCTCACATGCTGAGTATGAGAAGATATCTAACAGGGAAACGGCCTATGACATATATGAGTCCTTGAAAATGACTCATGAAGGAAATGCTCAAGTCAAGGAGACTAAAGCTCTAGCTTTAATCCAGAAGTATGAAGCCTTCAAGATGGAGGATGATGAAGACATTGAAAAAATGTTTTCAAGATTTCAAACTCTTACTGCTGGATTGAGAGTTCTTGACAAGGGATACACCAAGGCTGATCACGTAAAGAAGATCATCAGAAGCTTACCCAGAAGATGGGGTCCTATGGTGACTGCATTCAAGATTGCAAAGAATCTGAATGAAGTTTCTCTGGAAGAGCTTATCAGTGCCTTGAGAAGTCATGAAATAGAGCTGGACGCAAATGAGCCTCAAAAGAAAGGTAAGTCTATTGCATTAAAATCCAATATCAAGAAATGCACTAACGCTTTTCAGGCTAGAGAAGAAGATCCTGAAGAATCAGAATCTGAAGAAGAAGATGAACTGTCCCTGATCTCCAGAAGGCTAAATCAACTCTGGAAGACCAAGCAAAGGAAGTTCAGAGGCTTCAGAAGTTCAAAGAAATTTGAACGTGGAGAATCTTCTGATGACAGAAGATTTGACAAGAAGAAGGTCATGTGCTATGAATGCAATGAGCCTGGACACTACAAGAACGAATGTCCAAATCTTCAGAAGGAAAATCCCAAGAAGAAATTTCATAAGAAGAAAGGTCTTATGGCAACCTGGGATGAGTCAGAAGATGATTCAGACTCTGAAGATGAGCAGGCTAACTGTGCGCTGATGGCGACAGAAGATGACAAATCAGAATCTACATCAGAATCAGATTCTGAAGAGGTATTTTCTGAACTTACTAGAGATGAGTTAGTTTCCGGTCTAACTGAACTTCTGGAACTCAAGTCTCAGATTAGTCTCAAATACAAAAAGCTGAAAAAGCTGTTTGAATTTGAAACAAAGAAGCTTGAGTTGGAGAATTATGAATTAAAAGAAAAACTTTTAAAATTATCCAATAATGTTGGATCTCCTTCTGATTCAGAAAAATCCATTCCTAGTCTAAACCATATTCTGAAAGAATATGATTTAAGTTTCAGGAAGTTCTTATCTAGAAGTATTGGCAGAAGTCAGCTAGCTTCTATGATATATGCTGTGTCTGGAAACAAAAGAGTTGGCATTGGTTTTGAGGGTGAAACCCCATACAAACTTGAACCTGTTGATGAAATGAAATTCACATACAAGCCATTGTATGATCAGTTCAAGTATGGCCACTCCCATGATATTAGGCACACTTCACATGCTCAAAGTTTTCACATAACACACACCAAAAAGCATGTGACACAACCTAGGAAATATCATGAAACTCACATTAAGAATTATCATGTTGTTCCTCCTATTGCTTACAATGTTAAACCCAAGTTCAATCAGAACTTGAGAAAATCTAACAAGAAAGGACCCAAGAAAATGTGGGTACCTAAGGATAAGATTATTTCTATTGCAGATATCCTTGACTGCAAAAAGGACAAAGCACAACATGTCATGGTACCTGGACTCTGGATGCTCACGACACATGACAGGAAGAAGGTCTATGTTCCAAGACCTGGTGCTTAAGTCTGGAGGAGAAGTCAAGTTTGGAGGAGATCAGAAGGGCAAGATAATTGGCTCTGGAACTATAAAGTCTGTTAACTCTCCTTCCATTTCTAATGTACTTCTTGTAGAAGGATTAACACATAAACTCTTATCTATCAGTCAATTGAGTGACAATGGTTATGATATAATCTTTAATCAAGAATCTTGCAAGGCTGTAAATCAGAAGGATGGCTCAATCCTATTTACAGGCAAGAGGAAGAACAACATTTATAAGACAGATCTGCAAGATCTTATGAGTCAGAAGGTGACTTGTCTTATGTCTGTTTCTGAAGAGCAGTGGGTCTGGCACAGAAGATTAGGTCATGCTAGTTTGAGAAAGATTTCTCAGATTAACAAACTGAATCTGGTTAGAGGACTCCCTAATCTGAAATTCAAATCAGATGCTCTTTGTGAAGCATGTCAGAAGGGCAAGTTCTCCAAACCTGCATTCAAGTCCAAGAATGTTGTTTCTACCTCAAGGCCATTAGAACTCTTGCACATTGATCTGTTTGGCCCAGTCAAAACAACATCTGTCAGAGGGAAGAAATATGGATTAGTCATCGTAGATGATTATAGCCGCTGGACATGGGTAAAATTCTTGAAACACAAGGATGAGACTCATTCAGTGTTCTTTGATTTCTGCATTCAGATTCAATCTGAAAAAGAGTGTAAAATCATAAAGGTCAGAAGTGATCATGGTGGTGAATTTGAGAACAGATTCTTTGAAGAATTCTTCAAAGAAAATGGTATTGCCCATGATTTCTCTTGTCCTAGAACTCCACAGCAAAATGGGGTTGTAGAACGAAAGAATAGGACTCTGCAAGAAATGGCCAGAACCATAATCAATGAAACCAATATGGCTAAGCATTTCTGGGCAGAAGCAATAAACACTGCATGCTATATTCAGAATAGAATCTCTATCAGACCTATTCTAAATAAGACTCCTTATGAATTGTGGAAGAATAGAAAGCCCAACATTTCATATTTCCATCCTTTTGGATGTGTATGCTTTATTCTGAACACTAAAGATCATCTTGGTAAGTTTGATTCCAAAGCACAAAAATGTTTCCTTCTTGGATATTCTGAACGCTCAAAAGGCTACAGAGTATACAATACTGAAACATTGATTGTAGAAGAATCAATCAATATCAGGTTTGATGATAAGCTTGGTTCTGAAAAACCAAAGCAGTTTGATAATTTTGCAGATTGTGATATTGATATATCAGAAGTTGTTGAGCCAAGAAGCAACGCATCAGAAGCAGAGCTTCTCAGAAGCAAAGAATCTGAAGATCAAGTATCAGCTTCTCTGGAGGATCTAAGCATTTCTGAAGAACCATCTGTCAGAAGATCATCCAGACTCATCTCTGGTCATTCAGAAGATGTCATTCTTGGAAAGAAGGATGATCCAATCAGAACAAGAGCATTCCTTAAGAACAATGCAGACTGTCAATTAGGTCTTGTATCTTTGATCGAGCCAACTTCTGTTGATCATGCTCTAGAAGATCCAGACTGGATAATTGCTATGCAAGAAGAACTGAATCAGTTTACAAGGAATGATGTTTGGGATCTTGTTTCTACACCAGATGGATTCAATATAATTGGTACAAAATGGGTCTTCAGAAACAAGCTCAGTGAGAAAGGTGAAGTGGTAAGGAACAAAGCCAGACTGGTGGCTCAGGGTTATAGTCAGCAAGAAGGGATTGATTATACAGAAACCTTTGCACCAGTGGCCAGGTTAGAATCTATTCGTCTATTAATTTCATTTGCCACTCAACATAACATCACTCTTTATCAGATGGATGTTAAGAGTGCCTTCTTAAATGGTTATATAGATGAAGAAGTTTATGTCCATCAACCTCCTGGTTTTGAAGACTCTATGTCTCCTAATCATGTTTTTAAACTTAAGAAATCATTGTATGGATTGAAACAGGCTCCCAGAGCTTGGTATGAACGCTTAAGTTCTTTCCTTCTGGATAATGGTTTCACTAGAGGAAAAGTGGACACTACTCTCTTTTGTAAAACCTTTAAAAGGGATATTTTAATTTGTCAAATATATGTAGATGATATTATTTTTGGAACGTCTAATGCTACACTTGGAAAGGAGTTTGCTGAGTCTATGCAGGCTGAGTTTGAAATGAGCATGATGGGAGAACTCAAGTATTTCCTTGGAATACAAATAAATCAAACATCAGAAGGAACGTATGTTCACCAAACCAAGTATGTGAAGGAACTTCTGAAGAAGTTTAATCTTCTAGACTGCAAAGAAGCCAAAACTCCTATGCATCCAACATGCATCCTAGGTAAGGATGAGGTAAGTAAGAAGGTAGATCAGAAGTTATACAGAGGTATGATTGGATCTCTTCTATATCTGACTGCTTCTAGACCTGACATTCTGTTCAGTGTTTGTTTGTGTGCTAGATTCCAATCAGATCCTAGAGAATCTCATTTAACTGCTGTTAAGAGAATTCTAAGGTATCTGAAAGGTACTACTAATGTTGGCTTAGTTTACAGAAAATCTAAAGAATACAACTTAGTAGGATTCTGCGATGCTGACTATGCTGGAGACAGAATTGAAAGAAAAAGTACTTCACGAAGTTGCCAATTTCTTGGAAGTCATTTGATCTCTTGGTATAGCAAGAAGCAAGCAACTATTGCTCTATCAACAACAGAAGCAGAATATGTCGCTGTTGCTGGTTGTAGTACACAGATGCTCTGGATGAAGAGTCAGTTAGAAGATTATCAGATATTTGAGAGTAACATTCCTATATTCTGTGATAATACTTCTGCTATATGTTTATCTAAGAATCCTATTCTTCATTCAAAAGCTAAACATATTGAGATTAAACATCATTTCATAAGGGACTATGTTCAGAAGGGTGTTATATCTTTAAACTTTGTTGATACAGACCATCAATGGGCTGATATCTTTACAAAACCCCTGGCTGAAGATAGGTTTAAGTTCATTCTGAAGAACATCAGTATGGATTTATGCCCAGAATGAGAAGATGAGAAGTTCTTATGTATGAATATCTTCTGAAATGAAAATGGATTATTTTTTATCAGAAGTTCTGATTGAAATCTTTTAGAAATTATGATTCGGTTATTACTAACGTTTCATTGTCTAAGTTGATTCAGAACCTCTTTTAAAGCAAAACAGCTGTAACGTTTTATCTCGGGATGGTAAACCTGTCGTTACTATTCATGGATAAACGTGCGTGCAGTTGAAGGGACGCCGACCATAGGTAACTGTGCTAGTCACCTCATTCGTCTTTATTACCTCTCCTCACGTCACGTAACATTAAATGCTATTCATCATTCGTTTCATTTTATTTTCTTTTAAATACTCTTCAAACACTTCTCTTTCCCTCTCATATTTTCTCTATTCACTCTATCTTTTTGCATTCATATCAAATCCTAGTTGTTCATTATCTGCAAATCCATCATGAACTCTTCATCAAGCCCAGGAAATCATGAAAATGATCAAAACAACAAAAGAAAAGCTGTTGAAACATCACCTTCCAAACCCAAAAAGATAAAAATCACCTATGATCCTCTCAAGGTGAATCCATTCGAAGCAATGTTATCTGGAAACTATTCTAGACGTGTGTTTTAACCCCCTGGTGAAAGCCCTCCATCATCTCCATCTTCTTCCTCATCTTGTTTCCTTCTAGACTCAACTTCCTCTTCATCTAAACTTTCCTCTCCCTTAACCCATTCCGAAGAAATCTCTTCATCTTCACCCGCTGAGAATGTTGTCTCTGATAAAGATTGTGGAAGATCTGCATCAGAACCAAGTCTCCCTGACCCCTCGCCTGGAAGCCCAAGAAGCAGTCAGTGATGCGTTTCACTCCTTCATGGCATGCTGGCACAGACTCTGTCTTAGCTAGGGTCTTAGGCTTTGGTCTTTGTAGTTTTCGTTTCCTTGTTGCATTTGCTTGTTAAACATCTTCATGTAATATCTTTTGATTATAAATGAAAAAGTTTCTTTGCTTTTACATTCCAGTGATTCTATTTGTCGTTTTATGCATCTGAATCTTTTGAAATATTGCTTTTTGATGTTATGACAAAAAGGGGGAGAAGATAAATGATAAATGATTTGATTAATCTATCAGTTGCTGGGTAAAGCTCCCACACATTTACTAACAAGAACTGCAAGTTCTATATGGTTTAAGTGTTTTGCAGGTATAAAGAAGTGAAGAGAATCTTCAAAGCAAACACAGAAGCAAAACCATGGAAACTGAAGCAAGCTGAGTGCTGTCAAGCTTCAGAGATCAGAAGCAAGAAAGAAGAATGAATCAGAAGCACTGATAATAGAATTTATTTGATCCATATTTGTCTATTTGTTTTGACAAAATTCTATTTGCTCTGATACATTATTTTAGCCTATATGGCTCTGATACATATAATGTTATAGCTCTGATACATATAATGTGTTAGAATATACATTTTATGTTCTGACTCGTTCATGCTGACTTTTGTCGTTTAGTGTTTGTTCTGTAACATTTCAGGATGTAGAGATGCTCTGATGATGCTCTGGTACATTCAACAATGTTCTGATACAAATCTAGCATGAAGTGATGTTGGTAGAAATTCAAGCTCTGAAGCTAACCGAGGGAAGCAGAAATTCAAAGCTGTGAATGTTCTAAAGATCCAGAAAACTCAAGTTCTGAAGCTGTCCTAAATGGAAGCAGAAATCAGAAGCTGTGAATGTTCAGAAGATTAAAGAAATTCAAGTTCTGAAGCTGTCCTGAATGGAAGCAGAAATCAGAAGCTGTGAATGTTCAGAAGATCAAAGAAATTCAAGTTCTGAAGCTGTCCTAGATGGAAGCAGGAATCAGAAGCTGTGAGTGTTCTAGGGATCTAAGGAAATTCTAGTTCTGAAGTTGTCCTATGGAAGCAGAAGTCAGAAGCTATGAATTCTCTAAAGACAGAAGCTTATATGATCGTCTCTACCGAAATAATCAGGGAAGTCTTTGTCATACCCCAAAATTTGCCCATGCTATTTTTCATACATAAAACCAAATCAAAAGACAAAGCTCCAAAACACAGTCTCCTATACAAAAGCTCTGAACTAGGGTTTGATTAATTCGATGGAAAATTATTGAATCAATGGCTCAAGGTGGTTCCATAGGGTCATTAACATCCCAAAGTATCTCCATATAAAGTTTCAAGTCAAACAGAGCAAATTTAATCCCTCAAATCCTGATTAGGTCAACAGTTGACTCTCAAGGGCAAAACAGTCATTTCAAGTCAAAATACAGTCAAAGATACTTGGTCAACAACATCATCATAACCCTAAAATCATCATTTGATCAAGGGTTGATCATGATGATGCAAGGAAAGATCAGAAAAGTCAAAAGTCAAAAGTTACTATTTTGGGCATGAACTGAAAAAGTCAACCAAACTTTGAAGATTCACCAAATATTCATACATCATCAGAAAAATTCCCAATAAAGCTTATTTTGAAGGGGATTCATTCCTCTATCCAATAGTCCAAGAATCAGAGCTCATAGGTCAATGGTTTAAGAGATATGGCTTCATACATTATAGGTCCTTTTCAAAAGTCAACAAAAAGACATTTTTCTCAAAAGGACATAAAATGAAAATGGAGAATAATTTTGATATGAGACCAAAGACACTGGCTAGAAGACTCTTTAAGGTTTCCAAAAAGTCTACAAGCTTGAAAAAATATTGAGATATGGAGAAATGACGTGGTATACAAGTTCACTTATTTTTCAGATGGGTACAAAGAAGGAAAAGCCTAAAATTCCAAATATTTCTAAATGGGCCCATTTTATTTCCATCCAAACCTCATCTTAGGCCCATGCATGCCCCAAAATATATATTCTTATATTTTTATTATTTTTATTGATATTTATGGTTTTTTATTTATTAAAAACTATAATTTAATCATGAAAATATTAAAAATAAAATATATGATTTGTTTCTCCAATTATGAGCCAAAGATTCAAGCAAATATTCTCCAAAAGTCAATCAATTTTCGTGCACATAATAATTGGGAAGATATTGGATCATTTAAGCCAAATTTGGAAGGATTCCATAAAACATTTTCAATCAAATTTCTCAAAAATTCAATCAAAGATTCAACAAAGATTTGTTTGGTTTTATAACCCTAATTCATTCTCCCATATATAAGCAAGAGCTGCAGACCTAAAGAGGGGGGATGGGCTGCCTCCAAAGAACAAAAATTCGAGTTCATAAAAAATCCAAGAAACTTTAAATCTGATTTCGGAGTTTGGGTTGGTTTCAAAGATTTTCAAAGGCGCAAGCATGTTCATTGGGTGTTCTTGAAGCTATCCTGATAATTCTCAGACCCTTACAAGTCCAGAATCGGTGAAGGTAAGCGAAATTCCGTCTTGAACTCTTTTGATTCAATTACCATAATCCGTGATGCATAAACATGTTTGGATGGTGTATTCTTGTCCGTGATGATAGCCTGAATGTTTCTGGGTGTTTAATTGGATCGTTACATGCTTATAGCGAAATTCACCATTGTTAGGTTCGAAAGCTTCGAATTAGGGTTTAACGATATAGCCAAAATCAGGCCGTGATAATACTTTCGTCATAATCAGAATGAAAAACCCAATCGATCCATGGTGTCGCACTGTGTTTTTTGCGTGTGTTTTGTAGTTTTTCTTGGTACAGGGGCTATGGCAACGAACCCACGTCTGTGGGTAAAACTCTGGATCTAAGACGACGGATGCGACGAGGAAGACAATAGGTGGCAGCGTCTGGTTGGACCATTCGAATTGCCAAGCGCGCGCGTTTGACTGAAGCAATGTTTTATTTTATTTATTATATATTTCGCATGAGATATACACAAAAGGTGTGTTGGCTCAGTGGCAAGCGTGAGACCACAACCAGAGGGGAGCAGGTTCGATCCATCCCTCACGCATATTTTGGTTTTGTTTTCTTTGATGGTTCTTGTTTCCAGATCACATGTAGGAGCCTTATCATGCATACCGTGTCTCCTCAAAATACAACCGTCAGATTATCAAACGCCTTGGATCATACACACCATAATTGAAGGATCATCATATGGACGTCCAGCCATGCCACACTGGATCATCCAGCTAAGTTTTCAATTTCTTTTCTTTTTTATTATATAACATTGTTTTTTATTGCTAATATTTTTATATATTATACAAAAATCTCTTTTTTTCTCTACAAAATATAAAAACTCTTTTCCTATCTGAATTTTATTTTTATTTTCGATTATTCGATTTTTATTTTTATTTATTTTAAAATAGAGTAAAAATTGCTTGAATTATTTTTTATAGATTAATTGTGATTAATCAATTAAAATACACTTTGACCTTTTAAAGATCCATATTTTATTTTTAATCGATTTAATTAATTAGGTCGAAGACCAATAATTAATTAAATCCGATTGTTATTCAATTCAATTTTCACTCGATTTAATATTTGCAAGAATTAACCCTACGCTGAAAATATTATTTTTCTATGCCTTTTCAGGATTACTTTTCAAATACCGTCCGACTGCGCGCCACGTCAAATACGAAGCTAAGTCTTAACCTCTTCTATTTAAATATTCAGTTTCCTTAGTTTTTATTAGGGTTTAGTGCCCCGTCGATGGAATTCCTCCTACACTTATATTGTCTCCTGTTATTTTCTATGATCAGAGTCAATGCTTCTTACTCAAGGCAAACCTTTGCCCATCAACCTTCCAATCAAAGCTAAGTATTTTTACCCTTTTCTCGCATTTTTACTTTTGTTACTTTTATTTTATTAGGGTTAACCCTAATTGTTTCCGAATCGATAATACACTCACTCTATTTTTGTTTGTCTACCTTTTCAGGGTTCGTCAGTTGCCAAAGCTACGTTGTTGGTAACCTTAAACCCTATTTTTATTTTATGTCTTTTAGTTTTTATTACTTATGTCAAACCCCATTGGGGATCCGCTGGTTTCATTATCCCCTTCCCCTTTATTGCTTTATATTACTGCGTGGTTAGTAAAATAGGGAGTGCAACCCTAAATTAATTAGAATAACTAAACACAAGATAATATAATCCGAATTGAATCACATGATTGGTGCACACACGCACGCTTTTGGGTAACCCTCTCTGTTGCCTGTTGCCTGTTGTCTGTTGCCTCGTTGCCTTGTTGCCTGTCGCCTTTGTGTTTTTTTTTGCAGAATAAGCCATGTCCCTCGAATTCGAAGATACCTCAGCCATGTTGCCTCGATAAAAAGGTCACGACCCTAAATGATGCTGCCTTCGATACACAAATGACCTCGACCCTCGGAAGTTGCCTACGGAAAAAGGCTGAGGTATCTTCTGGTTGCCTAACGAAAAATGGCTTATTCTGATCCTTGCCTTAGATTACCTGCCCTTCTATGGCATGGGACAGTCTTATGGCAAAGGATGCTTCGATGACCCTTCAATCTCCAAACGAAAGGCTTCCTGCCCTCTTATGGCAAGGATAGACCCTTTCACCCTGAAAGGCTAAAAAGAACATTTTTCATCTAACTAGGTAATTTGCCCTTAATTGCATGCTCTGGTTTAAAAATCTTTTTCTACTCTTTTTCATAAACCTTCAAAAGGCTACGCTCATTTACGAGCTAAAGTCCTTGTTTCATCATCTTCTATACATTTCTAAGCTTTTGGTTTCAAAACGAGCAAAGCAATTAAGAGCCCATGGAAAACCATGGATGCAAAGGGTGCCTCACACCTTCCCTTTGCATAATTACCCCCCGAACTTAGATTTCTTTTAAAAGGTTTTTTTCTGTTTCTTTTTGCCTTTCCGAATATTGTTTGGATAAAATAAAAGTCGGTGGCGACTCTTGCTTAACCCGACATTTCGATCGATAAAAAGTCAGTTCACCGTATTACAGAACTGGCGACTCTGCTGGGGATTTTTCGATAAAAGAGGGGTTACCTTAAAAGTTTAGGATCACTTAATTGTATTCTATTGTTTGCTTTGCTTGCTTTATTTTTCAGGGTTGTTTTGGGAATTAACTGAAGGACGAATCCTATTCCCGGATTCAAGAACACTTAAGATTAGGAGTGGCATAGTCATGGCGACCTCTTTCACATATGTGGGAGATGAGTCAATATGAAGTTCACGCTTGAGTTAGGACTCCATAGCATATGCACACCTTTCTCAAATGAGGGGGGTCTATGTATGTGTCTATGGGTGCGCCGGAGCTCAAGGACCTTTAGTTACCCTTAACCCATCCTGGCCTTTAGGAACGTAGTGGGGGGACTACTCTTGACAAATGTTAAGAACTAGTTGCTACCCGATGCTACAATTCAGATAGGTCCTTTCTCAAAGTATCATTGCATGATGCGAATGTATCATGTCCGAGGGTGCTTTAGAAGGGCTGACAATTCTGGATAACTTGTAGAACCCGTTGCTGAAATCTCCTTATCCATAGAAATACCCTTGGGAAGGACACCTGATCAAACCCCATGCAAGCCCTAAGCCAAAAATTGTGTGACTTGTGTGACTTGCGTGACTTGCCTGTGTTTGCTACTAACCTTCGTTTCTTGCAGGTTCTATTAAAAGGACTTGTTTGTCCTTACTATCTCACACTATGCCTAATGAACTGCATTCGCATAACATCATGACATCATGACATCATAAGCATAACATGATTAACTAACCCTTTCAAGGATCTTAGGAATCTAGGGCGCACAATTTCAGGTGCTCTTGTCAAGGACTGAATTCCTATCTAGGGGCAAGAGGATTTATTTTCCTCTGGCCACGTGCCTTTCAATTCAGAGACTCGATACCTATCAAGGGGCAAGAGGATTTATTTTCCTCTAGCCATGTACCTTCAAATTCAGAAGTATCCCGAATCAGAGGCGATGACCCACTCGATATGGTGAGCTTGATTCTCAAAGAAGGACGTCCAAAGACGAAAGCCAGTATTCTCTAGGCATAGCTGTGTTCGATTCAATGTCTAAACGTTGCAAACTAAATTTCCTATAGATCCTTGAAAGCATTGCATTTACATTCATAACATCGCATAACAGGTTTCTAATAATAGGTCTCTCATCCTTCCTCGCTATTTATTTCAGCATCATGAATCTCGAACAATCAGTTAAGGATCTCCAAGCTCAAAACACTGAGTTCCAAGCCTTGATTTTGAATTTGTCCAAGGGGCAAGATGAACTGAAATCTCTTCTGACTAAGAAGGAAAAGAAGACCAAGAAACCTAAAGGTGTTCTCAATATGGGAAGAAGGTTCAAAGGCCCTCTCAAAAAGGTTGAAGAAGCTGAAGCTCCCAAAGAGGGTAAGAAGACTCGAGGGAAAAAGCTTAGACCAATCTTGCAACTCAGGGATGCTGAAACCTCTGAAGACAGTGATGAGGATGAGCAAGATGATGATGCTAGTATCAAAACCGATGCAAAAAGTAACCACGACTCTGCCGAACTCTCTGAAGAAGAAGAGGACTATTACCATGAGGGCGAACATCCCGATGACAAATACAAGATGTTAGAAGAGCGTCTGAGAAGTGTGGAAATTCAGAAGGTACCTGGGCTGGATTTTGAAGAGCTTGGACTTGTGCCTGGGGTCGTTATTCCTCCAAAATTCAAAACTCCCGCCTTTGCTAAGTATGATGGAGTCTCTTGTCCTAAACTACACTTGAGGTCTTACGTAAGGAAGATTCAACCTCACACTGCTGATAAGAGGCTCTGGATCCATTTCTTTCAGGAAAGCTTATCTGGAACTCAACTCGAATGGTACTATCAACTGGAAAGTACCAACATCCATACCTGGGAAGATTTAGTTGTTGCCTTCTATAAGCAATACCAATATAATTCCGATCTTGCACCGACTCGCATGCAACTTCAAAGCATGTCCATGGGTCCTAAAGAAAGTTTCAAGGAGTATGCTCAAAAATGGAGAGATTTGGCTGGAAGAGTCCAACCCTCTTTGAATGATAGGGAGTTGGTAGACATGTTCATGGGCACGCTAACTGGGCCGTTCTATAGTCACCTGCTGGGTAGTTCTTCTTCTGGGTTTACTGAACTCATTTTAACTGGAGAACGTGTGGAAAATGGTATTCGAAGTGGGAAGATTCAAGTGGGTTCTGCCTCTGGTACTACAAGGAAGCCATATCAAGGAAGAAACGAATCTAATGCTATTCATAGTCAAAAGAGTCGTAGTAAGGATGACCAGAATCAGTCTGTTGGTGCCGTCCTCATCTCTGCACCAATATCTCAACAAGCTCCTAGACAAGACTACCAACGCAAGACTGATAGACCAAGGAGGCAATTCACCAAGATCAATATGCCTTTATCTCAAGCCCTACAATATCTGCTGAAAGCCAATCTGATCACCGTAAAGGATCCTCCGAAGTTTCCCAACACTGCAAGCCCGTCTTACGATCCCAAAGCTACATGTGCTTACCACTCCAATGCTACTGGGCATGATGCTGATAGTTGTTGGGCCCTGAGAAACAAAATTCAAGATATGATAGATGCTGGGGAGATCGAGTTCGAAGCTCCTGAAACTCCAAACATCATTACTGCTCCCATGCCTAATCACAAAAAGATTGATTAATACCTAGAAGGATGAACTTTTTAGATCATTAGATTTACTTTCATTTGCAATTTCTATTCTGTTTGTTTAAACACTCCAAATTATGATAGACATTATTTGTTTTAATAATCATCATCAGTGCATTGCATATGTTTGTCTTGAATAAATTATTTCGCTATCACTCTTTCTAAATTATGTCTTTACTCTGCATATGTTTTGAGATACTCAACTCCTGCTAAGCTGTAAGCCTTTTAAGGGAGGATGACGAAAACGATACCGCAACCTCATACAGTATGCTTTTGAACGGACTATGCTGACGATGTAGAGGCATTGTTTCAATCCCTAAACAGTGGAGATATAAGGATGTTAATCCCTTGTCAACCCCTTTTGAGCCTAAGAAGTAGAAGTTTCTTTCTTGTACTAATTAAAACACTTGATCATAACCTGGGGCAGGGTAGTTCTCAGTTAATTCGGTTGTGCATTCTATTTTAAGAGAATCATTCAGTACATCTTTCAACAAAGGTTTCAATCACAAGCGTTCATACGCACACATCAAAGGAGTGTTGGAGATGTCAATCAAAAGCCAATGACGGTTCATCAATCATCAAACAAGGCAGTCAATATCTTTCAAAAAAAAGAAAAAAATGGAAAAAACATATATATAAAGAAAAGCCTGCTAAGTCAAAAATCAAAAAGATGACTTAGGCAAAAATCAAGGCACCCCGCTGACTGTAAACTCAAAAAAGACAGTTCAGGCAAAAGTTAGGTGAAAAAAGAGAAGTCAATAAACTCTTGAACAACTCAAAGTTGTGACTACCAAAATGAAGAAGTGACTGTCATCTCAAAAATTTTCTCTGCTTGTGGACCATCATCATCAAAAGTGCAAATCCAAAAGTCTCTTGGAACCTGAATGCATAAGTCAAATTAACTGAGCTTAGGACTGAAGATCATCACGAAGAGGGGTGGGTACAATAAAAATTTGAGCCTTTATCCTTTGTTTCTTAAACCGTGAACCAAGCCACATTACAACCCTTGAAAGTCCTAACTGAAGCATGGTTAGTTCAAAAGCGTACTGTCACCAAAAGGGTATCCCGACTCCTTAAAGTCTACTACAAATGTTAAGTTGATATCCTGTTTTTCACAAACATCACATTATTACAAATAGCATGTTTTTACGAATATCACGCTTTTACATCTCTTGTTTTAATGTTTTTTCAAAACTCAAGACAAATGTATGCATTGCATCTCATGAATTCGTTATTAAACATATTCTGCTACATAATTTCAAATGCTAGCATCAGAAAGAACTTGCACATGGTACAACTAATGACTAAAAGTTATCCCAACAGACAAGACTACTCCGAGAAGCAATGTCTCGTACGTATACAAGGGGCATGGCATGCTTCGCCCAATCAATCTGGGGCAATCCAGTCAAGATTATAAGAATCTCAAAAGCCAAACAATCAAAGGCATACACCTCAAGTGGGTTTCAAACTATTTGTCCAAACAATCTGGGGCAATCAAGTCAAGATTCCGAGAATCTCGCAAGGATGCCAAAATAATCAGGGGCACGCATCCAAGAAGATCTGAAGCTACTCCTCAACCAACATAGGACATCATATTGGGCATATGATTACTAGGGGCATGTCTCCTAAAGTGCACATCTTATAAAGTCCTCGCAAGGCGAATCTTTCCAAAGTTCCTGCTAACTGGGGCAAATCTATACAAGTCCCGTTCGACATTTTAAGTGACGTGTCCTAAATCAAGTAGTAGTTACTATAATACTGGGGGGCAACTTTCACCCATGTCTCCCCACAAAGCCGGATTCACAAGATCATATCCCCACAGAATAATCATTAAGAAGATATCTTCAAACGCTCCCGATAAAGACATGGCGGCCCAACAGAGTTTACATCTTCAACACTGTCGCTCTCCTCCAACATGATTTATCAATATCTTTATCACCAATCAAGTCACTGATCATCTCCAAGCAGAAATCATAAATTCCCAGCTGAGCATCTTCAAGACAAGATCAGACAGTACAATTACAAGGACATAAAGATTTACTTTCTTAATCAAAGACAACATAAATCATATTCACATATCATATGTCATAAACATATTCATACACTGCATACATTACCTCATAATGAACTCATACATAACATGCAAAAGCTCTCATTTATGTTGAGGGATTCATTACATAACCCATGCATCATGAACATTGCATAAAACTGACATTGTTACCAAGTGAATATTATCTGACAGGTACATTACAAAGATTCGAATCTTATTCAAAGCCTAACGCACGGCACTCCAGACATCTACGGATGCAAATTGGGTAGTCTAACGCACGACATATCCATCAACCTAACGCACGGTTTTCCAGACATCTGAGGATGCAATCAAGATTAATCTAACGCACGATTTATTCTTCGACCTAACGCACGGTCTTCCAGACATCCACGGATGCAAATTGGGTAGTCTAACGCACGACTTATCCATCAACCTAACGCACGGTCTTCCAGACATCCACGGATGCAAATTGGGTAGTCTAACGCACGACTTATCCATCAACCTAACGCACGGTTCTCCAGACATCTACGGATGCAAATCGGATAGTCTAACGCACGACTTATCCATCAACCTAATGCACGGTTTTCCAGACATCTGAGGATGCAATCGAGAATAGTCTAACGCACGATTTATTCTTCGACCTAACGCACGGTCTTCCAGACATCTACGGATGCAAATTGGGTATTCTAACGTACGACTTATCCATCAACCTAATGCACGGTTTTCCAGACATCTGAGGATGCAATCAAGATTAGTCTAACGCACGATTTATTCTCCGACCTAACGCACGGTTTTCCAGACATCTGAGGATGCAATTGAGAATAGTCTAACGCACGATTTATTCTCCGACCTAACGCACGGTTTTCCAGACATCTGAGGATGCAATTAACGCATGATTTATTCTTCAGCCTAACATACGGCTTTTCCAGACATCTGATGATGCAAACTAGAAACAATCTAACGTACGACATATTGTAATTCTCAAGCTTCTCAAGTCAGATGGCATCTTTAAACCCATCTCTAAATAACTACTTCTCAAACACTTCAGTCTCGACATCTAGATGGCATCTTTAAGCCCATCTCCGACAAAAGTCCCTACTCCAGCTAGGGCAAATTTCTTGGTATTCTAGTGTTCAATCATCTTCCACCTTCAGATACCGACTGGCATACAAACCACTCTACATCTTCAGGTTTAAGATAATTGAACAGGGGAAGCTGTCATACCCCAAAATTTGCCCATGCTATTTTTCATACATAAAACCAAATCAAAAGACAAAGCTCCAAAACACAGTCTCCTATACAAAAGCTCTGAACTAGGGTTTGATTAATTCGATGGAAAATTATTGAATCAATGGCTCAAGGTGGTTCCATAGGGTCATTAACATCCCAAAGTATCTCCATATAAAGTTTCAAGTCAAACAGAGCAAATTTAATCCCTCAAATCCTGATTAGGTCAACAGTTGACTCTCAAGGGCAAAACAGTCATTTCAAGTCAAAATACAGTCAAAGATACTTGGTCAACAACATCATCATAACCCTAAAATCATCATTTGATCAAGGGTTGATCATGATGATGCAAGGAAAGATCAGAAAAGTCAAAAGTCAAAAGTTACTATTTTGGGCATGAACTGAAAAAGTCAACCAAACTTTGAAGATTCACCAAATATTCATACATCATCAGAAAAATTCCCAATAAAGCTTATTTTGAAGGGGATTCATTCCTCTATCCAATAGTCCAAGAATCAGAGCTCATAGGTCAATGGTTTAAGAGATATGGCTTCATACATTATAGGTCCTTTTCAAAAGTCAACAAAAAGACATTTTTCTCAAAAGGACATAAAATGAAAATGGAGAATAATTTTGATATGAGACCAAAGACACTGGCTAGAAGACTCTTTAAGGTTTCCAAAAAGTCTACAAGCTTGAAAAAATATTGAGATATGGAGAAATGACGTGGTATACAAGTTCACTTATTTTTCAGATGGGTACAAAGAAGGAAAAGCCTAAAATTCCAAATATTTCTAAATGGGCCCATTTTATTTCCATCCAAACCTCATCTTAGGCCCATGCATGCCCCAAAATATATATTCTTATATTTTTATTATTTTTATTGATATTTATGGTTTTTTATTTATTAAAAACTATAATTTAATCATGAAAATATTAAAAATAAAATATATGATTTGTTTCTCCAATTATGAGCCAAAGATTCAAGCAAATATTCTCCAAAAGTCAATCAATTTTCGTGCACATAATAATTGGGAAGATATTGGATCATTTAAGCCAAATTTGGAAGGATTCCATAAAACATTTTCAATCAAATTTCTCAAAAATTCAATCAAAGATTCAACAAAGATTTGTTTGGTTTTATAACCCTAATTCATTCTCCCATATATAAGCAAGAGCTGCAGACCTAAAGAGGGGGGATGGGCTGCCTCCAAAGAACAAAAATTCGAGTTCATAAAAAATCCAAGAAACTTTAAATCTGATTTCGGAGTTTGGGTTGGTTTCAAAGATTTTCAAAGGCGCAAGCATGTTCATTGGGTGTTCTTGAAGCTATCCTGATAATTCTCAGACCCTTACAAGTCCAGAATCGGTGAAGGTAAGCGAAATTCCGTCTTGAACTCTTTTGATTCAATTACCATAATCCGTGATGCATAAACATGTTTGGATGGTGTATTCTTGTCCGTGATGATAGCCTGAATGTTTCTGGGTGTTTAATTGGATCGTTACATGCTTATAGCGAAATTCACCATTGTTAGGTTCGAAAGCTTCGAATTAGGGTTTAACGATATAGCCAAAATCAGGCCGTGATAATACTTTCGTCATAATCAGAATGAAAAACCCAATCGATCCATGGTGTCGCACTGTGTTTTTTGCGTGTGTTTTGTAGTTTTTCTTGGTACAGGGGCTATGGCAACGAACCCACGTCTGTGGGTAAAACTCTGGATCTAAGACGACGGATGCGACGAGGAAGACAATAGGTGGCAGCGTCTGGTTGGACCATTCGAATTGCCAAGCGCGCGCGTTTGACTGAAGCAATGTTTTATTTTATTTATTATATATTTCGCATGAGATATACACAAAAGGTGTGTTGGCTCAGTGGCAAGCGTGAGACCACAACCAGAGGGGAGCAGGTTCGATCCATCCCTCACGCATATTTTGGTTTTGTTTTCTTTGATGGTTCTTGTTTCCAGATCACATGTAGGAGCCTTATCATGCATACCGTGTCTCCTCAAAATACAACCGTCAGATTATCAAACGCCTTGGATCATACACACCATAATTGAAGGATCATCATATGGACGTCCAGCCATGCCACACTGGATCATCCAGCTAAGTTTTCAATTTCTTTTCTTTTTTATTATATAACATTGTTTTTTATTGCTAATATTTTTATATATTATACAAAAATCTCTTTTTTTCTCTACAAAATATAAAAACTCTTTTCCTATCTGAATTTTATTTTTATTTTCGATTATTCGATTTTTATTTTTATTTATTTTAAAATAGAGTAAAAATTGCTTGAATTATTTTTTATAGATTAATTGTGATTAATCAATTAAAATACACTTTGACCTTTTAAAGATCCATATTTTATTTTTAATCGATTTAATTAATTAGGTCGAAGACCAATAATTAATTAAATCCGATTGTTATTCAATTCAATTTTCACTCGATTTAATATTTGCAAGAATTAACCCTACGCTGAAAATATTATTTTTCTATGCCTTTTCAGGATTACTTTTCAAATACCGTCCGACTGCGCGCCACGTCAAATACGAAGCTAAGTCTTAACCTCTTCTATTTAAATATTCAGTTTCCTTAGTTTTTATTAGGGTTTAGTGCCCCGTCGATGGAATTCCTCCTACACTTATATTGTCTCCTGTTATTTTCTATGATCAGAGTCAATGCTTCTTACTCAAGGCAAACCTTTGCCCATCAACCTTCCAATCAAAGCTAAGTATTTTTACCCTTTTCTCGCATTTTTACTTTTGTTACTTTTATTTTATTAGGGTTAACCCTAATTGTTTCCGAATCGATAATACACTCACTCTATTTTTGTTTGTCTACCTTTTCAGGGTTCGTCAGTTGCCAAAGCTACGTTGTTGGTAACCTTAAACCCTATTTTTATTTTATGTCTTTTAGTTTTTATTACTTATGTCAAACCCCATTGGGGATCCGCTGGTTTCATTATCCCCTTCCCCTTTATTGCTTTATATTACTGCGTGGTTAGTAAAATAGGGAGTGCAACCCTAAATTAATTAGAATAACTAAACACAAGATAATATAATCCGAATTGAATCACATGATTGGTGCACACACGCACGCTTTTGGGTAACCCTCTCTGTTGCCTGTTGCCTGTTGTCTGTTGCCTCGTTGCCTTGTTGCCTGTCGCCTTTGTGTTTTTTTTTGCAGAATAAGCCATGTCCCTCGAATTCGAAGATACCTCAGCCATGTTGCCTCGATAAAAAGGTCACGACCCTAAATGATGCTGCCTTCGATACACAAATGACCTCGACCCTCGGAAGTTGCCTACGGAAAAAGGCTGAGGTATCTTCTGGTTGCCTAACGAAAAATGGCTTATTCTGATCCTTGCCTTAGATTACCTGCCCTTCTATGGCATGGGACAGTCTTATGGCAAAGGATGCTTCGATGACCCTTCAATCTCCAAACGAAAGGCTTCCTGCCCTCTTATGGCAAGGATAGACCCTTTCACCCTGAAAGGCTAAAAAGAACATTTTTCATCTAACTAGGTAATTTGCCCTTAATTGCATGCTCTGGTTTAAAAATCTTTTTCTACTCTTTTTCATAAACCTTCAAAAGGCTACGCTCATTTACGAGCTAAAGTCCTTGTTTCATCATCTTCTATACATTTCTAAGCTTTTGGTTTCAAAACGAGCAAAGCAATTAAGAGCCCATGGAAAACCATGGATGCAAAGGGTGCCTCACACCTTCCCTTTGCATAATTACCCCCCGAACTTAGATTTCTTTTAAAAGGTTTTTTTCTGTTTCTTTTTGCCTTTCCGAATATTGTTTGGATAAAATAAAAGTCGGTGGCGACTCTTGCTTAACCCGACATTTCGATCGATAAAAAGTCAGTTCACCGTATTACAGTCTTTTATTAAAGTTCTTCGAGTATTTATTTCAGGGGGAGATTATTTATCTCAGGGGGAGATTGTTAATCTCAGGGGGAGACATATTCAGATGCTTATGCTATAGCTGTGTAATTTGTCTTTTGCCGTCTGTTCTTTCTGATCGCAAATTCATATCATTTATATATGTTTTTGTCATCATCAAAAAGGGGGAGATTGTTAGAACAAGATTTGTTCTGATCAATTATCTTAGTTTTGATGATAACAATAATATGAATTTTGCTTAAGATAATATGGTACTCTAATCCAATGCAATTTCCCTTTCAGGAAATATATAAAAGAGTACGCATAATTCAGCGCTCAGAAGCTTTGTCTCAAAGGGTTCAGCATGCAACATCAGAACATGGTCTGGCAAGACATCAGAAGATGGTCGAAGCAGAATCAGAACATGGGTCTATGGAAGCATCAGAAGAACAAGAGAACAGAAGCACTGAAGTTCTGATGGTATCACGCTCAGAAGCACTTCAAGGTCAGAAGATCAGAAGATGCTATGCACCAAGCTGTTTGACTCTGATGATATTCAAACGTTGTATTCACAAACATCAGATCAGAAGAAAGTACAAGTGGCAAGCTACGCTGACTGACAAAAGGAACGTTAAAAGCTACTAAAGGCTACGTCAGTAGACACAGCGTGAACAAGGCTCGAGGTAGTTGACAAAAGCGTATAACATTAAATGCGATGCTGTACGGAACACGCAAAGCATTAAATGCACTCAACGGTCATCTTCTCCAACGCCTATAAATATGAAATTCTGATGAGAAGCAAGGTTAACGATTCTGCACCAAAACAACTCATATCAAACTTGCTGAAACTCTGTTCAAATCTAAACTCAGAATCTTCATCTTCATCAAAGCTCACTACATTGCTGTTGTAATATATTAGTGAGATTAAGCTTAAACGATTAAGAGAAATATCACAGTTTGTGATTATCGCTTTCAAGAAGCATTTGTAATACTCTTAGAATTGATTACATTAAGTTGTAAGGAACTAGAGTGATCGTGTGGATCAGAATACTCTAGGAAGTCTTAGAGGTTATCTAAGCAGGTTGTAACTAGAGTGATCGTGTGGATCAGTATACTCTAGAAAAGTCTTAGAGGGTATCTAAGCAGTTGTTCCTGGAGTGATCAGTGTGTGATCAGTAGACTCTGGAAGACTTAGTTGCTGACTAAGTGGAGAACCATTGTAATCCGTGCGATTAGTGGATTAAATCCTCAGTTGAGGTAAATCATCTCTGCGGGGGTGGACTGGAGTAGTTTAGTTAACAACGAACCAGGATAAAAATAACTGTGAAATTTTATTTTATCTGTTAAGTTTTTAAAGCTACACTTATTCAAACCCCCCCCTTTCTAAGTGTTTTTCTATCCTTCACAAGTAACTTCAAATTTCAAGTATGCAACTGAATAATCTTCTAACATGAAAGTTGTAGATCTTGATCCAATGAACATCTTTGTCACATATAACCTTTTCCCAAAAAAATGAATCATTTGAGAGTTATGGGATCATGAAGTTTCAAACAAAAGACTTAGAAAAATTCTAAGTGTTTTAACCTAGTTTTTTTCCTAACTTCATGGACATTTTCACCAAGATCCAAGATGAATTTGAAAGAGAACCAAAGACCAAAGTTGAAGAGAGTTGCAAGGGATTTCCAAAGAGACCATTAGCAAAAGGTTCCAATGCTTGAGCTAAGAGATATGAATTTGTGAATAGGGCACTATAACACTTGAATGCAAGCCATTCCATGAAGAACCAAGTTTCAAATTTTTGAATCAAATCTGCATAAACCTTGCTTGCAGACCGTATAACTTGTTCAAGGCATTATAATCAGATGATTTTACTTGCTTTTGATCTATGTACCAAGTGCTTTCACCATTGCCCATTGAATTACTCCATTTATGGCACAAAGTTAACACTTCCATTCTTGTAAAACCACTTTAATAACCAACAACTCTTGCATTGAGCTCCCAACTTGTTTGTTCTGCACCAAAAGCAATCTAAACACAATAATCAAGCTTCCCATTTGCAGAAGAATCTCTCCCAAGCATGCTTAAAGGTTGTACTTCACTTTTGAAACCATAACTTTCACATTTCTTCATCAATAAGCAAAGTGGGATAACTTTCACATGTGATCACCAATTGCTCTGATTTCCACCCCCTACAAACCACATTTATTGCCTATAAATAGAGACCAAAGCCTCTTGCATCAAACACACCTCAATTCTCCAAGTCACTCTCTCATTCAAAATCTCCAAAATTGTCACTTGTACAAACTAGTGAATTTTGAGTTCCAAGCTTGTTCAGTGTCAAACAAGCTTGATTTGCTCATAGTTAAAAAAACTCAATCTACTGTGTACATCTTTATTTTGGTGTATTTTGTCATATTTGTTGAGTTCGTTTTTTTGTGTGTGTGCTTATTTTCCATACAACCTGCAGTTTTTATTGTCGCTTCTAAATGCTTCACAACTAGTGTATCTAAGTTTGCAACTTTAATTGAAGGGGACTATTCTCTACTGTAATGATGAAGACAATGGGGTTTTAGTCATGAATAAGTAGTATGTTGCCAACTCTAGTTTATTGATTCCTTTTGCATTCATTTGATAAAATTTATTTTCATAATTTTTTAGGCAACCGTTAATTGATCAATGGGTAGTCAAAGATCACGTGTCTCTTGTAGTTGTAGACGTTAATTGTATTGGTAAGGAGGAGACTCGGTTCGATGCAAAAAATGAGAAAAGATAAATAGTTTTGCATGAAATCATAAAAGATGTTATATATTTTTACACATTACTATTCATTTTGGAGGTTTTTAACCGTAAAAAACAAAACTCCTATAATTTAAACAGGATATCAGTTTTTTAATACATTTGTCTACTCAGATTTTTACCAATTATCTTACTGTCAAGCCATGTCTGTATAAGTTAACTTTTTTTTCCTTCATAAAATGTAACAGAAAAGACCAATTAGATCGACAAAAGTGTTTTTAAGGGACTTTGGTATGTTGTATGTTCTCTTATTTGAATGAAATAATTATTATCATTATCGTTGATGCCATTAGGAATGATCTAGTTGGAAACGAAAGGGTGTGGCCATGTGGAAGGAGGAAAAACAACGACAAAGACAATATGAAAGGTGTGAATTTGATGAGAGAATGGGGAACCCTAGATCTATACAAACATTAGAGAATTTTTTTGAGAAATCTAGAGAGGAACACAAGTGAAGGCCTCGTTCAAAACTTGAATCCTTCCCTTCTTTAAACACCTCACAAGAGATAATTTTGACAAAGTACGCTAATATTGAACTCAAGGAGGCCGGTATAAGAAACCATTATCAAGTCAATAAGTCTGCTCAGACTGACCGATCAAAATATTGTTGCTTCCACAAAAGTCACATCCTTAACACCAACGATTAAATCCATCTTAAGGATACAATCAAAGGGCTTATAAAAAGGCGACTATTTGAATATACCGAAGACGATAAGATGGGAAGAGAAAATAATCCCTATTGAAGAGACAGTCCCCCAAAATGAATGTTGAGGTAGTGGCTAGGGGAAAGACAAATAAATATGCAATAGGGGGACAAAAGACATAAGGGCAAGTGTCAATATATCACCTCCGTAACCGGGGGAGCCCCTAGGTCAAGCAAACTTTTCAATAGCACTTTAAAGAGGAAGATTGTTGTGCTTATGGTTGTCAACAAAAAGGAGATAGGTACATCAATCACCAACCTAGAAATACTGGTCCTCAGATTCTGCAAAAGTGATAAGGTTGGGGTAGTCTTGAATGATATATTCCCTTTGGAAATAAATGTAACCTCGCTGATTAAGTAACTTAAGGGTATGTCCATTTAGCCTCCAACTAGGGATGTGAATAGGCCAGACTGAATGATAAGAGCCTATAGTTTAGTCTATTTAAGTTTAGTCTAGTATGGCCTATTTAATAAAAAGGAAAGACTTAAGCTTTTTTGAAAGTTATTTAATTAAATAGGCCGAGCTTAAGCTATTAAAAAAGCATATGAATCCTTATAGGTCGGCCTATATATGCATATCTATTAGAAAATAGGGTAAATAGTATATAAAAGGTCTTGTTTTCTATGTAAGAAATAGGTAAAATGGACTATTTGAAAGAGTTCAACCATTTGTATTTAAACTAGTAACAAACCAACAACCCAAATTAGAAGTAAAAGAGGAGCCTAAGGGTGACGATTCGATCTATCCTTGAAAATACAAGCGATTTAGATGAACTCGAGTGCCTTGGACATGAACGCTTCGCCCTAACCTGCAACTCTAAAGCCACGAGCCTGAAAGATTAGCGAAACATCTTAATGATATGGAAGACATTTAATGTGATTGTTCACATACTTCTTTAACTACTCCATGCCCTTCTTATTTCCTTTCATGTCCATATTTGATAATGAGTTATTGATCGTAGCTTTGAAAGACTTCTCGAATGATGAAACATCTGAAAAGTCTTATGGGCAAATGTTTTAGACCGTCCAAAGGCCCAATGCAGAGGGATCCATATGTTTAGCTCAACCATGCAAAACCCAATAAAAATTACCCAACATACATAATCAGTACACGTGAGATTCAAGGTACATTTTTTTGATCTCATAACTTCACTTCATTCATCTTAGACTCTGTAAGTGACTTGAATATTGAAATCATATCTTTGAAGATCAACCATACACCACCATATCAAGATCTCAACACCTCCGCTGAAGGAGTTCAACATCGTTATTCGACATCAATTCTGGCTTACCATTTTCCATTCAATTATAAAGGAAATTTCTCACTACACCCCATACATCTCTCACGCACCACCGAATTGGGAAAAATGTCCTCCAGCTTTTGTAGATGCATCTATGGAAGCACTTTTTTTTTACATTTACGTGAAAATGTTCCGTAGATGCACATACAAAACACTTCTGTAGATGCATCCACGTAATCAACCCAAACCCAGAAAACCAGACCAACAACATTTGTAATGATAAAAGAAACATTCATTGATTAAAATCGGCATTGCATCAAAATTTCTAACAGAAAAAGGAGAAATCAAAGAAATCTAAGAAATTACAACAGTCAAAACGATATCATCTGATCCATGCATCATTTGAATGGCATCAATGTTGTTTTCCACCTCATCCCCCCAACGTTACGTTTCTCTGGTCTCAAGGGATGCCTTTGTTCTAAGTCTCTGAATCCTTCTGATGACTTCGCCAGTTTTGTACTCCCCCTCTAACCAAGACATCAGAGCCCTTTTAAGTTGGTCCAATGAATGGATGTGTCAAAATTTTATTGGCATCAGGGGTTTGAGAGGAGAGAAAATAGCACGCCCATCCCTTTTGAAAATAATCGATTCAGGAGTGGGTCGCTTAGAAGATGTTCTCTGCCATGATGGTGGCCTAAGGGATGCCATTTTTGTGTTTGTTTGTAATGTTTGTGTGTAATACAACCCCAAAAACCCAAAATTTATAGAAGCCCTTTGGTGACTATGGATCACACAATCTTTGTCACAAAATGTTCCATAGGTATATCCAGAGAAGGATTATAGATATTTTGCTTCCGTAGATGCATCTACGGAGAAAACCATAATATATAAAATTAGAGCCTTCCGTAGATACATCTACGGAAGTTTTCCTGTTAGTTCTTTAACAGAACCGAATGCAATAGCAATATAAGTAGAAGGAAAAACACACAAACACATAAACACATAAACACATAAACTAATACTTGACAAAAAATAATTATATTGCAATGTTAAAGAGTGCATATATTACACTTTGAAACTAGAAAATACATCAAAAGATTTGTCGCCGACTAAATCTATTGGTGGTTCCAATTTTGACTTTCCTTATTCACTTCCTTCTCGATGTTGTTCAATCTTTCAAATTCGTGCATCCTATCAACAAAAAGATCCGGCCACGTCTCGGCATCTTCGGTATGATGAAGATCTCATTCTGGCGACATAGGTGGTACGGGGCATCCCGGTTTCAAGTAAACTTGCACAAAGTGATTCTCTTTTAAAAGCCATCCAATAAACATAATGCGAGCATTTGAATTTGTAGGCGGTGCGGTGCAGAGTGGGAAAAGGTTTCTAAAAAACCATGTCAAGTCAATGCACACCATATCATAGGGGCATGGGGCCATCCATATATGGGAATTTCATCCATTTTGACACAGGTGCGTAAGGGGTCATCCAAGGCACAAAAGCTTCGTTAACCGCTTTAAATTTAGCTTCCTCTCCATATAACCGGATGTATGATTATTTATGCGTCTTCAACTCTTGGATGAGTTGATAACGGACAACCGTATGGCTACTCTCTCCATTACCAAGCAACACCAAGACGGCTCGGTAACCGCAATTACCGTCCCCCGCAACATCTACGATCCGCTCGATGTAAGTGTGCATAAAAACCAGCATCTCTTTGATGAATGGAATGTTCGGTGGAATAGGCATCTCTTCGATAATTGGAATTTTGGGTGAAATATGTGTTGGTGGCGGTTTGCTAATGCGAGCTCCTTGTTTGAACTTTTATGAGATTTTTGCGATTTCGGAGTAGGTAAGTCGGAAAAGAGTTTGTCGACGTGCTCACAATATGAAGGAGAGCGTGTAGTCGAGTTGTCATTCAGCGTAGGCTTCACTTTCTTCGGAGCACCCTTTGTCTTAACCGATTGAGACGACGGTTTCATGTCGGTTGTTTCTAGAAATCCAATCTTCCGCAATTGTTCTTTGATGTGGAGTTTCATATTGTCATCAACCTTCGAAAACCTCTCTTTCTCGCATTCCCTAGTACCCGTATCGTCCCTTTTAAAATTCCGCAGAGGAGGATGATATTTCCCGCTTCTTTCGCACAACATTGTTACGAAAGGGTTTCTTCTTACCGTACTATTATCCGATCTTCCTATTACCGCACCAAAGTCAAGGTTAGTTGCATTCCTATAAATCTATGTTACCATGCTTTCACGATCATCAAAGTCTTGCTTGCTATTAAAGTCACCAGCGATATTTACCGCCTTTGCGACTACCCCTTCAACATCGACTAAAGGAACTACTTCTCGTGCCATATTATTAGGGTGCACCATACCTATTTGCAAACAATTTCCAAAATAACAAAAAATTACAACACTGTTGGAAAAAACAACACAGACATTATTCCGTAGATGCACCAACGAAAGTGTTCATCTTCAACACGTACCGTAGATATATCGATGGAAGTAACATTTTTTTATTAGATATTTAATGCATAATGTGAACAATGCAATGGTTGAAAATTAATATTTACCTAAAATTCAGTCTTCTCTTGCTCCCTTTAATTTGTTACACGAAAAAGTTTGAGTTTTGGAGTGAAAAATGATATTGGAGAAGTATGATTTTTAGGTTGTGGGGAGTAAATGTTGGTGAAGAAATGTAACAATGTGGGAGTGACCATTCTGATTCAAACTATATCAGATACTTCCGTAGATGCATCTACAAAATAATGTGGCGCTAAGCCATTCCGTAGGTGCACCTATGAAAAAATTCCTAAACTGAATTTATGTGTATTTTATCCACATTTGCACTAGTTTAATATACTTGTAGATGTAGCTATGAAAGATGACAATTTTTAAAAAAAAAGTGTTTTCGGATGTACATCTACGAAAACATGGAACATAATTAAAATTTCATGCGGTGTATAAGAGAATCATGAGATTTATTGAGAAATTCTCGTTATAAAATATACTCATTAAAATAAAGAAAAGTTAAAAAATATACTCATTAAAATAAAGAAAAGTTAAAAAAATTAAATCCTTAGCTTAACATAGTACAACCCCTTTCGTTGCTAAATACTTACAAAGGAAACCTTGTTTTAACATAATAAAATATGACCATTTCTCAACCAACCTCATGGATTTCTTAAACACCATGCAAAATTCTATTTTTGTCCGCAGCTTCCGTAGATGCACATTCGGAAGCACTCTATATTTTAAAAATTTTTAGTTTTTTCCGTAGATGTATCTACGGAAGCGTATGAAATATAATGAAACTTGGGATTTTACATCTATAGAACACTCTATTTTCAATTCCTTCGATAGATACATCTACAGAAGATTTCATGAACTTTTCTTTTCAACCCCTTCCGTCGATACATCTACGGAAGATTTAATGAACTTAATTTATTTGGAATTTTTCCAATTAATTAAAAAATTAATTTGAAAATTTCCCAATTAATTTGTAACTTAATTTGAAAATTTATCAATTAATTGGAAAAATCACACGCTTCCATATATGTTGTGAACTTAATTAATTTGAAATTTTCCCAAATAATTGGAAAAATCTAAAGAATTACTATGTTTTAAGGCTTCGGTAGAGACATCTACCAAACAAAATAACTTTAAATAAAAAAGTGCTTTCGAAGATGCATCTAAGGAAGTACGAGGACGATTTTGTCAATTCGGTGATGCGTAAAATACCTATAACGTGGTGGGTTAAGAAATCTTCTAAATTTTTTTTATTAATTTTATAAACGGGTCGGGAGCAAACCCGAAATAAAATCGGATCAGTTCACCTCACCCATATCTGCAAATAAAAGAAAATCCACTTTCTTCTTCGCTCACCCCCCACCCCACTCCTCATACACACGCACATCATATCATAACTCAACAAACAAAATTGAGGATTCTTCTCCGATCTGAAACTCTTCTCTCTCGCAACACCAACACACGCTCACAAATTCTCAATCCGTAACAGAAAATAAACGCACGCATTTAAAAAATGGGGTTAGGTTTGTTAGCTTCCAAGGCCATGAGACCAACAGCCTCCAGGCTCCTCAATTTTCAAAACCCTAACAATCTTTTCCTCCGAACAATCGTCTCCAAACCGGAGCTTCGTAAACCCGAACCCGCTGCGGCGCAACCTCAGCCGGAGCCGCCGCTTGTCGATCTGTCTCCCCGGGACCCGGTTGGTGGTGCTAGGGTCCATTTCTCTAATCCTGAAGATGCAATCGAGGTGTTTGTGGATGGATTTCCTGTTAAGATTCCGAAAGGATTTTCTGTTCTTCAGGCGTGTGAGGTTGCCGGTGTTGATATCCCTCGTTTTTGTTATCATAGCAGGCTTTCGATTGCGGGAAATTGCCGGATGTGTCTCGTTGAGGTTGAGAAATCTCCTAAGCCTGTTGCATCTTGCGCTATGCCTGCTCTTCCTGGTTAGCTTCATAGCTCTTCCTTCCGTTTTCCCTTTTGATTGCCTGATTTTCTGTTAATTCTGTTGCTAGATTTTCATTTGAGCGATTTATGTTATTTGTTTGAGTTTCATCTTGTTTGTGATTTGAGTGATTCTTTTGATTAGTTCAATGCCAACAGGGTTGTTGCTTTCTGTTATTTTTGAATTTTTACTTTTGAAATGTTATGAACTTTGATCAATTTGTGTTAATTAGTTTGTAGAAAATGGCGATACCGGATAACGGTTAACTCATATGCACATGGATTATTGATCCAGTTATGTATCTAATACATTTCCTTTTATATTGGAGAAAACCCACACACACCAATGGTTAACTCACACGTCCATGGATTGATCAATTGACACAAGCAACATTAGGATGATTATAACCCAACTGAATATGTTTATTACCCTACAATACTCTCACTCAAGAGTTATAAAGAATTAAACACACGTCTCACCTATCAAATGAATCGTTCAGACACCTCCTCTCTCTAGGACATGGTTGGGACTTGGGAATGGCTTGACTCACCATATGATCACACAAGAATGAGGGTGCTTCACCTCTTCACAAGTCTCTTTATGTGTAGGAAATGACATAACTCTCATTTATGTAAATAACTTACTGCATATTAATTGTTGCACGTTTCCTAGTTCCTTCATTTCATAATAGTGGAGTTCTCCGGTACTCTAGATACATCCACCCACATCTTAAATCTCCACTATTTGCATTGTTATTTGGAAATTATAATTGATTTCCCAGCACCTTTTAACCGCCAAGTTGACATTTCTGTTTTCAGTAGTAATAACTTATGTTTTGCCTATTTTTTTGTTCAAAAAAATTCTAATACTTTCTCTTTTACGTTTTTCTTTGTATGCGCTGGTTTTCAGGTTTTGCATTACAACTTATATTTTTTTACACATATATATTTTTAACCATTTATTGTTTTGATTCTCGTTCTTGTTAAAAGTGTAATATTATCCTATGTTCATATTTAGGGATGAAAATCAAAACTGACACACCTGTGGCCAAGAAAGCTCGAGAAGGGGTGATGGAATTTTTATTGATGAATCATCCATTAGATTGCCCAATTTGTGATCAGGGTGGAGAGTGTGATCTTCAGGATCAGTCAATGGCATTTGGCTCTGATCGTGGTCGGTTCACTGATATGAAGAGATCTGTGGTGGACAAAAATCTTGGGCCATTGGTGAAGACTGTGATGACTCGGTGCATTCAATGTACAAGGTTCGTTTTTGCCTGCACACTTGATTATCTAACACATTTTGAAAACTATATCATGCATTGGAAGTTTGAAATTCATTGCGACTTTTCCCTTCTAAAAGCAATTATCAAGTGCTCTGATAATTTATATTAAAAGTATGTTTATGTTTTTGATGTCTATCTACTATCTATCTATTACTAAGAAATTGACCAAACTGTCAAAATTACCCTTCCTACTAAAAAACATTACACTACAAATTGGACAAAATAGTAACTAACAAAATCACTCAACCACTTTTCTATTGTCCAATGAAAATCAACATTTTTGCCAAGTGTCAATTGCATATTTATGATTCAACTTTTTCTCCCAAACACACATCTTCTCTCTCTTACTTAAAATTTCAAATTTTTTTTACATTTCATTTTCCCACACTTTCTTACTTTCATTTTAATTTTTCTTAATTTATTTATTATCACAAAAAATATCAATAATCGATTTTTAAATTTTAATATTACTAAAAATTTCAAATTTCTTTCACATTTCATTTTTCCATACTTTCTTACTTTCATTTTAATTTTTCTACATTTATCTATTATCACAAAAAATATTAATAATCGATCATTTAATTATTATCCCCAAAAATATTTAATTATTTCACGGGTCACTATCAACTCAATATTTAATTGTTTTAATCGATCATCACACATTTTCTCTATCTTAATTAAAATTTCAAATTTCTCTCACATTTTTTCACACTTTCTTAATTTCATTTTAATTTTTTTCTCTATTTATTTATTTATTATCACACGGGTCACTATCGACATAATGTCTATTTTATTTTAATCGATCATTGTCTTTATTTGAGAGATAATATCTTTATTTTTATTTTTTTCTCCATCTCACAATTTTTTATTATTATTTAATACAATTAAATTTCCATGATTTTTGTTTATTTTACATTTGTTTTTAAATATATTTTATATCGCATCAAATAATTTTTTTATTTCACGGGTCATTATCAACATAGTAGCTATTTTATTTTAATCAACAATTACTATTAATTGAGAGATAATTTTTATTTTTAAATGTTAATATTTCATTTTTATTATCTCCATCTTATAGTATCTTTTTTTATATGATTATTTAATATTGAATTTATATGATCATTTTTCATTTATAATTAAACCATTCATTTTTAATTTATACGTATTTAATTAAATTTTATTCAATATTAAATAAATTTACCCGTGCTTCCGCACGGGTATCTTACTAGTTCTTGTAAAAATTAAGGACTTCCTTAGTTACCTAATTTTGTCTAAAATGAAGCAATGCCATTGTTACAATATGAAAGTTTGGGAGGGAACTTACGGGATAACTATATAATTTATTTGTATTTGATTAAAATGATATTCCGGGGTGGTAATTTATTTTGACTCTATTTTGTTACTTGATTGATTATCTTACACATTTTGATAACTATATCATACATTGGAAGTCAGAAATTTGTTGGCATCTTTCCCTTCTAAATCAAGTGCTCTGATAATTATTAGTGATATGTTTATGTATTTGATATTCTTGTAAGAATTAAGGACCTCCTCGAGTTGCCTAATTTTGTCTAAAATAAAGCTGTGTCATTGTTACAGTATGATAGTTTCTGAGGGAACTTATAGGTTAACTATATAATTTTTTTGCATTTGATTAAAATGATACTCCAGGGTTGTAATTTAGTTTGACTGTATTTTTGTTACTTGATCTCATGTCATTTCTTTTAATTTCTGGTTACCGTCTGTAACATTAGGGGTGGGCAATTGTGTAAAACCCAATCTTCAACATTTGGGAGTCATGCTCTTTTTGTTGTCAATTAAATGCTATATGTAATTGTGAAACAATGTTTTTTGAATGCCTTAAAGGATCTGGTGGAATGTCACTTTCTTCCCACAGGTGTGTTAGATTTGCATCAGAGGTTGCAGGAGTTCAGGATCTTGGCATGTTAGGTCGTGGCAGCGGAGAAGAGATTGGAACATATGTTGAAAAACTCATGACAAGTGAACTCTCTGGAAATGTGATAGATATCTGTCCTGTAGGAGCACTCACTTCAAAACCTTTTGCATTTAAAGCTCGGAATTGGGAGTTGAAGGGTACAGAGACCATTGATGTTACTGATGCTGTTGGGTCTAATATTCGAATTGATAGCAGAGGTCCTGAAGTCTTGCGTATTGTTCCTCGTTTAAATGAGGTTAGATTCTGATGGAAATGCTTTATTAAACTATTTGCATTTTCCAAAGCTTTAAATTTACGTGTTGTTCTTAACATGATTTAACTTTTGCAAGAAAAGCCAAAAACCATGGTACCAAGTTTTCTGGTTCTTACTAAGGAGTGTTGTCTTGTGATTTCATAGTATGAATTTATTTGGGGAAAAATGATTTGTTTAGTTAATCTACAACAACAACCAAGCCTTATCCCACTAAGTGGGGTCAGCTACATGGATCAACTTTTGCCATAATGCTCTCCATGTTCCATAACCATACTTCTATCCAAATCCAAATCGTTAATTTCGAGATCTTAATAACTTCTCTTATAACTACACTTATAACTACAACTTATACGAATTTATGCTTACCAAAAGATGATACCAATGAATTCTGGCCTTGATCTATTTATTTAGTTGTAGGTTTAATTTATTTTGTATTACAATAATACTTTTGTTTTTTTAGGAAGCATTACAGCAATATTGTTATGACATAAGCAAGTTGATTTTCAAACTTTATTTACTGACGTCCTCTAAAACACATTATGCATATGTTTGTAAAACTGATGTTGATTTTGTGTGTGCCTGATATCAATTTGATTACTTTCTATCATTAGCAATGATTCTATTGATGCGTGTTTAGAAATTTAAGTAGAAACGACCATCAATTAAGGGTTAAAAGGAGTTGGAGGTCCAGGGTTCAAGTCCTGGCAAGGTTTAAAATATATACTAACAATTAATCACTAACAATTTGTCATTAAAAAAAGACCATCAATTAAGGACCAGAGCATCACAGTAATTTTTATTATGGGACTAAAGGATCTGTCTGTGTAATTATTCATTTTATTTCTAACTAAATAGTTGTACGTCCAAAAGAATTCATTAGTATTTTACTGTACTTGTGATTCAAAGTCTTTGGTTATGGGCAGTTGCTTTATGGAGACCTTTTAGTTAACCAGTAGTTCAATGTTATGGGAAGGGGTATTTGAGGGAAAATAAGGTGGTTGGTTATAAGTGTTATTGGGCCAATGGTCATGAATCATGGAGTAACTGTAGACTATATTATAAAATGCAGACATGGATGTGTTTTTGCAGAGTTTTGTATCCTTTCACGATAGTTTTTCAAGATAGGGTCGTGTTGAATCTTGACATAGCGAAGACCATGTACACAAATTCCCACATCCCCTGTAAATGGTCTTGCAAATTTTACGCTTCAAATGTTTTTGGGTTTAACTCCATATAATTATTTCATTTGAAAAGCTCACTTCATAGAGTCCTCCTCATGTTTTGCGGTGAATCAACTTTTTATGAAGTAACTAGTTAGGAGTCCCAATGAGGATTAATCTTTTAAGATCAAGGATGTGACTTATTTGTTCTCCGGGTTACATTTTTTATGCTTAGGCAGATTGTTTCATAATTTAAGTTTTTTGAAAAAACTTGGTGCTATTACTATGGAAGCTTTTTCATGTGTTTTACTCTTGGTGAAAGGAAAAGCTGGTTTCTGTTTGTAGTTTGCTCTTGACGCTTGTTCAACTTTCCTATTGCAGGACATAAATGAAGAATGGATTTCAGACAAAACCCGCTTTTGTTATGATGGTTTGAAGAGGCAGAGGTTAAATGACCCTATGATTCGTGGTCCTGATGGTCGCTTTAAGCCTGTGAACTGGGGTGATGCCCTAGCTGTGGTAGCAGAGGCTGCTCATCAAGTTAAACCAGATGAAATTGTTGGAATATCTGGCAAGCTTTCTGATGCCGAATCCATGATTGTTCTAAAAGATTTCTTAAACAGGATGGGGTCAAATAATGTCTGGGGTGAAGGTATTAGCGAAAATACTAATGCTGATTTGAGGTCAGGATATATTATGAATACTAGCATTGCTGGTCTTGAGAAAGCAGATGCTTTCCTATTGGTTGGCACCCAGGTATATCTCTCTTATTCATTTCAGTGAGCAGCCTCTCTAGTTTTATGTTTTGGTTAATCAATGATTCCTGTTAAACCATTCCTGTCTAGTAATACATTTGGATTGCACTGGATTTGATAACTGTTGTTTTCGAGATTCTAATTAAGAGTAGTATTCAACAACAAATAAACGGACAATTATTGTTTTTCTTGATGAGCTCGTGCTGGCATATTCTATGCATGCATATTTGGTGTCTGTTTGATTATCTTGTGTTTACTCCCACATTTGCAGCCACGGGTGGAAGCTGCTATGGTTAATGCCAGAATACGCAAGACTGTCACATCAAACCACGCCAAAGTAGGTTATGTTGGGCCTGCTACTGATTTCAACTATGATCACCAGCATCTTGGTACTGGTCCTCAAACTCTTGTTGAAATTGCCGAGGGTCGACACCCATTTTCCAAGACTATTTCAAATGCCAAGCACCCTGTTATCATTGTTGGTGCTGGGATTTTTGAAAGGAAGGATCAGGATGCAATTTTTGCAGCTATTGAAACGATTGCAAAACAAGGGAATGTTGTCAGATCTGATTGGAATGGCCTTAATGTATTACTTCTCCATGCTGCCCAGGCTGCTGCACTTGACCTTGGACTTGTGCCCCAATCTGAAAAAAGCCTTGAATCTGCCAAGTTTGTATATTTGATGGGAGCTGATGATACAAACATAGACAAGATCCCAAAGGACGCTTTTGTTGTTTATCAAGGTCACCATGGTGATAAGAGTGTTTATCGGGCTGATGTTATTTTGCCAGCAGCAGCATTCAGTGAGAAGGAAGGTACCTATGAAAATACTGAAGGATGCACACAACAAACATGGCCTGCAGTTCCAACAGTTGGTGACTCCAGAGATGATTGGAAGATAATTCGAGCTCTGTCTGAGGTAGCAGGGGTGCGTTTACCCTATGATACAATTGGCGGCGTCCGCTCCCGATTGAGGAATGTAGCACCAAACCTTGCGCAAATGGACGAGAGAGAACCAGCCGCATTGCCATCTTCATTAAGACCAACCTTCACTCAGAAGGTGGATCCAACACCATTTGGGGTTGCAGTTGAGAACTTCTATATGACTGATGCCATTACCAGGGCATCAAAGATAATGGCTCAATGCAGTGCTATGCTATTGAAGAAATGAAGCACGCATTAATTTATTTATTTTTGGTTCAAATAAAAATGCAGATTCATGTTTTTCTTTGTGGGCAATCAAGACCTTGCTTGCGCAAAACTTCGGGATGTTGGAAATACCCTATATTTTGAAATTAGGTGTTATTTGTTCCATTTGTATTATGCTGGTGTAAAAGCCACTACTTTTTTGAACTGTTGCCATGTACAATTTGGGCTACCTGACTGATGATTATTAGCTTACTCGTCTCATAAAATGAAACCTTGTTGGAATCACAAACAATTCCAAACCATATCATTCATATATGATAATTTGTCTGTTTACATTTTTATTATTATTAGCAATACATCATAGACATCAAAGCCAGAGTATTTGCATCAGCAACACAAAATGAGTTAAGGGACATAAAAACATCATACAAGACTAACTAAGGATGCAAACTAATTTGTATCCCCTGATGTTATGGTAGTTACTTCCGCACCTTTGAACAAGAAGTGATGCCTGACTCATTATATGAGCGTTCCCAATTCCTCCCATCAAAATTCTTGTTTTCATGGATTGTCATCGTTCCATGGTCAACACACCTGATTGTAACAGCAACCCCTTCTGGATTTGAGCGCGGATAATAGAATGAAGTTATACCACATATTTTGCAGAATGTGTGCTTTGCAGTGTGAGTGCCAAACGTGTAAGTTGTAATAAACTCAGCAGAATCTCCCAAAAGCTCAAATTTGTCAGCAGGTACAGTGAAGTTAGAATTGGCTCTCATGTAGCAGATTGAGCAGTTGCAGTCCCATACCTCCACACTGGAAGGAGCAATCACTTTCCATCTTACACTCTTACAATGGCAACCTCCTGTATGCATCACTGTTTCACTTTCCATTTCAGGATTCTAAACAACAATGCTCGTCAATGAAATCTTGGCTCCTGGCTCCTGTCAACTACAGTTTTTGAGATTGTTATGCATAAGACTCTATTAAGGAAAGTTGAACTTGGTATCATAAATTAATTAAAATTAAGAGCAGAAAGCTAAGGAAGAAGCAGAATGAAATATTGTTAAGAAAAATTAAATGGTGAGAAAAAATAGAAAGGAAGTAACTCACCTGATCGGATAAGAGGAAATTAGATGAGGAATACCAATTCAACTTTGCATTTCCATTTATACTACTATAATAACAATATAATATATAACAACATTAATCTAGTACGTTTATTAACTCAAGTTTCAATATTTTGGCATTTTACTGTCAGATTATGTACGGTTAAACTTATCACTGACAGATTGTTATAAAATATGTTGCTTAAGCGGTATTTATTTTTGTTGATTTCAGATAAAAATGATTTGTGAATAAAAGTCACACAAAAATGATAAATCACAACAACAACATCCAAGCATCTGGCGAGATTCACAATGGTCTGTCCTTCCTTCAACCGCTTCAATTCATGGTATCCCTCAAACAACACAAATCTGGTTTTCATTAAGTAATATTTTACACGTGGAATGTGGAAGAAGGAGTAATATATATATATATATAAAATAAAATATGACAAATATGCATGGTAAAAGGTAAATTATATATGCATGGGGTTTGAGATAAATAATAATAGTAAAAAAATAGGTGTCCAGTGTATTATATGACATTAATTAATGCAAAAAAATAAACAATAACCAACGATAAAAAATAAACAAATAACAACAATATTTCTCTTGAACTTACCATATTTAGTATATTAATGAAGTTTATATTAATAAGCAATATCAACAAATAAGTGATACGGGATCAGATTTGATTGTTTTGGTGGAATAAGATTTGATTGTTTCAGTGAGATATGAGTCAAAGTAATTAGTTAGTAATTGGAGTTTTAATTAGCATTTGAGGATGGTATTTACAAATACTTTGTCCGCTTAAATAATTGATAGTGTCAATCACTCATCTTGATTAGATGTTTTTTAAGGACCGAACTTAACATGTTCTCGAGGCCTTATAATCTATTTTTTTTAAGGTGATTCATCCATTTTATTTCTTGATCTTAATCTAACAATTCTTAATGTTGCGGATCAAATCAAACATTCTTCTTTATTATGGCATATATTTTTATTGGCCTATTGTAAATATATTTGTTAAGAAACGTGGTTGACCCTAACTCAATTCTATAAAATCCGTTGATAGAGTGGGGAAAAACGGTGGTCCAATAGATCTTAAATGAGGCTAGTAGGGTGGCAATTGCTCTCATATCATGTTGAGAAATGTGGTTGGACCTAACTTAACCCTACAAAATCGACTAATAAAGTGAAGATTGCTCCTATTTATAAGCACATGTTCAAATTATATATTGTCCAATATGAGACTCTAAACAAATACAAAAGTGTGGAAATAAGCGATCTAAACACTCTTGATGTGGATTTACTTGAGGCATACCTCTAGCGAAAACAAACACATCTATGAACCAGTGGTGGCATCACCCAGAACCAAGATGCTCTTTGTGTTTTCTGTCATTTGCAGGTGGAGGATTTTAATCACGATTTGTTGCTCTGTTCTAGGCTGAAGTTTCTTAGGAGGAAAATTCACATATGGTTGAACTTGGATATTCTCGTAGATGATGATTGTTGCAGCCACTTGCTTAAGTGTGTTGAATTATTAAATGAAAAGATGTTTAGTTGTAGAGCGGGCGTTATTTGGTTGACAATTTGTTGGTGCATATGGAAGTCTATAAATAATATCGTAATTAATAATACATGATTCGACATTGATGAACTCTTCTTTTCGATATTGTGGTTTTTTTGGTGGTGGCTTGCTATTGAATCAAAGGATAGAATTAGGTGTAATTTTTACTAGTAGTTCAAAAATCCGGTGGATTGTATTTAATTTCTATGCTTTTTCTTTTCAGCCTTTTTTTCTTTTTCATTCCAACTTTCTTTGTTTGGTTTCTTTCTTTGTAAGGTTTCTTGTAAGGGTTGGGGTACCCCTAAAACCCCATTATCTTAATACATGCTTATTAAAAAAGAAAACCAGTGGCATCAAATCTCTGATCATATCCTCAGCCACCAATATCATCAGAAAAATGGTTTAAGATCCATAGAAATGTTACTTGAAAGAGTGACATGTAACCAACCATCTACTTTATTAGGTGTTTTGACTTTGATATATCATTCAAATAACTGAAGTGAAACAGTGGCCATACATTGTCATCAACAATGCACAAATTTTAAACTACTATAGTTACACTACATCAACACACACAACACTTTTATTAATAAAACTTCATACAAAACGTGCTAATGATATCAACTAATATGTATCCCCCGGTGTTATGGTAGTTACTTCTGCACCTTTGAACATGCAGAAATACCTGTCTCATTATATGACTGTTCCCAATTCTTCCCATCGAAATTCTTGATTTCAACATCTGTCAATGTTCCGGGGTCAACACACCTGAATGTAACAGCAACCCCATCTGGATTTGAACGTGGATAATAGAATGAAGTTATACCACATATTTTACAGAATGTGTGCTTTGCAGTGTGAGTGCCAAACGTGTAAGTTGTAAGAAACTCAGCAGAATCTCCCAAGAGCTCAAATTTGTCAGCAGGTACAATAAAGTGAGTATTGCCTCTCATGTAGCAGTTTGAGCAGTTGCAGTCCCATACCACCACACTGGAAGGAGCAATCACTTTCCATCTGACACTCTTACAATGGCACCCTCCATTATGTACCACTTTTTCAGCTTCCATTTCAGGATTCTAAACAACAACGATCATCAATGAAATTAAAGTGTGCAAGAAATAATTTAGAACAAAAAGCTATGGAAGAACAAGAATTGGAATTTGAGAGGAAGTTAGTTACCTGGTTGGATGAGATGGGGCGGTAGAATTTGACAGCTCTATATCAGAACTATTAGATGAGGAATACCAATTCAACTTTGCATTTTCATTGATAGTAGTATAATAATAATTTAATATCTATTATATTAATTCTTACCTAACTCTATGGTTTTATATGGTAGATTATGAGAATGTATGACATGCGAGTACTAATGTGACGTGGCTGATACTTATCGCTCAATAATAATTATGAAATAATAAAACTATTAAATACAAATAGGTAAATGACAGAGTTAGTAACGTGAGTTGCTGTGGTGTAGTGGTTATCACGTCAGTCTTACACACTGAAGGTCTCCAGTTCGATCCTGGGCAGCAACATGTTTTTCAGTTTTTTATTTCTCAAAAGACGAAGGTTTAGTCGGCGTGCCTATTAGTTGGGCTTTGTTTATTCCTATGAATTGGGCTTTAATGTCAACTTTTTATTTCTTTTCATTGTTAATTTACAGAAAAATACTATAAGAAATAAAACTATATATTTTATTTTTTTAATGGAAGTTAGTGGATTAGATATAAGGGTATAAAAATCAACCATTCTATTATCTACTACTTTATTTTTCTTTCAAAAATTAGTAGTTTTTGCTTTTTCAAATTCATTATCTACTACTTTATTTTTCTTTCAAAAATTTGTCATTCCTTTCATCCTACCGTTATATTCCAAACAATGACATGAGATAAGTATGGGGAGACTTTATATTGTTTTGTGTTAAAGACAAAGCCACCATTATATATTCTTCAGATGAAAAGAGATAACATGCTACTTTTATTTTATAGAGATTCTTCATTGATGGTTATTCTTCATGGTGTGCCCATGTTTTCAAAGTTCTTATCAACAAAAATTGCAACTTAGTTAATATAGTGAAATCCAACCTCGTTGGAATCTTAGCCTATTTAGTTTTTTTTTTTTGGTTTTTATAAAAGAAAAAAAACTTTAATCATACACAAAAAATTTATAAAATAGTTATTAAAATTCAACGATTTAATCCAGAAAAACTCGGGAAAAATATCAATTTACAATGTGTTAGGGAATTTAAATTATTGTACCACAAATGACGACATACTAAAAAAAATTTCGTTTTAGACTTAATCTACCACCAAATTGTAATTTTAATTTAATTTAAAATTTATGAAGCTCTTAATTCCTCCTGACTTAATGCACAAGGAAGTATCCTTGGAGAAGATCAGATAACTTCTTATCTCTTTCTATAAAATCCAAACACTTATCAATCAAATGACATGGAGGGATTTATGTATTTCCTTTCAATAAAAAATAAGTGTAAGAACAAGATTTTTTTTAATACAAAATGGGCCTAAGCCCACAAAGAAAGAAAACTATAAAACAATATCACAAGAACTAGCTTCCCCGATAAATTATTAGTTAAGAGGGTAACCAAAACATCCGGACAATCTTGAAAGAAATGAGGTCCATGATAAATCTAGTGAGATATGTTGATGGCGCAATGGAAGGAAAAGTCCCACAGATCAAGGGTTTGAACCCCACAAATTGGGTTTGTAAGGGAGCTTAGAAAGATGGCAAAGAGAGATCAAGGGGTCAAGTTGTCAAGGAGGCAGAGTCAACACAACCTGGACAACGCGTCGACCCTGGTTCTGTCGACGATGCAGAAGATTGAGACTTAGAACAATTGGTGATTAAGTTTACGTTGGGGGACAACGTCGAAAGGAAGGTTCAAGCGGGTAATTTAAAATTCAAATTTCAGCAGTTAGCAAAAACTTGGCTTTTAAAATGAGCGCCAGAAACATAAGAAGCAGTTACATAGGTGTTAGAAACCCATTTGTGCATATTTTGTATATAAGTTTTGTGGTATTTCTTAAACTCTTGTGCCAAATTTGATTACCTTTTGATATATTAGTATGTAAATAAATAACTTTGTGTTTATTTTCTAAATTAAGTTAGTTTATTAACTCTTGTAATGTTTTTCTTTAGGTTTTAACAACTTTTGGGCGAGATGGAATGAGAAGAATGATCAAAACAAGCTTGCAATGAGGGTGGAATACAAAAAGAAGGAGTTTTGTGCAAGAAGGTCCGCTCAGCGGAGTCCAAGCGGACCCAGGCAGGGATTTGCAGAGATTTTTCCACCAGCAAGTCCGCTCAGCGGAGTTGAAGCGGACATGGGCAGGGACGAGCAACAAAGTTGGCTCCGCTCAGCGGACCCCCTCCGCTCAGCGGACCTTGAAGACAAATTAGATATTTTGACTGCTCCGCTCAGCGGACCTACTTTTTCAACTTTTGTTCTTAGCCACATAAAATTAATGATTAAGAGGATTAGGATACTTCTTATCATAAGATACACTTGGAGAAAAAGCTAGGGCAAGAGAAGAAGAGAAAAACCATTTTCCTTAAGAGAAAATCAAGATTTCTAAACATCTTTCTTTGATCTTCTTGAGTTTGATGTCACTAAATCTTGGTTTGTTGCTTGTTGTTGAAGCTTCCATGGATATGGAGGGCTAAGTTTCATCTTGTGTCAAGATTAGAGGTAGTTAGTTTGTAAATATGTACTTTCTTTGATCTATTATGTATGAACTTAGTTAATGATTAATACATGGTGAATATCTTGTTATTTATGTTTCATTTGTTGTTTTGGATCATTATTGAGAGATATGTTTCAAAGCTAGACCTAAAAGATATTCATCTATCAATAAACAAACTCTAGAGATAGATTTGTGAGTTGATAATCACAAGTATCAAGCTTTTAAGATTATCATGTTGATTGTCGGCATGAGAGATCATCTGACGGTGAATATGATAATAATCACGATATTGCTTAGAGATAAACGGTATCGAGAGGATACGTGATTGTATTAATCATTAATAGGTTCATATATATAATCATTAGAGTACATATGAAGCAAACTAATGAACACTAATCTTGACACAGTTTTACCAAACCGTTTTTAAATCCTAAGTTATTGTCTTTAATTTCTTTTCATGCTATTTATCTTTCATGACACTAAAAACATCCAAAACCTTAACTCAAAATACACTAAGCTGTAGAACGGCGATAATATCGCATCAATCCCTGAGGAGACGATACTAAAAATACTTATCCTATACTTTCTAACAAAATGGCGCCGTTGCCGGGGATTGGCGTTAAGATATTATAAGCATAGCAATAGTTTTTGTGTGTTTTGAGTATAAATATTATTATTATTGCCTAGTCTTTGCTCACTTTTTGGGTAGTGTTTCAGCTCTGGTTTATGCGTGGGAGTGTACCAGCAGATCAGCTTCTTTTTGATCCAGAAATTGAAAGAACTGCAAGGAGATTGAACAGTAAAACCAGAAGAAGAAGGAAACTAGCCAAAGAACGAAGATTAGCCCAAGAAGCAACTACTTCATCAGCACCACAAGTTATAGAAGAAGAGATGGAAGGGCATGGAGAACAAGATCCACCACCACCACCACCACCACCTAGAGCACCATGTGCTAACAGTCCAAGAAGAGCAGCCCAGTTTGCACGAAATGACAACAATGCAAGAAATTCTGAAATGAAGACTGGCATTCTTCAGCTACTTTATGCTAGTCCCTTTGCAGGTCTTGATCATGAGGACCCATATACACACTTGACAAAGTTTTATGAAATTGCTGGAGCAGTAGGAGCCCCTGAAAGAGAGGAAGAGCAGGTGTTTAAGAGATTATTCCCTCACTCCTTAATTGGCAAAGCAAAGGATTGGTATCTAGACCAACCCACTCAAACCATGACAAATTGGAATGAGTTAGAAGAAAAGTTTCTTGATAGGTTCTTCCCTCAGTCACGGTTACTTGAAGCAAAAACAACAATTTCAGTGTTCTCTCAAGGTGTGAATGAAACTCTCAATGAGGCATGGGAAAGGTATAAGTCAATGTTGACAAAGTGTCCTAGTCATGGATTTGATGAACTTACTCAGATTCACATTTTTCGTAATGGCTTACAACCACAACCTAAGCTTCTGTTAGATGCTACTGCTGGAGGTTCCTTGATGGCTAAGACAGCAGAGGAGGCAATAGAGATAATTGAGAAAATGGCCAGAAATGATCATCAGGTGCAACATAACCGAGGAGTTGTTCAAAAGAAACCGGGGCTTATTGAATTAGGAACCAATGATGCTATTCTTGCTCAGAATAAGCTTCTTTCTCAACAAGTGGAGGAGCTTACAAAACAAATGGCAAGGTTACCTCAACAACTCAAAGAGCTACAAGATCCTAACAAGAACAAACAAGTTGCTTCGTGTGAGCTTTGTAGTGGAGACCACCCTACCGGATATTGTCCACCGGTGAATGAAGTGAATTATATGGCGAATCAAAATCAAGGAGGCTATCAACAAAGACAAGCTCCTTACCAAAATCAAGGTGGATACCAACAAAGGCCTAATGCACCACAATATGGCCAAGGGTGGAGACAAGATAATTATCAACAAAGACAAAATCCTTATCAACAACAACCACCTTCTCAAGACAAGCCTTCAAAGTTGGAGGAGACTCTAAATCAATTCATGCAAGCATCAATGGAGAATCAAAAGAGTAATGAAGCGGCAATAAAGAATCTAGAGACTCAAGTTGGCCAACTTGCGAAACAACTAGCCGAGAAGCAAACCGGACCATCATTCACGGCAAACACTCAAACCAATCCTAAGGAGCATTGCAAAGCGGTTGTAACTAGGAGTGGGAGGGTGCTTGAAAGTGAAGTGGAGAAGGAGGTTGAGGAGGAGGAAGTTAGGATAGAAAAGGAGAAAGAGGTAGAAAGTGAAGTAGAACCAAAGAAAAATGAGGGAGTTTTAGTTGAAAATGAGAGTGAAAAAAAAAAGTGAGGAAGAAAAAGAAAAAAATAGAGAGAAAAAGAGAAAGATTCAAGAGGGAAAGAAGAAAGTTATGAGTCCTCCCGTTCGTAATCTACCTTATCCTCATGCTCCCTCAAAGAAAGATAATGAGAGGCAATATGCGCGTTTTCTTGACATATTTTGGCAATTGCAAATTAATATTCCTTTTGGGGAAGCTTTAGAGCAAATGCCAAAATATGCCAAGTTTATGAAGGACATCCTCACAAAGAAAAGAAGTTACACTGAGCCCGAAACGGTTGTCCTAGATGCTAAATGTAGTGCAATTATTCAAAGTACTTTACCAAGAAAGGGAAGAGATCCGGGAAGAGTTACTTTGCCAGTTACTATTGGTGATATTCATATTGGAAGAGGTTTGGTTGACACGGGTTCAAGTATCAATTTGATTCCTTTATCCATGGTCAAGAGGTTAGGCATTGTTGATATGAAAAATACAAGAATGACACTTCAATTAGCCGATAAGTCTACAACTATGCCTTTTGGGATAGCGGAAGATTTGCTTGTGAAAGTTGACAAGTTCTTCTTTCCAGTTGATTTTGTTGTCATTGATATGGAGGAAGATGTTGATACCCCATTGATACTAGGAAGACCTTTTATGAAGACGGCAAGGATGATGATAGACATTGATGATGGTTTGATGAAATTGAGGTTCCAAGACGAGGAAGTGTGTTTTGATCTCTCGGAAGCAATGAAACATCCAAATGATACAAGTGATTGTTTTAGAATTGATGCTATGGAGGAAGTTATCATGCAAGTTGAAAGTCGAGCTCATGTGTTCAATCCTCTTGAGAAAACATTAACCAAAGCTCTTGATGTTCTCAATGAAGAATAAGAAAAAGAGATTGAAGAGTGTTTGTGAGATCTTGATGTTTTTGAAGAGATAAGTCCTTTTGAAGCAAAGATGGAGGAGTTGAAAGATGAGCCAAAGGTGGAGGAAACTAAGTTAGAATTGAAGATGTTACCACCTCATTTGAAATATGTTTTTCTTGAAGAAGGTGGTAAGAAGCCGGTGATCATTAGTGGTTCATTGTCTAACAAGGAGGAAGAGAAATTAATTCATGTGTTGAAAGCTAACAAGGAGGCGATAGGATGGGTTCTTTCCGATCTAAAAGGAATTAGTCCAGCCTATTGTATGCATAAAATTATGATGGAGGAGGATTTTAAATCGGTAGCTCAACCTCAACGCCGGTTGAATCCTACAATGAAAGAAGTTGTAAGAAAGGAAGTGGTGAAACTATTGGAAGCCGGAATGATTTATCCTATTTCCGATAGTGCATGGGTGAGTCCAGTCCAAGTGGTACCAAAGAAAGGAGGAATGACCGTGATCACAAATGACAAGAATGAGTTGATTCCGACAACGACCGTGACGGGTTGGAGGATGTGTATTGATTACCGAAAGCTTAACCAAGCTACTAGGAAAGATCACTTCCCTTTACCTTTTATGGACCAAATGTTGGAAAGGTTATCGGGTCAAGAGTTCTATTGTTTCTTGGATGGCTACTCCGGGTACAACCAAATTTCGGTCAATCCGGAAGATCAAGAGAAAACGGCGTTCACTTGTCCCTTTGGAATTTTTGCTTATAGGCGAATGCCGTTTGGATTGTGTAATGCACCGGCCACTTTCCAAAGATGTATGCAAGCTATCTTCTCGGACTTCATAGAAAAGACAATGGAAGTTTTCATGGATGACTTCTCCGTTTTTGGAGCTTCATTTGATCTTTGTTTGAAGAATTTGGATGTCGTGTTGAAAAGATGTGTTGAAACCAACTTGGTCCTCAATTGGGAAAAATGCAATTTCATGGTTACCGAAGGCATAGTTCTTGGTCACAAAGTCTCTTCCAAAGGAATTGAAGTCGACCGAGCAAAAGTGGAGGTTATTGAAAAGTTGCCACCGCCAACAAATGTCAAAGGAATTCGAAGCTTCTTAGGCCATGCGGGATTCTATAGAAGGTTTATCAAGGACTTCTCAAAGATTGCAAAGCCTTTGAGCAACTTGCTCAACAAAGATAAGTCTTTTGTTTTTGATAATGCATGTCTTTTAGCTTTCAATGAATTGAAACAAAGATTGACTACCGCACCCATAATCATAGCGCCCGATTGGAAACTTGATTTTGAACTAATGTGTGACGCTAGTGATTATGCGGTAGGAGCGGTGTTGGGTCAAAGAAAAGGAAAAAATTTTCATGCTATACATTATGCTAGTAAGGTTCTTAATGAAGCACAAATTAATTATGCAACAACCGAAAAAGAGCTACTAGCTATTGTATATGCATTAGAAAAATTTAGGTCCTACTTAATTGGTTCGAAAGTTGTTGTTTACACTGACCATGCAGCGATAAAGTATTTGCTTACCAAGCCGGATTCAAAGCAAAGGCTAATCAGGTGGATATTGTTGCTACAAGAATTCCACTTAGAGATTAGAGACAAGAAAGGAGCGGAAAACTTGGTGGCGGATCATTTGCCAAGGTTGGTGAATGAGGAGGTAACAAACAAAGAAGAAGAGGTTTTGGAATCATTCCCTGATGAAAAGTTGTTCATGGTGGAAGAAAGGCCGTGGTTTGCTGACATGGCTAATCACAAGGCATCGGGATGGATACCGGAAGATTGGAGTAAAAGTGCAACAAAGAAGTTCCTTCATGATGCCAAATTTTATGTGTGGGATGATCCATACTTGTTCAAAATTGGTGTGGATGGTGTGTTAAGGAGATGTGTGACAAGGGAAGAAGCAATGAGAATTTTGTGGCATTGTCATAACTCACCTTATGGTGGACACTATGGTGGACAAAGAACGGCGGCAAAAGTTCTCCAATCGGGTTCTATTGGCCGACGTTATTCAAAGATGCCTACTTGCATGCACAAAGTTATGACAATTGTCAAAGAAGTGGTGGAGTGAGCAAAAGGAATGAAATGCCATTGAAAAATATGTTAGAAGTGGAAGTGTTCGATTGTTGGGGAATAGACTTTGTAGGACCATTTCCTTCGTCTTTTGGTTGTGAGTATATTTTGGTTGCGGTTGATTATGTTTCAAAGTGGGTGGAAGCAATAGCATGTCCAAAGGCGGATGGAAAGACCGTAATCAAGTTCTTGAAGAAAAACATTTTTACAAGGTTTGGAACACCAAGGATTCTCATTAGTGATGGTGGCTCACATTTTTGCAACACACAACTTGAAAAAGTCTTACAACAATATGGTGTGAAGCACAAAGTAACAACGGCCTATCATCCACAAGCTAATGGTCAAGCCGAAGTTTCCAACCGAGAAATTAAAAGAATCTTGGAAAAAACTGTTTCTTCATCAAGAAAGGATTGGTCACACAAGTTGGATGATGCTTTATGGGCTTACCGTACGGCATACAAGGCACCGATTGGTTTTACTCCGTTTCAAATGGTTTACGGGAAGAGTTGTCATTTACCCGTGGAATTGGAGCATAAGGCATTTTGGGCCTTGAAGTTGCTTAACTTTGATCCTAAGGCAAGTGGTGAAATGAGAAGATTGCAATTGCTTGAAATGGAAGAATTGCGATTACAAGCCTATGAATCCAACAAAATCTACAAGGAGAAAGTGAAGGGGTATCATGATAAAAGATTGTGGAGAAGGAGTTCAAAGAAGGCCAAATGGTTCTATTGTTCAATTCAAGGTTGAAGTTGTTTCCGGGTAAATTGAAGTCGAAGTGGTCGGGTCCGTTCCGAATCAAGGAAGTAAAAGACTATGGAGCGGTTGCGTTAGAAAATCCGACAACAAATGAAAGTTGGACTGTGAATGGTCAAAGACTCAAGCCGTATCTTGGTGGTGAAGTCGATCGAAGCTCGGAATCCGTTCCGATTTTTGATCCGTAAAGCCGCCTCGGACCGTCGAGCTAACCGACGTTAAACAAAGCGCTAGTTGGGAGGCACCCCAACGTTGTAAGTATTTTCTGTTTTATGTGCTTTGGGAAATTTGAAAAGTCGGTGGAGAAAGAATCGGGTGGAACAGACTGCTAAAAAACCAGGAAAACCAGGTTTTCTGTCATCCGCTCAGCGGACCCCCCTCTGCTGAGCGGACCTGCTAAAAACCAGAAAAATAAAAAAGGGCCCAATGGACCAAACCGGTCCAAAGGCCCATTTAAGAAAGAGGTCTGTGGCTGAGCGGGTTCAGAACCCTATCTCCCCACACTTTTGAAACCTACTTGCCTCCACTTGTTTTCTACTCCATCTCCACCATTTTCAAACCTTAAAAATTTCATTTTCTCTTCAAGCAAGTGCTGTCTCGTGTTTTTATCCATTTCCAGACAAGGTATGTGTTGTTTAGTGTTGCAATCTTTTGTTTAAAAGTATATTAGGGTTGTAGAGTTATGTTTCTTTTAGGAGTTAGTTTGATTTGGTAGTATAATTAAGATTAGAGTGTATATTATGTTTGATTTTAGTAAGAAATTCTGTCTAGGTTTTAGATTTAGGTTAGGTTAAATTTTGAATGTTAGGGTTTCATGAATTGCATGTTAATATTCTCTTTTTCATTGCTTATTTGCTTGCTTGTTGGTGCTTGAAAGGGGTTTGAAACCCCATGGTTGTTCCAGGTGCAGACCTGTGCTCTGCAGAATTTTTGAATTTCTGCGCAGGTCCGCTGAGCGGACCCTGCTGTGTGCAGAATTTCAGTCCTGCTCCCTGTGTTTGATGCAATGGTTTAGGGCCCAAGTAATGCTACAACTGAACATGTAATGCTCTATAATTGCTGCTTTTGACGATGTTTGTTCGATGTTGTGTTGTTTTTTGTAGATGTCGTCAAGAAGTGATCGGGGAAAGTGAGCTAGGCAATTGACAGGTTCAAGCTCAGGAACTTGTAGCAACCTGCCTAAAAAATTAATGTTTAGAGTCGCCACCTATTCTACCAAGGCGAATAGGAAACCTATGCAATTAAGAGATCAGGGTAAGATACTATATTCAGGTCGAGGGAAGGTGTTAGGCACCCTCAACCCTTTTCTAAAGGCTAACATTCAAAGATAAAGGTTTATGGCAAGGTTTATAAAGAAAGGTGACAGAGAGTAATTATAAAGCTAATTATATTGACAGGATTAGAATTTAGAGGAAGGAGACTCGCCTTGGTTATCCAAGTGCCTACGTATTCCTTATGGAGAATCAGAGTCAACGTAGTTCGGGCAAGGGTTGTACGCCCTTAAGGTTGTAATTTGATTTGATATGGTTTTTTAGAGGCTTTTGAATAGCCTATCGTAGTTATGATAATCCGTAGTTTGATATTCGTGGTTTTGAAAAGTGTTTTAAGATTGGGCGTACAAACCTGGTTTAATTTGTACTATTAACCTCAATAATCGATTGATTCAATTACCATAGTTAAAAGATTAATAATTTGCACCATTACCAATTTTAATCAATTAATTTGATTATCACTAATAACGAATAATAGTATTTTTTTAATTATTTTTATGAATTTTATTTGTATTGTTACCCCTCGTAATCGATTGATTCGATTAAAAAGAATAACAAATTAAAGCGAAAGGAAGGACGGTTAATCATCACAACTAATAAAATAATTGCAACCATTTAACCAAATAATAGAAACTAAATTTTATTTTAATTAAATAACATTTTAATTAAAATTATTGTTGATCATAGCGATTAATCGATTTAATCGGAACGAACAACAAATTAGAATTTTTAATAATAATATCATATATTTTTATTTACAAAAAATAATTATTATATAATTAATTAAAAAAAGAATTAATTAAAACTAAATATATTAATTAACTTAAATTAGTTATTAGGATTTTTATTCAATGTGGTTACAATTAGGGTTCATAATATGGTCATGAAATCAGGGGCGTCAGATCTAAGCTGGGAGGAGAATTGAGGGTCAGATTGAGAGGGTGTATGGTGGGCTACAGGACTAGCAGCGCATGTGATTAGGGAGGAAAATCAAAGAAAAATATTATGAAAGGGCCAGGGATTGAAACCTGGATCCTTGGGGTAAACTTCATTCACACACGCCAACTCTGCTATGGCGCTGACGTGTTAAGAGAACACCTTCGATTAATAAAATAACGAGATTAAACAGTTATATCTAAAACGCGCGCGCGATTCAAAATTAACCAACCGGAAGATGACAACACATCGTCTTCCACCCCAGACCTGCAATTCCCTGAACCAACAGCTACGAAATTGCTACGTTTTCTTCGTAGCAAATGCCAACCTGGAAAAATAGCGACTTGCCCATACACCTGTATAAACAGGGCGCGACCTATCAATCCCATTCGTCTCCACCATGCGAACACGCCTGTACCCTCAATTTGCCCTAATTTCACTTCTAACGTAAAACCCCCTTTTTAAACCCTAAAAGCTCAAATCGGACATCAATGGGAAAACACAATTAAAGCACGTAAATTCCATAAAACAAGTCCAGAAACGATCAGTGCATTGAACCAAACAATAATATGCAATTAGATTCTAATGTAGATGCTTGTATTATCCAGATCGAAGAGAGTTTTGAAGTGACTTACCTTGGCAAATATGAGGTAATTCTGGGGGTGTTGAAGCAGAGTAGCGATCCCAATAGCTTCAGAATCCCTTGATGAATCTTTTGCAATGCTTGAACCTTCTTGAAAACCTCCAATTCCTTGAAACTGGATTTGAGTTTCTTGGTGAATCTTTTTGTTCTTGTACGTGTGCTTCTCTATCAATTTTTTGTCCCCTAATCCTATGCTTTAGGTTCAGTACTTATAGGGGAATGAATTAGGTTTAGAAAAAGAGCCCAAAAACCTTTGAATCCAATCTTGCCATGTTTGAGAAATTTGATTTTGTTCTTGAATCATAAGCTACTATATTTGGCCAAAACCTCACTTATTCTTTCTCAATCCAATTATCACGAAAATTGCAATATATTTTGTCATTAATATTGATTAGAATCAATCAATATATCTTCCTTACCAAAATATTTGATTTTTATTTTAATTACATCATTAAAATGAAATAAAAAATCATATTAAATCAAATATAATGCTACATTTTGTGGCAAGTGATTTTAGGCATGCTAATGACTTGTGGACCAAGTTTGTATCATAAAACCATAGGCCCATTTGCAAAAAATTTCAATTTGAACCTTCTTTTTTCACATTTGGTCCTCCAAAATCGCCCAACTTTGATCAAGCATATCTCACTCAATTTGTAAGCTATGAGGGAGTTATAATACTTTTTGGAAACCTCAAAGTGTCCTCTACAAGCCACTTAGGAACATATTTTTCATTTGGAGCTTTTATCTTGATCATATTTTCTTTGACAAAAAACTGCTTTTGAAGGATGCTTGAGAAGGACCTGTAATCTTTTGCATCATACCTCTCAAATGAAGCATTTTCAGCTCTAGCTTGTGAGAGACAAAATTGTAGGGAATCCAATTTTCTTCAAAATAGGCTTTGAGTGGGGAATTTTTGATACTCCATGTGGAAGTTATGACCAGTCAAAGTTGCGTTGACTTTCTCCTATAAAAAACCCTAATTTGAACCTTTGGAATTTGTTCATTTCTGAGTTCTTATTAATGGATCATGATCAGTCTTTGATCAAATGATGGATATAACTTCACATACTTGATGTTTGACCAAAAATCTTGAAGTTTGACTGTATTTTGACTATAGTTGACTTTTAGGTCAACACAGTCGATTATTGGTCGTCTGAGCCATTGAGTGAGCAATCCTTGGGAATTAAAGTTTGACTTTTGACATGGAGATGCTTTGAGATATATGAGACACCTTGGGATCCATTTGAGACCTTAGAAATTCAAATGTCTTTGATAAAGTGCAAACCCTAGTTTTGGAGATCTTTGATTAGGAGAGAGTGACTTGAATAAGCCTTTGAACCTTGAGCCATTGAAGATGCATAGAGGAGGGCAAATTTTGGGGTATGACAGAACTGCTCCATAACCACCCTTCGATTCACATAGGTTCCTAGGTTCAGAGCAGCAGGCAAGGTTTGAGAAGTTGGTTGGTCGAAAGATTTGGCCTGAAAAGGTGTTTGACCTCCCACAAAGCGGTAACTTTTATCAGTTTCTGGAAAACATTGCGGAACGCAAGTGGGAAGCTTTGATCTCTCCTGATACTCAAATCAATGCGGACATCGTGCGTGAGTTCTATGCTAATGCGATTCCGATTGAGGGAAGGGTGTACACTTACACCTCCTATGTGAGAGGTAGGGGAATTTCTTTTTCAAGGGATGCAATTAACACTTTTTTGGGAAGACCTTCTCCTCGTGCTGCAGGTGATAAGTGTGAGTATGCAAGGAAAAAGGCTGCAAGAACTTGGAATATGCAGGAGATTGCTGATCTGTTATCCTTTGAGCACCGAGGGTTCACTCTTAACCCTTCCGGTTATATTCAAAAGATGGACAGGAAGAATATGACTCAAATGGCGCAGCTGTACACAGTTTTCCTCCTAAACAATGTCATGCCGAGGAGCCACACTTCTGACCTGACCATTGACATGTCTTGTCTTTTGTTTTGGATTATGACAGGTGGAGAGGTGGATGTGGCTCAAATCATTTCTGAGGAGATTAGGATCGTGGCTTCAAGTGGTACCAAGTCAGGGACGAAGCCTTCTGCTCAGCTTGGTTTTCCAAGTTTGATAATGGGACTTTGCAGGAAAGCAGGTGTGGAGTTTCCTAATGTGGCAAGCATGAAATCCACTAGTGTTGTGGACACCGGCTATGTGCACAGGCATTGCTCTCCTAAGCTAGGTGTCCAGCAGCATCCTCAGCCACAGAACATGGCTCCTCTTGCTGGTGGTAGGTATAATGAGGAATTAGCTTGCAAGTACAATTGGGCGTATTTTGATGCCAAAAGAAGATCGCAGGCGATGATTCATGATTCTCTCTACAAGCTCTATCGCCACCAAGTCAATCTGGCGGATGTTCCCTCTTTTCCTACTAATGAGGAGTATGAGGCTCATTGTGCATGGCCTGCGGAGAGGTCATTTTTCAGAGAGGGGGATGGTGAAGAGGAAGAAGAGGAAGGAGATGGCATGGAGCAGGATGATGAGGAGGATTGAGGATATCCAGTGTTGATTTTTATTGTTGTTTATTTAGTTTACGTTTAGTTCTATAATACTTTGATTTTACTTTTTGTTGTTGAACTAGTAGCATAATTTCCTATTGCTTTTGTTAGTAACTACTTTTGTGCCATCCGTATGAGGATGAGGGTTGATGTACTTTGGTGGCCGTGGGTGCCACCCGAACATATTTTGTAGGCAACTTATGCCTTTGTTGATTAAGTATTTTGTTTAAGTAATGTGTGCTTGTGTGGGCAATTTATGCCCTTGTTGTTATAATATTGTGTTTTAGTAGTAGAATAGTGTACATATATTATATGTTAAGGTGTATATAATTTTGTTGTGTTTGTCTTGGAATAGAAGTGATGCTCTAAAGAAGAAAAAGTGATAAGGTGTGTCAACATCAAAAATTTGGATGGTGATGATAATATTCTTGATGATGTTCATACCAAGGTAAGTATTTTGTTGCTTTGTAGATTATAAGGTGACTGTGAACTAAGGGCTTTACACAAAGTTTTTGTCACATTGCATTCTAGAAATTTTGTTTGTGTTTGAATCAAAATTAGGACAAAACTAGATAAGTGAGTGGACTTCCATTGTGTACAAAAATAAGAGTGTTCTAGTGATTGATGTTAACTCAAATGATTCATGTTTAATCTTGCTTTGTATGAGACATTAGAGCTTAGAAGGGATCGAGGCAAATTTTTTGAGTAGTATGAGAAAAACCACCCTAAGCAAGGCTACCCGTGAGTGTGTGATCTTTTGTAACCAATTTTGAGCCTAAATTTTTGTTTTGTCAAGTGAATCAAAGGAAAACACAATGAATTTTGATAAAGAGAAGAAGTGATTCACTTGACAATTTCTTTGGAAAACGCTTAACCCAATAGTACTTGAACCTTGAATGGAAGCATTGATGTCTTTATAGATAGAAATGTTTAAAGTTGGGGAGAGATGTTTCTTAAAGATAAAGAAAAGAAAGAAAATGGTGGTGCAATGCATTCTTTGAAAAAGGAAAATAAAAAAAAAAATTGAGAAAGAATGAGCATATGATAAAAGAGGAAAAATTTTATGATTTAAAGAAAAGGAAAGAATGCATTGTATGGTGAAAAACAAAAGGGTAACATATTAGTAGTGTTGTACATAAATAATGCTTTCCATGATCATTCACCCTTTTTGTTTCAATGGCCGTGTACATATAATATCACTTGTTTGGAACCCAGGCCAAGTTACAACCGAATGAAGTCCTCAGTGATCTTTGTCTCTATTGTCTCGTGTGCATAGTACAGATGAATATATGAATTGTTTTGGATGTGCATCATTGCTAGTGAGTGTGATTTGTCCCTTTTGCTATCATGGCAATTGTCCTTCAATTATTTTGTGAAGTGAAACCTAGGTGATTCATTCATGAACATTATCTTTTTAAGGCAATTGTGTTGAAAGTTTGTGTTCAGAAAGTGGTTCATAGTCATGTTAGAATCTTGTACAAGCAAGGAAGACTTATCTTGTAGGTATGTAACTCAAGTTTGAACCATTCAATTGATGTTACTAACCTTATGTGATTTGATGATGTATGTTTTTGAGCTAGCTTTGTTCGAGGACAAACAAAGATCAAAGTTGGGGAGAGTTGTTAGAATCCCATTTGTGCATATTTTGTATATAAGTTTTGTGGTATTTCTTAAACTCTTGTGCCAAATTTGATTACCTTTTGATATATTAGTATGTAAATAAATAACTTTGTGTTTATTTTCTAAATTAAGTTAGTTTATTAACTCTTGTAATGTTTTTCTTTAGGTTTTAACAACTTTTGGGCGAGATGGAATGAGAAGAATGATCAAAACAAGCTTGCAATGAGGGTGGAATACAAAAAGAAGGAGTTTTGTGCAAGAAGGTCCGCTCAGCGGAGTCCAAGCGGACCCAGGCAGGGATTTGCAGAGATTTTTCCACCAGCAAGTCCGCTCAGCGGAGTTGAAGCGGACATGGGCAGGGACGAGCAACAAAGTTGGCTCCGCTCAGCGGACCCCCTCCGCTCAGCGGACCTTGAAGACAAATTAGATATTTTGACTGCTCCGCTCAGCGGACCTACTTTTTCAACTTTTGTTCTTAGCCACATAAAATTAATGATTAAGAGGATTAGGATACTTCTTATCATAAGATACACTTGGAGAAAAAGCTAGGGCAAGAGAAGAAGAGAAAAACCATTTTCCTTAAGAGAAAATCAAGATTTCTAAACATCTTTCTTTGATCTTCTTGAGTTTGATGTCACTAAATCTTGGTTTGTTGCTTGTTGTTGAAGCTTCCATGGATATGGAGGGCTAAGTTTCATCTTGTGTCAAGATTAGAGGTAGTTAGTTTGTAAATATGTACTTTCTTTGATCTATTATGTATGAACTTAGTTAATGATTAATACATGGTGAATATCTTGTTATTTATGTTTCATTTGTTGTTTTGGATCATTATTGAGAGATATGTTTCAAAGCTAGACCTAAAAGATATTCATCTATCAATAAACAAACTCTAGAGATAGATTTGTGAGTTGATAATCACAAGTATCAAGCTTTTAAGATTATCATGTTGATTGTCGGCATGAGAGATCATCTGACGGTGAATATGATAATAATCACGATATTGCTTTAGAGATAAACGGTATCGAGAGGATACGTGATTGTATTAATCATTAATAGGTTCATATATATAATCATTAGAGTACATATGAAGCAAACTAATGAACACTAATCTTGACACAGTTTTACCAAACCATTTTTAAATCCTAAGTTATTGTCTTTAATTTCTTTTCATGCTATTTATCTTTCATGACACTAAAAACATCCAAAACCTTAACTCAAAATACACTAAGCTGTAGAACGGCGATAATATCGCATCAATCCCTGAGGAGACGATACTAAAAATACTTATCCTATACTTTCTAACAGTAGGATCGTGTAGACAGTCGTGTGGCTTGTAGGCAGTTATTTCGTAGACTCTAGGCAGTTATTTCATGGTATTATAAATAAGAAATCCCACAAAGGGGCTCAGGGTGTTCACTTGTACTAGAAATCACTTGTAGAAACTTCATATTCCCAGAGCGAGGAAACAAAAGTTTTCAAGAGTGCTAATCTACGTGAATCACCATTTTCACTTCAATGGAATTTTCTTATTTTTCTATCGTTCCTTTTGAACACTCTTTTTTATTTTCATTTACTTTCGAACTGTCTTTTTACATTGTCGTTCATATTGCTGAGCATAATTCTATTACGATAATAGAGTTTACCAAAGATACATTCGTTGTATATCTCTTTTGAATGTTACAATGTCATGTTGGTCATGAGTCACCTTCAGTCGGTAGCATTAACGTCTTTTTGTGGAAACTTCACTTGTTCAAGTCTTTGTAGGAAACCGTTTTCTCATAGTTAGAGCCTGTGTTGAGTTGAACAAGTCGAAACCTTTGTCACATTAGAACTTGTCTTAGGATTAACTAGTCAATCCTGCGAGTAACCCTTAGTTTGTAGGCTTTGGGAGGACTAGCGGTTGTTTACCAATTTCCACAGTAAACACATGCATAGAACTCATCTTGGTCATAGCGTCTCCACATCTATTAGTCTCCCGGGAGATATGAGTGAATCTCACTATAACATCTTCTGCGATAAGAACCTTTATGCTTCTCAGCAGTCCATTGGCTGTTCCACTATGACTACTCAAACCATTAAGCCTCGCAATGATGTTTTTTGTTGTCAGACTGAAGCTCAATTCTACTATAACCCTTACCAATCACAAGTTTGATACCTTCCAATACTGCCTGAATTTCCCCAACGTCAATTCTACAGAGGCTAATGTATTTAGAGAAATCCCGATCCAACCAGGGGATTAGGTTTTCCACCTGATATTAATGTTAGCATGTTGTTGAACGACAAAGACCCGATGCATCGCTGCACTAGCTCCATATTCCTTAGCTTTCTCAATCACCTTCCTATGAAGATTGTTCGACATCACAAAGGAACCGTGTCATGGATCCTCTTGTTCCTCTAGAACCAAAGAGTATGACAGGTTGTGGCCTAAATGTCACTCCAATTGTGATCTTCAAATTTATTACAATGCTTCGACAAATTAGCTTGTATCCACCCCTATATGCTTAGTGAAACGAAATCCTGCCCTTGGTCCCAACAAACAAGGTTTCTCCAAACTTTAGTGGCAACTTCACAATCCCTGAACACATGAATTATGTCTTCTACCCTTTTTTGACAAAGATCACACCATGGAGTGCAAACTGTCAATATGTGTAACTAACTATTAGTAAGTAACCGCTCATGTTTCATCAACCACGCAAATGGTTTGACTCATTCTGGTACATGAAGATTCCTGACTTTCACCCAATTCTCATCAATTGGTAATTGATTCAGCCCAGCAAATAGTTTTTATGCGCTTGAAATTGAAAATTCAGTATTGTTTGAATCCCTCTAAATGCAGTTGTCTTCTTCAAACTACTCTTGGGGTGGATGAATCGTCATAATTTCTCCAACTGTCTACTGATCGAAGAGGATATTAAGCAGTGGAAGAATCCATTCGTTATTGTCACCAACCAAATCCACAACGTTCTCCAAAGGAGAATTCCCATGATTCCTACTGCTAGCAGATTGGATAAAACTTGATCAAAGCCAACAATCATTCTAAATGTTGACTCGCATACCGTTACCAATATCCCAAACTCTGGCAGATTGCAACATTGACCACAATTTGAAAATATTCTTCCACAGGCTCGAATCATAATGCTTGGCAACAGTAGAATCAGGAAAATCATTCCCTCTGTCATATTTGTTCCTTACAACCTGGCACCAAAAATTATTGCAAATAAGGAAGTATTCCTTTCCTGCTACCTTCTTATACTTCACAATTATTTTGTAAGTAAGGGGGAACCTCTGAACAAGCTTAAATGAATTTTGGGAGTATAGTTCTCAGGGGGAGCTGTTTAGCTAACTCTGAACATGCTTTTATGTGATCAAACCTAATATAAATTGTTCATCAAAATACATGCTTTTGTGATCATCAAAAAGGGAGAGATTATAAGAACAAGATTTGGTTCTGCATCTAGCCTTATGTTATGCTGATAACATTACATGATATCTTAGAGAAAAATTTAGTACTCTAACAGGTTCTAACTCAGAAGAAAAGGCGTGCGACGTCATCAGGTTCTGAACTCAACACATTCTTACTCTGGAAGAAACCAATGGTGTTTACAAAGACTTAATCAAGTTCTATAATGATTTTATAACAACGATTATGATGAATGTTAGTGATAGATCTTCTGATTATGACTCTCGTGAAAGAGCTTCTAGAGACTCCTGTAGCTTTAAGATTCTATTGTCCAAGTTTTGAAGATTTTGAAGACAAGGTTCTGGAAGAACAAGTTTTGAAAATTTTGAAGACAAAGATTCTAAATACCAAATGTTGAAGACCTTGAAGACAAGGTTCTGGATGAACAAGTTCTGAAGACTCTGAAGACTTAGGTTCAGGAGATTCAAGTTTTGGCCCTTCTAAGCATGCTTCATCATATACTATCATAAGCTTCTAAAGATTAAGATAAGATCAAAATTATTTTATGTGAGGAAATAGTATGAGGTACATATGTTCCCACTATCCTGTTATGGTGGTGCAAGGATTGTACTATGATACTATGTTGTCGACCACTCCGTCACTGACCGTTGTGGACAAAACAATTGGAATTGAGTATTTTAATTCTACCCTCCAATAGACTTATTTTTGGCTATAAAATGAAGACTTGGAAGATTGAAGAAAATGTTGAACAACAGTTCTCTAAAATTATGCTGAAACGTTGCTCAAATCTCTCTGATTGTTTCTTTGTATAATTTTGTAAGCAAGTTAACTTTTGTTCTTTAATTTGGAGTAAGTGAGCTTTTGTTCATATAATTGCTTAACACTTTTGTGTTATTTGATTGTATTCAAACTTGCGTAATCTACTTTCAAAAAGCATCTGTGTAAGCACAAACCTTTGTATTTAACTTGTGAATTGATAGTTCTTTGAGAGACTAGGTTATAGTCAGATTTGTCAAGAAGACATTGAAGCATAGTATTTGAGGTTTGCAACATTGAAAGTTGGTCTTTGTTGTAGTTTCTATAATCAGTTCGGGTATAATGGATTAAGTCCTTGTTAGAAAGGCAAAATCACCTTGGCGGGTGGACTGGATTAACTTCGTTAATAGTGAACCAAGATAAAAATGACTGTGTTATTTATTTTTGTTCTTGTTTTCTTTGTTTTTGACTTAGGAAGAATTTTATGAATCAAACAAGTCCAAGGTGTTTAAAAAAGTTTCTCATTCCCCTTAGATACCTCCAAAGATTTTCTAAATTCTAAGAACTGCAAAAAATTTCACCCATTGTATCTCTAAGTTTATTGAGAATTCATAACCCTTATCTCTATCTTGAGCTGATAAAGTTTTAAAGATTGTATATAGACATGGCAATAAAACCCAGACCCACGGGTATCCACCTGAACCCGCCCCAAAGTTGACGGGGAAAACCCGCTTTGACTGGATTTGGGTTCGAGTTTGGATTTTTCCCGAATAGAAAACATGGGGATGGGTCGGGTAATGGGGACACTAGTACCCACCCCGAACTCGTCCCCGAACTCGCCCCGTTTATTTCAATATGCACATTATTATTTATATTTCATAATTTATATTATTAAATATGTGACTAATGTTTTAATAATTTGATTTGTATTTATTATTTTAAATATTTGAAATATATGTATGAAATTTTTTGAGATTGATTTATTTTGTTATTTATAATGTAATTTGATTTTTGAAAAAGTAAATATTTTTATTAAAAAAATGATTTTACGACATACATGGTGGCGGGGCGGGGATACCCGAACCCGTTAAGGACAGGTTTGGGTTTTAATTTCCCATCCCCGTTTGGGTTTGGGGCAGGTAACGGGGATTGATTGGAGATTCGGGTTTGGGGGAGGTAAAAACCGTCCCCGACCCGCCCCGTTGCCATGCCTAATTGTATAGATAAAAATGATCGAGACACATATTTATAGTTGTTGAAATCCAACGAATTATTGATAGGCCCAAACTATAGCTCATTAAATATTAAAATAAAAATATTATAAATTTCTTATAATATATTTTATATTAATTTAGAGTACCTTAGAGTATCTCTAAATTAATATAAAATATCAAAACATTAATGAAATGATCCACAAACCAAAGCGACCAAAATCGATATCCAAGAATCACCCGGATCAAACTTCTTTTCGGATTTCTGATTTTTGGCAATTTCAAAACACATTTTCTTTCTCTTCATCACTAAAAGGTTTTAAGGCATACTTTTATATTCTCCACCTTGACTTGAAACTTTGGTGATGTCAACTTATCCAACAACCCTTTTGTTGTTCTCTACCATATTAAAACACTATTCAACAACCTTGATCAAATTCAAGTCATCCTTGAACCTTTATCTCGTCACTTTTATCCACTTGCTTCCAATCAACTTTGATTTCAAACTTGTATCCACTTGCTTCCAATCACTTGTATCCACAATCATGATTCTTCAACCATCTTTGACTCTCTTTGATTTTAAATGTCTCCCTAAATGCCTCTGTTTTTGAGTTTTACAACCCTTAAATTTTGGTTCTTCAACCATCTAGAAGATGAGCATGTATTACATGCAAGTACTAACTGGCTAATATTTGTGGCTCAATGATCTGAATCATTAACTATGAAGTAATATAAAAATTAATAATAAAAATTAAACGACAATTCTCTCACCATGAGTTATTATGGTGTAGTGTTTATCACTTCAGTCTTACACATTGGGGGTTTCCAGTTCGATCTTGGGTAGTAACATTTTTTTTAATTTTTCCTTTATTTCTAAAAAAAAGGAAGGTTCAAATTCAATTGTAGCCCATCATGTATGTATTAATTTAGAGGAATTGTCTTTCCACCCTTAGTGGTGCCTTCCATACTCTTGAAAACCCGAAAATGCCATTCATGCATACAGAGATGCACCTTTGGACGCATCCAAAATCACGTTAATCCTCTCTTTTCTGAGTTTTGCCCCAGTTTAAAAAAAGATGGTTTTGGGATGCATCTTTGTATAATGTTTGGGTGTTTATGGAGATGCATCTCCGAAGTACCCCCTGCACTCATTTATGGAGTTTTGTTATTCACACAAATGATTTAAATAACAAGTCCCTAATATTTTTGGAGATGCACTTCCGAAAATTCCCAACGCAAAATTTGATAAAATACCTCCTTGCACGATCTTCTCTCTCATGCTAAAAACACACTCCATTGCAAAACCCTTAAAACATTTTATCTCATCCTCAATCAATTATTCAATACCAAAACATCATTATTGTATTTCATCACTTCAAATGGAGCAAAACAAGTTGGAATCGCAGGTAAAGATTATTCATTTCATTCCTCATTCCTTGCATTTACCAACCAAGGATTTGGAAGTTGAAACAAGATTTGAAAATGTTTCAGATAAGATACAATCATTTGTAACAATGGTATGCCAAAGAAGTAGCATGTACCAACCAAGGATTTGGAAGTTGAAACAAGATTACATAAGATCGAGGAACTGTGAGTGTCTGTTTAAATTGCGCGAACACCTTTTGGCAGATGAGACATGGAAATTTAATGTGATTTCCGATATACATAATCATGTCTAGACTGACAAGCTAGCCGATCATCCCGTTGTATGTTGTAACACCCCGATATCCGCTGCACGCATCAACCGTGTCGGCCAACCGAGCATGTTACCCGGCTTAATCAATAATCCCCCTAGGTCCGCTTATCGGCTGCCCAGGAAATATTGTTTTTGCCTCCCGCAGGAATCGAACCATGTACCTAGGGGTTAAGTACATATTCATAGCAATTCCTGCTACCACTTGACCATATAGCTCAATTGGTAGCAGGAATTGCTATGAATATGTACTTAACCCCTAGGTACGTGGTTCGATTCCTGCGGAAGGCAAAAACAATATTTCCTAGGCAGCCGATAAGCGGACCTAGGGGGGATTATTGATTAAGCCGGTAACATGCTCGGTTGGCCGACACGGTTGATGCGTGCAGCGGATATCAGGGTGTTACATTAAAAAGGCGCCTTTTTATGTAACACCCCGATATCCGCTGCACGCATCAACCGTGTCGGCCAACCGAGCATGTTACCGGCTTAATCAATAATCCCCCCTAGGTCCGCTTATCGGCTGCCCAGGAAATATTGTTTTTGCCTCCCGCAGGAATCGAACCATGTACCTAGGGGTTAAGTACATATTCATAGCAATTCCTGCTACCAATTGACCATATGGTCAAGTGGTAGCAGGAATTGCTATGAATATGTACTTAACCCCTAGGTACATGGTTCGATTCCTGCGGGAGGCAAAAACAATATTTCCTGGGCAGCCGATAAGCGGACCTAGGGGGGATTATTGATTAAGCCGGTAACATGCTCGGTTGGCCGACACGGTTGATGCGTGCAGCGGATATCGGGGTGTTACATATGTCACCTTGTTTTTGAGAAGAGGGAACTTGTTTCGGACATGCCATTAAAAATGGTGGCTCCGAAAAACATACTCCCATCTTTGAAATGGAAAAGATCTCTAAATGTTTCAATTATCAAGCAAATATACAACGTGCGTGCTCGAGATAACAAGGCGATAAGAAGACCAAGAACTAAGATGCAACAACTATTAAAGCTTTTCGAAGATGACGACTATATTTCAAGGTACAGATTTTGTGAGGATAAATTTATCGTTCGAGATATTTTTTGGAGTCATTCCAATTCCGTGATGTTGTTCAACACCTGTTCCTCCGTGCTCATAATTGACTTAACATACAAAACTAACAAGTATAGACTTCCAATCTTGAAAATTATTGGTGTTACTTCTATGGAAATGGCTTATTCAGTTGGTTTTGAATTTTTGAAATCCAAAAAAAGAGGACAACGTTACACGAGCTTTGGAAATGTGCAAGACTATGTTGAAGGACCAAGAAAACATGCCACGAGTCATAATCACCAACGTGACACCACACTGATGAATTTGGTTGCAACGAAGTTTCCTACATCATCCGCGTTACTTTGTAAGTATCCCAAAACAAAAAAATGTGAGAAGTCGAGTAAAATTCGCGGTTGGCGCCAAACAAATCAAGACGGAAGATAGAAAAATGGTCAAACCTGGTGTGGTGGTGGAATAGATAATTGATGCATGGAATGGCATAATAAATTCTTCAATGAAATGATTATATGCCAAATCGGTTCTACATATCAGGAGTGTGTGCCATATATCCAGATTTTCTAAAATATATTGAGGGCACGATTCTGGATTAGGTTAAAGAGAAAATTGTTTGTGCATGGACCGACCAGGTTTGACAATTAGGCAATGTAATAACTAACATAGTTGAATCTACACATGCTAGACTGATGAATTGGTTGGGAAACCGTAAAGGTGATTTTTGTTGAGATTGGGACGCTGTTAACCAAATTCTCTGAAACCAACATAATGAGATACATACATCTTTCGGTCGGAGCATTATTGTGTTAGAACACCGATTCAAAGACAACATCCTTTATTCACATTTGGTTGACAAAGTATTTTGGGCGGCATCTGAATTTTATTTTTCACTAAGCCAAGTGAGAAAATAAAACAAGTTCGGATAGCTCAAAGAATGGATTTCCACTTAAGAAGACTTACGGTCTTCCATATGCTTGTTTAATTTCAAAGAAGATGAAGCTTGAAAAACCAATACGTACGAATGAAGTTTGCACTCATTGAAAAATGCTAAATTTTGATAATGATGGTGTGATGAAGGATGATAAATCAAACATATCTATCATGATTAAGTGAGAAGTCATCCAGGAGAGATTCATGAAAGCTGATGATATAATGAAATTGCACATCAAAGAGCAACCAAGGAAGATTTCCTATCTAGATGAAACTAATTCGAAACCACCTTCAGAACTAGCTAAAACAAAGGGTGCCCCTAAAAAGGTTAAACCGACACAAAGTGATAACTCCACGAGACAATCTCTTTCATACTTTGAACATGTTGACTCACACTTTCCGGATTCTCCAACTCCAAAATCCCAAAAGAGTGTTTTCAAGGATGCTCGCATTATCAAACCATCTACCTCACCACCATCACCAAAAATATCCATAATGAAGAAATGCTGCTTTTTTATGCACAAATACATTGAGCGGGTTAAAAATGTTGGAGGAGGCGACAACTGTGGTTTTCGAGCTGTTTCAGGTTTGTTTAAGAAGGGAGATGATGACTACCAATTTGTATGTTTTCATCTTATACAAAAGATTAGGACACATAGAGAATCATACATAAAGCTATACTTGAACAAAGCAAATTACAATGCAATTCTCAATGTTCTAGTTCCTTGTTTTAGTGGTACGGCTCCGTTCGATAAATGGATGCGCTTGCCAAAAATGAGACACCTTATAACAAGTGCTTATGATAGGGTGTGTATTGCTTTAACACGATATGGTTTCTCAGAAACATTCCTTTCACTTAGGAGTAAGCCACCTCAAAACCCATCTGAACACATCATATGTATAGGTTGGTTATCAAAAACACAACATTTTTCATATTTATTTGTAATCGGGATGTCCTATACCATAGACATCACTGGAGAGGATGACACATTTCACACAAGATGTTGAATCTTAGCTAGATCACTTTTTAGAAAGGATGGAAGATTTTTCCTAGTTGAGCGACATTGAAAGAGAAGCAAATAAGGAAAGATCGAAAAATGAACCACCAATGGATTTAGGAAGTGACATATGTTTTGATGCATTTTAGTTGTAATCTAACAAAGTAACACATTTTTTGTATGTAACGCACTGCATACTGTTATAAAATATGGTGGTATTTTTTGGACAATTTTTGTGTTTTGTAATTCTGCTTTGCATAATACCGTGGTTGTGTTCTGCATAATTTTTTGGTTGTTCCAGAGATGCATCTCCGGACACACCTGCTAATTATTAAAAAAAATCAACACAGGGGATCATCCGGAGATGCATCTTCGAATAGACCCTTATTTAAAAATATAAAAAAGTGCGGATCCAGAGATGCATCTTCGAATTCTATCTTGATTATATGATAGGGTTTGTAAGGTCCTTATTGATCTATAATTTCCATAAATAGGGTCTTTAATTCCATTTTCTTTATAAAAACCAGAATGAATCTCTATTCTCATCTTGCATTTGTGTATTTCAATGGAAGAAATCCCCCATTTTAGTTTAAGGTGTCCGAGGACACACTTTTCATCGATTTGAAATCTAAACGAATTACTCTCCTGCAATATCCATAAAATCATAAAGTTGTCAAACTCAAATACCATTCACCCTCAATTGACACCGAAAAAAAAGATACAATTCACCATTCTTAAATTGAAGACGCATGATAATTTAAAAAAATATTATATAAAATAAAACTAATATTTTGATCAATTTTAAATTTTTATGGTGGTTAGTGGATTAGATATAAGAGTATAAAAATAAACTCTTCTATTTTTGACTACTCATTTTAGTTTTTGCTTTTTCAAATCCATTATCCCCTACTTTAATTTTCTTTCAAAAATATCTCAATCCCTTCATCCTACCGTTATATTCCAAACAATGACATGAGGTAAGTGTGGAGACACTTTGTAATGTTGTGTTAAAGATAAAGCCACCATCATACATTCTTTAGATGGAAAGTGATAACATGCTACTTTTTATATAGAGATTCTCCATTGATGGTTAGTCTTCATAATGTGCCGTTGTTTTCAAAGTTATTGTCAACAAAAATTGCAACTTAATTAGTTAATATAGTGAAATTTAACCTCGTTGGAATCTTAGCTTCTTTAGTTTAAAAAAAAAAAAAAACTTATTAATAAAAAGAGATCATCTTAGCATAACAAATACAAATAATCATACACACAAAGTTTACAAAATCACACCATCCCTAATAAACACAAGATCTTTTCACCATTCCACCTTTGTTTTAACTTGTCTCTCTCACAACCATACTTAAAACCCAAACCCTATACCACATGCTATATCTCCTGATCAAACCTATGCCTCCAACAACTATTTTTGCAACAAAGTAAAATTGAACATCTTAGCCTCTTTAGTAATGGATTGCACACCGATTTTATATTTAAAACTTTATATTTTAAAAAGTTAATATAGTGAAAGAGGAGATGAATAATAGGGTAAAATATAAAATTATTCATGTATAACATATGAATATATTATGCAGGTATATAGTATAATGAATACTAAGGTGTTCATATTTGCATTCATATCTACTTATTTAAGCGGATAATTATTCGAACTTATGTGTGTATTTATTTTTTAAATTTTTATCCTATTCATTGTTGATATTTTTGTAAATACCCATTACGGATGGGCCAAATTATCATCCTTATGCTTATGATACATTTTCTTTAGTTCACAAGCTTAAATTCTTAAGAAAAACAACTTAAGTAACTACATAAGTTCAATAATAAAAATATTTTGCTCTAAATTTCAAAATCAAGTATCATATTTTGATAAAAAGTTTCGACATTAGTTTTTTTTAATTAAATATTTGATCCTAAACCGACTAATTTGAAGAAGACCAATCACACAATTTATTAGTGAGAGATTTCATTCAAAACCAAAATTTCTGTAACATGAATTATTTTTTTTCTCTTTCATCTCTTTCTCACTTCTTTCTTCCAAAAAAATCTTTCAATCTATAATTTAAGAAAATTAATTGTTGTGGAAAAGTCCAAAATACCCTTATTTTTGTAAATGATACCTAAACAAAAATGAAGTCTGTATACGGGAAAAAAATCTATTATTGACCTAAATATTTTTATATACGAGAAATTGTATTTATGATCAAATATTTTTTATCAAAAAATGGTATACGGGAAAAAATATATTATTGATATAAATATTTTAATATACGAAAATTTAATATTGATCCAAATATTTTTGTAAATGATACCTAAACAAAAATAATATTTGTATACGGAAAAAAAAATTATTATTTACGAAAATTGGTATTTATGACCCAAATATTTTTTATTTAAAAATGGTATACGGGAAAAATGTTATTATTGATCTAATTTTTTTCTTTTTTAACATTTTTATTTAAGATAAATGATATATCCAAATTTGCGTAACCGAACAGAACCCGTGCGTATGCACGGATTTGTTACTAGTTTAGATAAAAAGTTTCGACATTAGTTTTTTTTTAATTAAATATTTGATCCTAAACCGACTAATTTGAAGAAGACCAATCACACAATTTATTAGTGAGAGATTTCATTCAAAACCAAAATTTCTGTAACATGAATTATTAATATCTAGATGTATTTGAAGGAGAGATCTTGAGAGAAACATTCTCTCATTCCAAGTCTTTTTCATATATATTTTTTTTTATAAATCTGTAAATTTAATTGTATCAGTATTTAGATCAAGCTTTATCTAATTTAACCCATTAAGAATGGTTGATTACATAACTTTCGCATTATATTTTATTCAGAATTATATTTCTATTTAAATCATTAATCTCGACTAATAAAAATATTTAAATATAAAATTAAAAACCTTATAAAATATGTTTAAATTATGTTTTTTTAATGTCAAATTCGAATATCTAATTTGATTATTTTTTGATAAAAATTCATGCCACTTTATATTACTTTTTTGTCAAACAAAGGTCTAATCAATCTTTTTCCTCCTATTTAGGCTTCTCTATATGTGAAACACTTGATTCTATTCTACACTTTCTACATTGTTTTAAAGTGACCCAAATTAAATCCTAACAAGAAAACGAAATGAAGGTTGTGGGGGAACAAGTCCATGTACCCTTTCGGTAAAGTCCCACTGTGATTTGAGGAAGATATGGAACAATGCACATGGATCCCCTAACAGCACCTAGTGCCACCTGATGCCACTATGGACCCCATTGTCATGAATTAGGGTCCTATCATGGTTATTGCTTCTACAGTAGTTCATTGAGAACCTGAAAATATTTATGGTACAACACTACAATCATTCAACTTTGAGCTGGATTCACATGCATAACTTTTCATTTGCTACCATTTTGTTCAACTTTGATTGCTTCCTTAATGTCTTTGGTTGGAGTAGATTAACGAAATAATAATAACAATTAGAATCGCACACACACAACTGTGTATATTAGGGTTCAGAGTCTGATAATCACGTTTAACCTAACAATAACTCATTTTGTCCGATGAGTTGGAATTTGCGGACGGTTGAAATAAAACTTCTTGTAACTATAATGTATAACTTTTAATCTAGTATGACCAAGTCTTGTTTACTTAGGTTGAGTCCCACCTATAATAAATACACAAATGAGGTGATAGATCAAATCATCTTAAAGTGTAGTATAAAATATCTTTAAGAAGTTAAGGACATTGATTGATCCAAGGTCCACAATACCTAAAACCACAACTTATATCACACGTTTTAATTCCAATTTATATAAGCATGATCACTAGCTCATATATACATACACAATTTATATAAGAATTATCAAATGAAATGATTTGAAGATAATGGTCTAAGAATCTTGAAATAAAATGATCCAAAGATATTTAAGGATTAGTTAACTGCCATGTATTTATTAGTTGGCTAGCTTAAGAAATACTTCAAAACTTAACCGATTTGACTAGATCAAGATGACTTAATGTGTGTGCATGAATCATGACTATATATCTTGCTCTCACTTCCCCCATTTGTTAGCATGTGGGAAGAGGTCCAATATTAACTATAATGTCGCCAGTTGTGTGGGCCATTGCTTTATTTTCATATGCTATACCTGATTTTTATATTCATTTATAGAAGGACATGTGGTTTAACAAAAACTGACATGATGAAATTTGAATGGTTTTTATTCATTAACTCTATGTAGTGATTTAACTCTATTTACACCAACTTTTGGAAAACAAGTTTAATTTATTTTATCTTGCTCAATTTATGAAATAGAGAGACGAGGGAGATAGCAAGACAATGAAAAATTACAAAGCATTAATATCTTTTAACGTTATGCATCTCATAGTGTCTGACACATGTCAGTATTTGCCATTTACATTTACATGATACTTATATGATACGTATTATAAAACTCAAATAAATATTTTAAAGTTTTTTTCTTAATACTCTTTGAATTAGTGTCTGAAACTCGCATGACACTCAGACAATACATGTTAAATAACTCATACACGTGTTTAAAAGAAAGTTCTTTTTTTCTTAGACGAACCTTACACATTTTTTAGATTTCTTCCACGAGAACATAAACTTATCTTGTTCAGGCGACGAGGAATATGTCATTTTGGAGCCCTGCTCTAAAGAGGAGCGGGTTAACATGGTTAACCATGTTGATAAAATGAGTTTTTTTTACATGCATCTCCTTGTTATATATGACTTAGGGTGTTGATTTCTTTTATAATTTTTGAATTTGAGGTCCTTTAGACAATCAATATTGCCCATTCGCAGATATCTCACAGCTGATGTGTTTTCATAAGGGCATTCGAGATCTAGAAGCCATCTAGACGACGACTACTGATTCCCTCGATACTAGCGGACAACCATGTGGTGATAAACGACTTCAACCGTGATTACATGACCATTTACAATGCTGGAAGTCATTGAGATTTTAGAGGAATTTGCCATTATGAGCTACATTAAATGGTTGAGCTTGATCAATATGACGACTAGGAGAGGGAAAATATTGAATATTTGTGCAAGTTTGGTCTAATGCTTGATCATTATGGTTGAGCTTGATCAATATGACGATTGGGAGAGGGAAAATATTGAGCTTGATCAATCACTGTCTTTATCTAATGCTTATTTATCTTGTTTGAAGAGAATGGCCCCATGAACATTGCTAAGAGGAAATCTCTCCTTTCACGAGGAAAAAATATGAATGGGGCGAGAAGTGGCCTGAAGACCCTAAAAGCCACTTTGGTGGCATGCTTCTCAAAGGAAAGAATATGCTTGTTCAAAGGGGCACCATCCTTTCTCTTAGGCCTATCAGGATTCTCAACCTTGGGGAGGTTGAATGAGCTTCATCTCTGGTTCAAGGTCAGAAAGGCAAAGATGTTCAACCTTCGATAACCATCAATTTGGAGGATGGTGATGACATAGAACACGATGGATCGTCCATAAGGGTAACAAGCTCTAAGGATCCTTCAAATAGCATAATGGTGCCTCTGTTTAGAATACGTACTTTGATGACAAAAGTTTTATGGATGTCCCCTTCAATTTCTATGGAGACTTCCACAATGATCATAAAATGGCGAGTTAATTGGGGTCCAGGAAGATGTCTAACTTGGTAGAGACCTATATGCTAAGGGGTCTTATGGTGGAAAGTTTGATTTTTGACGCTCACAATCAGTTAGATAGGTTTGTCATGGACCTGAAGACCAAACTAAACACACTAAGGAAAACACTCACTTAGACCTAACAATCACTAAAGTCCATATCTAAGGAGCGTGATGAGGTGCAAAATTTTTTAAATGAAATGAAGAAATATTACAAAAATAAATATGAAGACACCAAGAAACTTGGCGAAGAGTTTTCCAAATAAATAGCGAGCTCAAGACCTCGAATGAGTCTTTCAAGGAGGAATCCCTCCTTAAGAAGAAATTGGAAGAGAATCTATCAGATTCCAAGGACGAGGTGGTCGATGTTGCTGATAGGTTATGTTAGAGGGCCTAGGCACATATGACCTTCCTCTATCTTGGCCTAAATTTGAGCGAGCTTGACTTTTTTCAAATTTCATAAAAGATGGCCAACTTATACACGATGAGACGAGCTTGATTATGAAACGGTCCTCCTACTAAGAAGGGGAATGTCCCTTCTCCAGAGGCTACTCCTCCTATCAACGAGGAGGTGCAATTTCAAAAAGAGGGTGAACCCCTTGTGTCCAGCCTCCTAACCCCTAAGATTTTTCCTGTTGTAATCTTGTATGTTATTCTTTATTTGTGCTTTTCACCCTTTGTATGCCCATTAGTAACAACACCCTTCAAGGTTTTTTTAATTAAAATGTTCACTCCTTTTGGAAGTTTATTTATGAAATTTTTAGGATTATGTATCTTATATAATTCTTATTACTAGGGCATAGTACTGGGGTGTGTTCCTCATTGGGATTTAGGCTAAGTCTTCGGCTTAGGTGGAGATGATTCCTTGTTTGGCATTAAGTGAACAACATGTTAAGGCAGAAATGACTCTTTATCAAGGTCAATTATAATAGCCTAATGATGCGACAATGAATCCTTCTCATGATCCAACAATATTTCTTGATAAGGTTGCAGAAATTCCTTCTTAAGATCCAACAAGATTTTTTTAATGATGAGGCAAGGATTCCTTAGCTTTCACTATCCGATTCATTCTTCACCCTCTCAATCTCGTGTTAAATCATTTTAATTAGGCTTGAAAGCTAAAACTAGAAAATAATTTAAGAGAAATTTCATCGTTTCGATTATCGAGTCCTGTCTAAATGACGATCCTCACATACAGGACTCACACGAATTTAATGGGACACGACTCTATGCACAAACAATATAAATACGGTGAGTAGAGGTTGGGACATCATATTGATAATACAAGTATACAATAAATAAATTAAAATGATAATATAAATAACCTATAAAAATACTTTAATTTAAACTGAAGACTTCGAGTAGAGACAGCTGGAAAGTAACTCGGTACAATTATGCCGACAAGATTATGATCCAAGAGAAAACAATACAAAATCGTAAGACTAATGGTGTGATAATCCCTCAATGCAAAGTATTATCACTTTGCAAAATGAATTGCCCAGAACTAATTCGCCAGAGCTTCCACGTGCAAACTTCGATAGCACGTGGTGAAATGTTGCTGTGTGGCTCTTCTCGTGATGGGGAAGTGAAGTCCTTGATTGGATGATTTTGATTTTCAACCATAGCTGGTATTAGTATTGGATCAGTTTGGTAAGATTGTATTTGATTCGGAACTCGTGGATTCGACGTCTTATACTAATAATACGCTCTGGTTCATCGATTTGTTGTTCTAATTCCTCACCTTGTGAGCTAGTGCTTGGCATACAATCGATGAATTAAAGATAAATAAAATTTGGTTGTCTTAGTCGATACTGCGCAACAAGGGAATCACAATATGACTAAATTAGTCCCCGACAACGGCGCCAAAAACTTACCACTTTATGGGTTCATATCCTTCATATCCCATATAAGGGTTCAACGATATAACATGATATAGCGACAAGGATCCCTTATTAAAGTCCAACAAGTTAGTATAATATGGTGACAATGATCTCTTAGAAAGGTCCATCAACATAGTCTGGTAAGGCGACAAGGATCTCATATAGGGTCTAGCAAGATAGTCGAATAAAGTGGCAAGGATCCCATATAAGGGTCGAACATGATAGCCTAATAACGTGGCAAAGATCCCTTGTAAGAGTTCCACAAGATACATTGGTAAGGCGGCAAGGATCTCTTGTAAGGGTGAAGCAAAATAGTATGGTAAGGTGGCAAGGATCCTTTGTAAGGGTCCAACAATATCTCCAACATATAAAGAATTTATGACATTAGTAAGTTAAGAAAATAGGGCGACCCATTGAAATTTATGCCCTTGCAAGGGTAAAGTGTCACCTTATCTTTGTTATTCATTAAAAATATTTTGATAGTTCATACATTGGCGAGATAAATGTCATCACCTTATTCAATCGAGAAGAAATATAACACAATTAACTATAATAATATCTCAGGTTTATCGAGTTCCAGGTTCTAGGAATGAGTCGTATATCTAGTTCTTAAAGCTTATATGTACCTAGTGGAACTTTTGATGCATCTAGTATAAGCCTTCCCAATTAGGAAGCAACTTTCTAATCCAAGTAGGTGTGACTACTTTCGTAAGCACCAGATCCCCTTCCTTCATATCCCTCGAGATCATATTGGAATTGTATCTCCCAAGTAGCTATTTGCTTGGCTAAAAATTCATGAATGTGTGGGGATCTCTCTAGAATTTTAGATCATGGGAGAAGGGTATATAAGTCACTACTTATTCTATTTGCACAAAGGAATTAAATTAAGTTAGCTTAATAATTGTTATATATTTCGTTAGTTTATAGAAAAAATATGAGTCTCCTTCAGGCGTGTCTTACCTTCTTCATTAAAATGCTCACGCAGTCATGGGGGTGTGTCAATCTCAGTTGATAACATGGTGTCTACACCATAAACCATTTTCAATGGCATTTCCTTAGTGGCAGAGTGGGTTGTATGATACACCCACATATCCTTTGCAAAGACTATATTTAAGTACAAATATATGCCTTGGGCGAGAAATGTCAAATTAATTAGAATAAAAAAGAACGGTATACCTCATGCACCTATTCGGCCCATAGACCTTTGGTGTCATCTAACTTATTCTTTATCCCATAGAGGATAACTTAGTTGGCTGACTCGGCCTATCCATTGGCACTCGATGGATAATTGAAAAGAAATTTGTTGGAATTCCCAACTGATGGCAGAACTCCACTGCAGTTGAGCTAGATAACTTATTCTTGTTATCTAAGATGATACATCTCAGAAAACCAATCCGTTAAATAATTCGATTCCAGTAGAAGCATCAGACTCTTTCTAGTATGACTTTAGATTCAACATCTTATTCTATCCACTTTGTGAAGAAGTCCACTCCCACAAGTAAGAACTTTAGTTGACTTGACGCTAAAGGGAAATGACTGGGATATAGGATTAAGTGGAGAATTCTGGCTAGAGCTTGATGAAGGTTTGAGTGTCTCTAACATATGTCTTATTTAATAATGAATTATGTGTTATCCTTCATCCCAATCGGTTAATAGTAATCAACCATCAGTAGCTTATAAGCGAGGGCCCCCCCACTAATATGGCTTCGACACACCCCTTAATGGACCTTTGTAAGAATCGTGGTAGTCTCATTCTCGCCTTGGAATTTGAGCATGGGGGAAGTTATTCCCATATTGTAAAGTTTCCTCAGCTACCATGGTGTACTTTGCTGCAAACCTTATGGTCCCCTTTGCTTTGCTTTTCCTTTCTCTGAAGGAAGTTCTTTTGGTGTCTATGATATTACCTCTTATTTCTCTATATTAGGTGATGCGTTTTGTAGAAAAAGTAAGTTATAAAATTATCGCATATACAGAGACTAGCGGTTTTAAAGACTGTTCACTAGCTTTTTAATATTTTTAGTAGATAAAGGGTTGTGTATTGATTATGATGCATTGGAGTAAATAACATGAAAATAAATAACAGAAAGTAAAATGGAGATTTCAGTGTTAATATTGAGAAAACTTGCTAGGGTAGATTCCATCATTACACATTTATCGTGTACGCTCATAAGTCATTAATATGCTCCTTTTCTCAGTCATTAATATTACCACATGTTGCTCTCATTTGTATTACCTTTCAGTATCAATGTCGTGAGATCGGTGTAATACCCAATAGATGATATATCGGACTATTAACCAATACAAAGCATTAAGTTCTAATGATTATAAAGCAGCAAGACTCCACACCAATCTATACTACAATATATGCATATAGTGAACACAAACCTATCTCTTGGTTCTAGTATCCAATATATGACTAACTTAGATCTAGTCATTACAAGCACCTTTTGATGTCATGCCACAACATGAAAACATGTTTTAGGTAGTAAAGCTAAAACATACATTAAGATTAAAGAGTTATCAATATTAAAGTATGAGTATAACTATATAGAACACCAAGATCTATTTAGTACATGAATATAATGACTACATCTAACCCCCAACAAAGATATTTTAGCTACACTTACTCATGGTAAGCGTAAACACATGAAACTCTGAGAAGTTAATCATTGAAGTGTGATCTGCCCTATCACTTGAGTAGCGCTTCCGCCTTCAGGTTTCCTCTCTTATTCTCATCTTATAGACCTACTTCAAATCTGTATTACCATAGAGTTTTACTTTGGCATGGTTTCAACATGCTAAATCGTTTTTTTCCAGTTCTTTTCACCTATTTTTTATTAAAGCATACAAGTAAAGCCCAAACAAGTATTTTCTTACTTTTCATAAATAAATTGGGAGTTATTACATCATTTGTTTCTTAAGTAAGTCAATAAATTTTAACGTATTAAACGTAAATCAGGAACTTATAAACTTTCCCCAACTTATCTTTTTGTTTATCCTCAAACAAAATTAATCAGATGATTCATAAATGTTTAAAATGGAGGTTTCTTTTGACAGGGGTGACTAACATGGGCCAAGAGTTTTTGATTTTTTGGTGGCATTGTGTTGTTTTTAAATGAAAGTTCATAACCAATATCATGATTATCCATTAACCATATCATACAGATGAATAATTTACTTGACCAACGTAAGATTTTTAAAACATGTCTAAATCAACAGTATATCATTCATCTTAATCGTGATATCATTGAGTATCTTTCAATGGTTAGTATTTCTCCCAATAATTCAGACAATGCATGTACTATAATAGTATTGTGTATCTTATCTAAGTATTATCACAAGTTATATCATCAGCCATGGATCACTAAGGTCTTTATTTTAATTGTAATGTGGCTGGACTTTACAAAAAATATTGGCTTTTCTTTGGATTCAAAAGCCTAAAGATAAGAGAGCAAAAGGTACCCCTTTTCACTAATTTCTCTTTCTTTGGTACTTGTTTTTTTGTATGCTTGACTTTGATTTTGTCGAGCATTTTTATTTTTGTTCTTGTGCCAATACTACTTGAGTTTTTCTTTAGAAAACTGTTTTCTTTTCTTTTTCTCCCCAAATTTTGTTTTTTCAATACCCTTGCTTTTATGTGCTCTCATACCCTTAAGATAAGGTAGTGAACATTGTTTTTATTTTCAAATATGGCTAATGGTTATAACTTTGAAAGATTTTTTTTCATTGTACGACTCAAAGGGGTTTGTCAAAGGATTCACACCCTTACAAGGTAGGCTTTTTAGGTCAAGTAGTTTTTTACTCAATACAAATAATGTCTTGTCATATCCATGACTTTCAAATATATCAAGTAATTAGCAAGACTAATTCAAAGTCTAGATGATTAGCATGCATGTCTACTCTCATTATTTTTAAAAAACATGAGGTTGCACACATCTCATATTACGATTACTGACGTATGTCAATGTGTTTTCTCTAGACAGTAGAAAAGTCAAACTTCGCATAAAGCAAAGAATTCATAATCATACTATATTTCACAAATAGTTAGGCGCCAATCATGAATGAAGCATTTAAAGATAACAAAACTTTTTTCATTCCACTTGTTCTTTAACCTTTTGTTGTAACCCTATCATTGGTGATTCCACACGTTTTTTTACTGTTGAGATCATTATTTGAACCATCTGTAGACAAACTTCCTTTTTGGTTGCAATTTTTCAAAAAATAAACAAAACAAAAAATTAAAGCTTAATCATGAAAATAATTAAAACAAACAGATATAGGTTTAGCTTGGATCATCTTTACATTCCACACCTTGTAGAAAAAATTTGTTTGTCCTTAGACAACAAAATAATGAGTGTTGCAAAGATGTCCTTGTCTTGCCTTGTGATCCTCGCTTAGCCCGCATATGCAACCAAGCGCGCTAGACGCACTAGGTCGCGCTTAGCGCTCCCTATATGACAACAGTAGTATATGATTTTTCTATGTCATTTTCTTCGTTTTGTGCATATTCAATTTGGAAGTAGATCACCCATAAATATCACAATATTCAAAATATGTTAGGAACTAGGGAGTGTTCATATACTTGTACAAAATGGCCACACACCTAAGTTCATTTTATATCTCATTGTTAATAATTCTACGTCATTAAAATAAAACATAGAAAATGTTCACGAAATACTTATACAAAACTAATAAAAATAGTAAAACTTCACATTGATGTTGCTCATGTCGTATCGATCAGACACTCTCGTCAACACTTTTGTCATACTCATCTTCCCCTTCCGCTTTTTTTCATCCTCTACTTGGGCTTCTGTTGCTCCTTTCCCGCTATCATGACCACTTCTCCCTCATAATGGAATGACCTATTATTGGGCCATTGCAAATAGCTACAAAACTCGTCTTGAGTGGGAACTTATTTAAACAGAGCATGTCGTTCATGCATTCGCAATTGCAACCTATTCAAAGAAATTAATATACAACATATTTTATTGAAAGCATCCCAACCATTAGAGAATCAAGCTCTCATAATAAGATCCATGCTATCAAAGCTTATTGCCTCATATTGAGGTTCATTAGGTGCAATTGGGGGTTCTTATGGTGCTGGTGGTGGTCACACACACACACTCTCTCTCTCTACTGCATGTGTAGTATCGTGTAATGAATGCCTCGTCCAGCTTACCCACATGTATAAGATGGTGATGATATGGAATGTTAACACCATGATGTCTACACAATCCCATAATCAAACTAAGGAATCCAAGGGCATGTTTCTTTGTAGAATCCAGAATCTCCCAAATTTTGTTAGAGATTACTCCGACAATGCCCACTTGTTTTCTATTCACTATGTACCATATCAAGTTATAGCAGTCTTCAGGATAGCGGATGAGATGTGACTTAATTGTATAATATTATTGACGAGGAAGGACATTTAAATATGTGCTTGAATAGTCAGGTCTGGTCTTTTGAAACGAACGATACGTCCGTTTTGTCCCAACTAATATGTTTTCCTTATTTCACAAGTATCCACGGCTATTTTATCATATTTCCAATTTTGTTTTGCCAATTTCCTAAAATATATCACGTAATTGTCTTCAATATAATGGATGACATCCAAGGGCGGATCTAGGTTGTGGGGGTTTAGGGGCTCATGCCTCCACAAGAATAATAATCATGAATACTAAATCATGTATATTAATTCAATATTTAATTATTATTTTTCTCAATTTCAAAATAAAAATTTGTTGTTGCTAATTTAAAAAATACAATCAGCTACTTATTTATTTTAATTATATTTTACCACATTCTTCTATAGCATTTTAAAAAATGTCTTTTAATATGAGTTTTAAAACCAATGCATTACATTATCTGTTCCATATTTTATAAATATAGTTGAAAGCGTTAGGTGTCAAATATTTTATTAATTATATATTTTTAATAACTATAAGTTTAAAAATATTTTGTTATGAACTTTGTATTAAATGGAAAATTTGATTAACATTGTAGTTAACATTATTAAAAAGATATATTATTGAAGTTTTGTTAAAAAAAATTCTATTAATATAATAAATAATAATAAAATATTCTGCTATCATCCTAAAATTAAGAATATCCAAATATTTTATTTGCAAAAAATTCTATTATCAATCAAGAGAATGAAAGTTTCTTCAACAAAAAGTCGAATGAATTTCAATTTTTAACTTTGTTTATTTTAAAAAATTTGTGATTAATTGAATTACAAATATATAAAAATTTCATATTTTTTTAATACAAAAGAAGATGTTGTGTTTACTTTTTTTAAAACATTGATAATATAATATAACTCATTCACAAAATAAAAATATACATAAAAAACAATTGTAATTTGTAAAAGTTTAAATTATTTTATCAACATTTAATTTTATCTTAAAAAAACTTTTTGCCCCCACCTACAAAATATAAGGGTTTAATATACTTCACCCCCTGCCAATATAGCGAGATTCTGTTTGGCCCCCTTGAATGTTTTTTTTTACCAAACGCACCTTATAAAATCCAAAACATGGATTTACCACTCCTTGTTACCACACTTGCTGACTGGTCAGTCTGATAGTGGACACGGTGGCGCTTTGTTATGGCTGAGTTGGAAATTTTGAAAAGAATTTAGTGATTAGGTTATGTTAGGGTTTTTGACAAATTTGGGAACGAGAAGGAGAAGACGGACGAACGATGGCTGAAGACAGCGGCGAAACGGTGGAATTTGCTGAGGTAAGTGCTCATTTCTTGTTCTTCACCGGTACTGCGTGTTTTCTTTCTTCTTACATTACGTTTTGTTTGCAGTTGAATGTTAGGTTTGATTGTTTGTTTCACCATGGAGGTGAATTTATGAAGCCTCGCGACGGTGAGATGATTTACAGAGGCGGGGTTACGACGCTTATTACTGGGGTACACATTGAAACCTGGACTCAGAGTCACATTCAAAAGGTAGTAAGTGGGTGGGGTTATGGAGTTGGGTCGTTTAGGTTATGGACGAAAATTCCTGAAATAGATCCTAACTTTTTCGAGATTAAGAGTGATTCTGATGCTTATGATTTAGCTGTGTTTGCCTGTTCGATGAGAGTAGATGGGAAATTGTTTGTTGAACACGATGCAGATAAACACAGTAAGAAACCTAGGTGTGTGAATGAAAGGGTAGAGTTAGAGGTAAGTGATGAAGAGCTTGTAGAAGGGATGAATGACAGTGAGGATGAGAGGGCCACAACTCTTGATGATGGTTTTGGAGAGGTTGATGTTACTTTACCAGTTAGTGAGGGGCCTGTTGTAGCTGGTTTGTTGACTTATCATAGTAAGAGTAAAGGTGAGAGTGAAAATAAAGGTGAGGATGATGAATATCTTAGTGAGGATTTACTAAGTTCTGATCCTGATGCCTCAGAGGAAGAAAAAGAGCCTAGGTTTGATAAGTTTAAGAAGGAGGAGCTTAATAAGGATTTCAAATTTAAATGGGGTATGGAGTTCAATAGCTTAGATGATTTTAGAGAGGCCATCCGTGAGTGGACAGTACTAAATGGAAAGGAAATTACCTTTGTAAAAAATGAGAGTTATAGGTGTAGTAATTCTACTTTGAAACTAGACAAGTGGCCACACAAAGTGATGCTTATTCCCAGGAAAAGATTAGACAATGAGGTAGCTATGAGTGGACATTGGTTGCCAACATGGGCTATGGAAGAGAAATTTCAGGTCACTCATGCTTATAACAGACAAGAGTTCATAGTTGACATTGCTAAAAAGAATTGCACATGTAATTTTTGGGATCTAGTAGGTATTCCATGTAGACATGTTGTTGCTGCATTAGGGTTTAGACAGCAGAACCCAGAGGAATTTGTTCATGAGTATTATACTAGAGACATGTATGCCATGTGCTATGGATTTGCTATTAGTCCAATTAATGGCACTGACATGTGGCCTGAGGTTGAAAGTGAAGAACTGTTACCTCCTAATTACAAAAGGGGACCTGGTAGGCCTAGGAAGCTAAGAATAAGGGAAAGTGGAGAAGAAGGAGCAAGAAGAAGGTTACCTGGTGTATCTTATAGATGCACTAGGTGTGACAAGGTGGGACACAATGTGAAGACATGCAAGAGCAAGAGACAAAATCAAAGTGCAATGAAAAGAAAGGTAATGTCACTAGTACTTGGATGTAACTGGTTTTGTATATAATGTAGTTTATTTGATTATAATCTAACTGGTTTTTTAAATGCAGAAGAAAATGAGACAAAATGTAAGTGAAGAAGGTACTAACAATGCTGGAAGCCAGTCTGCTACAAACAATGAAGAAAATGAAGATACCAAGACTGATTCATTGTTTGGAGATATAACTGATGAAATGATTAGCAGCATACCAGACATCCATTCTCAGGCCTCAACAAGTAACAGTATCAAGGGAAAGGGAAAGATGTTTGACAAGCCAATTATAAGGAGAAGGGTAAGTGAGAGGATAAAGGAGAACTGGTTCAAGAAGCCTAAACCATTCACTGGTCCAGGTTCTGACCCTGAGCAGCCTATTTGTATGGACATTGAAAAAGAGGAACCTTCAAAGAATACTCCAAAGAAGGCATCAAAGATTCCTCCAAAGAAGGCACCAAAGGGTACTCCAAAGAAGACTACTCCAAAGAAGGGAACTCCAAAAAAGAATAATTGAATTTACCTTATGTGTTTAATGTTGTTTTTAGACCTTGTTGTTTATTTTGAGTAGCACATGTGTGGTGCACTTATGTAATACTTATGCTTCCTGCTAAGAAAGTTTTAGTAGTGTTTTGAATTATGCCCATGATTTGGTGCACCTATTTTGTAGTGTGTTTTGAATTATGCCCATGATTTGGTGCACTTGTTATGTAATACTTTCTGCTAAGACATACTTATTTTGTAATGTATTTTGAATTATGCCCATGTTTTGGTGCACTTGTTATGTAACAGTTGAGCTTTAGTTCATTTAATCTTGCAACACCTTTTATATTTCACTTTACTTAACAGAAAGGTTACAATGACAATATTCTTTTCATTGAGATAAAATACACTAGAATAATTGGACATAAACATAACTTATTTTATTGGCATAAAATCAACAAGGTTTTACATCCAAATGCTACCCAAATATACAATGTCAAACAAGGAGATGTTAAACTAAGTAATACAATATGCCAATAACCAAAAAATAGAGAATCAATGCTGTCTTCTTCAGCCTCATATTAGCACTTGTCAGACTTGCAATCTTCTTCTTCAACTTCTCAATTTTGTTTGTTAATGTCTCCAACTTCACTGCTAGTATATCACAACTTTTACATTCTGGTAGATTCATCCTATGCCCATTGATATGGTGTCTGATTTCATCATCCCACAAGAGCAATTCACAGCTATTTCCAGACTACAAAACACAATGAAGAATTGTTTAATAATAAACAAATTTCCAGATAACATGAAATACATGAAATTGAACTTTCTACATGAAATTGAACAATTTTCCAGATAACACAGAAGCATACTTACCCCGACATTGTGGCATTTCCAGAACTTTCTATTGCGATTTTGAACCGTGTTGGTCACCCACATCTTCATTGGTCTGTCACAACCACATCTGGGTAAATCTGAAAACGAATTTACACTGCTACCATACGAGTTGCTTTCGGCCATGAATGAAGAAGATGAATCTGGGTGTGACGAAGAGGAAGGAAGGACGATGATGGATCAAGGGCAATGAGAAAGAGAAGGAGAGGAATGATTCACGGTGGAGAAAGAGAGAAAGATGAACCCTAATTTTATGAGGGTGGAGAAATAGGGATCCCAGTCAGCGCCACCGTGTCCACTATCAGACTGACCAGTCAGCAAGTGTGGTAACAAGGAGTGGTAAATCCATGTGTTGGGTTTTATAAGATGCGTTTGGTCAAAAAAACCATTCAAATGGGTCAAACCGAATCTCGCTATATTGGCAGGAGGTGAAGTATATTAAACCCTATTCTAGAACCGCCACTGATGACATCCCTGTTATATGAAACTTTGTCTTTCCCGAATCCAAGAGACTATTTTCAGTGGTGCGTTCTCGGTGGGTTAATTGAATAACATTTGTAAGTAAATAACATGATTATATTAAATTAGTTAATTGAATAAATAAAACTCTAGGCAGCCTGAGAAGTTAGGATATACATGTATATAATAGTTACTATATCTCGATAAGCTTAATGTAGCATGTAAAACCAAGCTAATATATTGTCTCTTACAAGCACTATGTTCCAAAAAATATTTAGTAGTTACAAAACGGCAGATATATATGCAAGTTTGTCGGGTAGATTTTCAAATACATGCATTCGTGTTAGGAGACATGAAGTGTGAGCTGTTAGTATATTTTAAATGCAAGTAAAACAAAACCTTACACATATAACAAAATAAGCAAATGGTTTTTACTAAACTATGGATTTTAATTGAGACAAAAATTTGTTCCTACCTCATCAATTTCAGATAATACAATAAATAGACGATGTCTGTCGCAACATGGATGCCACAATTCTTTTATATATAATCCACTTGTTACCTTTATGATTGCATATATGTACATATACTTTATAAACTGTAATTTTTGTTTACATAAGGTATAATTTTAATTAGGCTAAATAAAATGCAAACGAACAACAATGAATAGTTGATGCATGCTACAAATATCCCTTTCTTATTCGGCGAACAATAACTGGTACAGTATTTATTTGGTTGGAGGGATTTTTGTTGTGTTAAAAAGCTAGAAGCATTAGTACAACTCCTATGTTAAACCTTAATCCCAATTAAGATGTTTTGATAGTAAAAAAATACTAATTGCTCAAGCTTCTATAATCATGATGGAATTTGGGTTACTTAATCATGTAATTAATTCTTATTGACTAATTAATGTCCTTTAAGCCCAACTTTTGATCGAAACCATTTGGTAAACTAGAAAAAGTTTATAAATAAGATTTAGAGAGCCTTATGAAAAAACTAAATCTTTATTTATTTATTTTTTACATTTTAGAATTTTAAGCCATGAATGGCTTAACTTTAATATTATTTTCAAATCTCTACTTTTATCTTTTTGAAAATTTTCTGTAAGTGTGTTAATGTTGTTGGGATACTTAACACACAAGCTAATGAGCATAAAAAGGATAGGTGAAATTAGAGAGTGTTAGAGTGAGGAAAGAGTTTTGTTTTTATAATTGATCCACTCGAGAGTTATTACAGATATGTGTTATAAGACCATGTTGAGAATAATAAGTGTGAGTTGAAAATATTGTGAATAATAAATGTAGGAAAGTCTCAGATTGATTAAAAAAGTGGAGACTAGAAAAAGTATTAGTGAGAAAATTCACCCACCTATCACTTTAAAGTTTTAGGTGAGTATGTGCTTTGTCTCTCATAAAGAAAAGTCCCAACGAAATTAAAATACTCTATCATGTTGACCCCCAATTGATGACCCTACAGATCATACTACTGACTAACTAACTTATAATTAGTAACCACATACATAGTTAGTAGTAATCATATATATTACTAATAGTAACTACATGTAAAACCATTAGTAACCACATTTGAAGTTAGTTATAATTGTCTAATCACCTTATAACTTCTAAAACCGAATTGAACACAATACTCCTCCTAATTCATATTGTCTAATCTTCTCATTCCCATTAATTCATTTAGACCATCAAATCTTGCATGTTCTCTTCAATGTCTTGGTTAGAATATCTTCAAGTTGCAATTCTGTTTTGCAATATTAAATCTCCAATCTTTCTTTGCTGACTTGATCTTTAAGAAAATGGTAATTTATTTCAATGTGTTTACTTATCCCATAGCTCATTGGATGATTGTCCAAATTTATTGTTGATTTGTTATCTACCAACAACTTGATTGTTATAATATTATTGATGTTCAATTCTTCTAATAGGATCTCCATCCATAATTCTTGGCAAGTTACATATAAGGCTGCAACATACTCTGCTTCACAAGATGATAAAGCTATTATCCCTTGTTTCTTTAAGCTCCTTGAGATTGGGGATTCTCCAATCATGAAAAAGTAACCAGGTATACTTTTCATGTCATCTTGATCTCCTCCCCCAATCTGAGTTAGAATAGTCATACGTGTTAGCTTTGCTTCTAGAATTCTTCTGATTTAACAAGAGTACTTCATAGTCTATAGTGCCTTTAATGTATGTGAGGATGTTATTGGTTTCTCCAAGAATTTACTCACTAAGACAATACTTTGGAAAATATAAGCTTAGTGTTGCATATATATCTTAGTGATCCTATGATATACATGTACAAAGTTGAATTTACAAGTTCATCATTTATATCTTTCTTCATCATTGTATTTGTTTTCATGGGAGTAATTGCATGGTTGCAATTGCTCATCTTGAATTTCTTCAATATTTCACCAGCATATTTCTTATGGTGCAAAAAAAATTATGTTTTGTGTTTACAAACTCCATACCTAGAAAATAGGCCGATTTTCGTACATATGACTTTTCAAATTCATTCTTCATTCTGGATTTAAACTTTGCTAATTCAATCTCATTTAAACATGTGACTAATAGAGCACCCACATAGAGAAAGCTAAAGGAACGGGGAATGTGTTTGTTGGGCTGGTTGACAATGCCATTGATGGTGGAGGTGTTAAGAAATTCAGAAAAGGTAAAGGTGGACTGTAGAACAAGTTCGCTTTGAAGTTGTTTCAAAGGGCCAAAAGAAGAAGAATGGTGTAAAAGAGATTAATGAGACTTTATAGAGGTTTTTTTCCAAGTAAATTACCATCGTTACCCTATTCTCAAAAGAAAACATGTGGTGTGCCCCGACCAAGTGTGACTTTTCTTTTCTGAGACGTAATGGTGAAGTGGGAAGTTAAAGATTTTGTGGGCCATATTTTCCTGGGAAAATGGAGTAATGATGACTCCTGTACACAAATGGTGTTAAAGTGACGTTTTGGAAAAAGTGGTCATGATTACAGTGACATCAGCGCACTACCCTGAACAGTGTCAAAAGTTTTTCGATAAAAAGAATCCATTTTTCTCTTTCACCAAAGGCTTGGTCGAAAATGACATTTTTTGGGGGCAATTTGTAAGTTAATACTTTCAACACATTGGGTTTCGATGTGGAATAGTGTGTTCTGAGAAAGAACATGGCCAAGACCTGAAGTCACTTACCTGTAATCCGCTTATGTTTGTACAGTTGGACAATCTCAGTCGAAGTCAAGACTGTTGTCTCATGATTGGGGACTCAGCATTTTCTTGGCGAATGATTTTGAAGGTTGGATAACTTAAAACTTCGACTGCGACAGTTAAGCCGCTTACAAGAGGATAAGATCAAGTAACTACAATTCAAAATTTTCTGAATATCGAAGACATGTGGAAATCAATAATCAGCCCGAAAACCAAGTAAAAGGATACGTGTCGGACATGCATATCGTAATTGTAAAAAAAACAGTTATGCTTTTACTAGTATATATAGATAGTTCCTGTGTAGGGATCAGGGGTCACAAATTACATACAAAACTCTTTAGAACTAAAACTACCAGTGTCAAATAGAGAAACAAGTTTGTGAGAAAACGTATGATCTTATGCACCATTTTTTACTCATTTAATCAAAGCAATTGACATTATTTTCTTTGCATTTACATTACTTCCGTTTTTTTTTACCTTTACTCCATAACAATTTATGTTTCTGACTCAGTCGGTAATTTCACTTATTAGTTTTGTCTTATACTTAACTCATGAACATTCGAAAACAGGTTGAATAATTTACGCACAATTTGTCCTAGGATTTACTAGCCGATCTGCAAGTAACATTTCTAAAGACTAGCGATTGTTTACCAAAAATACCGGTCAACACATGTTGAGCATAAATGAAAATACAAACAAGATCAATTTCAATTTTCCAGCAAATATGTAATACGGTGGGAGAACTGACTTTTTAAATGTTGCGGATAGCAAGAGTCGCCACCGACTTTTATTTTATCCAATTGGAAAGGCTAAAAGAACAGGAAATACCTTTGAAAGATTTTGAGTTCGGGGGGTAGGTTATACAAAGGGAAGGTATTAGCATCCTTTGTATCCATGGTTGTCCATGGGCTCTTAATTGCTTAGCTCACTTTGTTTGAAATGTTTGAAAAGGAGTGTAGTGTGTGTTTAGAAAATATTTTGAATAAGGACTTTAACTTGTAAATAAGTGTAGCCTTTTGGAAATTGTTTTGAAAAGAGGTATGAAAAGTAATTTGAATTTGAATTGATTATGAGCAAGCAGTTAAGCGCTACCTACCCTAAGTTCGTCTTTCTTGTTCTTTAAGTCTTTCGTTTGAAGGGGCTATCCTACCAATTGTTTGGCAGGTAGTCCTTTCACTGGATGTACGGGTCATCGAGGGTCATCGTTTGCCATAAGGCTATTCATACCATAAGAACGGTGGGAAGTCTTAGGAAAGGATGGGAATAGTCATTTTTAGGCAACCAGTAAAGATACCTTAGCATTCGAAGGGACGGTCATCATTTATCGAGGCAACATCGAGGGACAAGATCATTTTTAATCGTAGGCAACTCGAAGGGACTATGATCTTTTATCGGAGGGACTATGATCATTTGAATCGAAGGCAGCAGGCTAAGGTATCCCTACGCTCGAAGGGACTTGACTATTGAATCGAAAGACAGCATAAGAGGAGTTACCCTAAAGGTGAGTGGGTACAACAATCACGTAAATTAGATTCCGATATTTTATCTTTTATTAGGCGAACTAGATTCAATTAATCGTTATCACTCCCTACTTTACTAACCACGCAGTTAATAGCAGTTATAATGTGCGGAAATTAAAGGTAGAAATTAAAGAGTCCTAAGTTATTACAAAAAAAAAAACCTTTGCGACCTATACACCTTCTAGAATTTTAAATGACAGGAAATTAAATAATTGAATAAAAGGCAAAAAAAAGTAAATAAAGGCAAATTAAATAAAAGCAGAAAATAAGAGGGAAAAATTAAACAGAGGGCATTCGATAATCAAAGGAATATGAGATGAGAAGAGAAATTACGCCTTGAAAGAAAATAAGGGTTAGATGTTTTTATAGTGAACAAACCTAAAAATAAAATTAATGGTTAAAATTAACAAACCTAAAATTAAATTAATTAGCCTAAAAATAAATATTAGCCTAAAAAACCTAACCCTAATTCGTGAGAATAAACAACATCTACCTAAGGGAGAAAACCTAGTGGGTAAAAAACCTAATGGGTAAAATAAACCTACAGGGTTGAAATACCTATACCTACAGTTAACGGGCAACACCTACCTAAAGGTTTTCTATGGTTATCTATGGTTTGTGAAGTTTAAAGGTTAAACCTAAAATTAATTATTGTAATTAAATTAAAACCTAAATATTTATCCTAATCCTAATTAATTAAAAAGCTAACCCTAATTAATTTACTTAAGCTAAAACTAAATTAATTATTTAATTTTAAACCTAAATTAAATTAAATTAACTATCTAATTATCCTAAAATTAAATATTAATCATCTAATTATCTAACCTAATTAAATAATAAAAATTAATCTTAATAGTCCTAATTTTAATGGTTAAGTGGTGAATTTGGTTTGAATAAAATAAAATAATAAAAAAAAGAAAAAACAAATTAAATAAATAATAAAAAACTGAAAAGAAAAGAAAAAGGAGAAAGGAAAAACATGGCTGGGGCGTTGGATGTAATGTTCCAAATCCCTGATGGAGCATGGTAGGACACAACTCTTTAGGCATTAGATCGGTTTGGATGGAGATCATACGGCCCAGGCTGGAGGTGCATCGTGGCGGCATGTGAGAGAGTTGCATCGAATCTGCAAGCAAACTGTAACATACAATTAAAAAAAATCATTCGAATCGCGTGGGGTTCGAACCCTTGTCCCAAGAGTCACTAGCGCTTCGCCTGGCCAATTGTTCTATTTTCGTTCGCAGATAAATAATCCAAACACAATTATTGTTAAGAAATCAATCCGTATTAAAAATTTTTAAAAGTAAACTCGCGCCCAATACTGTTCATCTCCCTCATTGGGCATGAGTTTCTTGCCTACGCTTCAGCTTCAGTTTTTCTACGAACTCAATGGTAGCCAAGTCCCTGCAATCCACCATCTCACACAATACAACACATAAATATCAAACCAAAGCGTGGTTCGATTATAAATTATCCTCTAAGTGCAATGGTATAATTAATTTGGGCCAATTTTGTATTTGAGAATTTTATCTTGATGATATGGCTCCTGGCAAAAAACAGCTTGTTGCGAGCTTCTAGAAGGACATGTAATGTTTTGACTCATATCTCTCAAATGGTGCATTTCTTGGTCTTGAGCCCAACATCAAAGTTGTAGATAATTGAATTTCCTGGAGAATGATTTGATTGGGGAATTTTTGATAAAGTATGAGAGAGATATGATCAATCAAAGTTAGGTTGACTTTCTCCTAGAAACCCTAATTTAGCAACTTCAAGTTTTGATGATTTCTGAGCTTTCCTTGGTGAATCATGATCAAACCTTGATCAAATGATGAATGTGACTTCAAAATATTGATGTTGACCAAAAATCAGGAGTTTTGACTGTATGATGACCATGGTTGACCTTTAGGTCAAACTTGTCGACTGTTGACTTTTTGAGCATTTGACTGAGCAATCTTGTGAATCAGAGCTTGAAAATTAGCATGGTGATGCTTTAAAGCATATGAGAGGCCATGGAATCCATCTGAGGTCTTAGAACTTGATTTGACCTTGAGAGAAGCAAAACCCTAATTGTGGGTTGATTGCTTAGGAGAGGATTAAGTGTGCCCACTCCTTAGTGCTTGAGCATTTGAAAGTCAGGTGGATCAAAATATCTGAAAATATTATGGGCAAATTTTGGGGTATGACAAAATGCCTCTGACTTCAAGTTCTTCTCCAGTTTCCTGATCTTCTTCTTTGGATTTTCATACAACTTCTTCCAAAATTCAACAGTTTCCAAGTCCTTCGTCTTCCTCCCATCTTCATTACAGCTTCTTCAACATCTTTTCCTTCTTCCAAGTCTTCACCCCATATGAATAAATTACAAGTTTCATGACTCGGCAACCATAGTCAAACATGCATGTATCGCTAAGAATAAAGCATGACTCTGCAATCATGAAGAAATCAAAAAACATTGGAGATGGAAAAGATATTAACCTGCCAATGTGGACATCTCCAGAAAAGCCTTCATTTGTTAGCTTCATTTTTGCAATGGAAGGACACCATACGATTATGACGCACACAAAATCTCCTTCGACGATTACTCACAGAAGTGGAGTGAAATGAAACATATTTGATAGGCCTTGAAATGGAAGACGGCATTGAAACGCCTGCGTTTTAATTCGAATGCTTGATTTATAGATTTATAAGGAAGAAGAAGAACGATAATAGGGAGGAAGAAGAATGAAATTGGGGAAGAAAAAGAAGAAGAAATTTAGGTTAACGTGTTTTACAGAATAAGACAAAACAAACTCTTTTAAAAAATAATTCTCAATCTAATTCATCTGTCAGCTTAACCACGTATTACAAAATTATCCTATATGTCAGTTTACATCAATTTTCGTTAGGGACATTTAACAAAAGAGACTAAATTTAAAAATAGAAAAACTTTAAAAGATCATTGTTTAAAATTAAAATTCAATTATAAAATATTGGCTTAAATAGTCCCTTGGTCCCTATAAGTTAGCGCGTTTTTGAATTTAGTCCATGTATCTTTTTTTTTTGTCTGAATCCTTATATCTCATTTTCACGTTGGCGTTAGTCCTTGGGGTTAGAATTCTGTTAAAAAAAGCTGACTGGGCTAACGTTGCTGATGTGGAAATGATTTATATTTATTTTTTAGCTTAATACGTTGCACACGTGTATATCTATTAGTTTCCCACCAAATATGTCAAATATTCAAAAATGTACATTTGCTTTTAGTCCCTGTAAATTAGGGTTATGTATGTTGGATGAAATTAGAATCTCTATGTCTGGGTTGGAGGAGACGGGCGAATGAAGATGGAGAAATGCTTGACTTCATGATCAAGTAACACAATCGCTTCAGTTCTTTGCTCTTCGTTATTTGTTCTTCGTTCTATAGGTGAGTTACTGTTGTTCATTATCTGTTGCTGAAACCTGTAAGTCATGGAGTTCACTGTGATTGTTCATTACGGGGGTAGATTTTTCAGGTTAAAGACTAACATAGGCTTTACAGACAACAAGCAACTTGAATCTCACTACCATTTCTGGTAAACAAGGAACACACACCATGAAAGAGTCAACAAAAGCTTGAGCAATTTGGCCTTCTTCCTTTCGCTTTCCAACTTCAATTTCATCTTCTCTTTTTCCTAGCTTCAATTTCTTTAATGATGCAACCTAGTTCCTGAACTACCTCTGAGAAATTGCATCCAATTAATTTTCTGGGTTCAGTTGATGTGTTGCGTTCAAGTTCATCATCCCATATGAATAGCTTGCAACCTAATCCCAAATTTGAACATTTCCAGAATCTTCTTTTAGGGTTTTCGATTGAATTTGAGATGAACATCCTCATTGATTTATTGCAACCACAAATTGGGATTTGAGACTTAGTGTAATTACCTATGCTCGATGTTGCCATTCAAAATTTGAGAAGATGAGGAAATATGTAAGAAGATAGGAGGAAGATGAGAAAATGAGCCCTTTTTGATTTCGTCCTCCTTATAATGGCCACATCACTAGGCTTCCATGTATTAAGCTAAAAAATAAATATAAATCATTTCCACATCAACAATGTTAGCCCAGTCAGCTTTTTTTTAACACAATTCTAACCCCAGGGACTAACGCAACGCGAAAATGAGATATAAGGATTCAGACCAAAAAAAAGATACAGAGACTAAATTCAAAAACACGCTAACTTACATGGACAAAAGAACTATTTAATTAAACCTAAAATATTTATAGGAACCCTTAATATATTCACTCTTAAATTAAAATAAAGTAATCTGAAACACACTATTAAATAACTTTATTTTGAAGGAGGCATACCTTTTTATTTAATTGCTTCTAAATATCTCAAGACTTTAAACATAAAGTAGGAAACGAGTAATAATTGAAATTTGAAACAAAACTATACAGTTGTTTTCTTGACCGTGCGCTTATTTGACCGTAGACCAAATTGAAAAAATCTGTGGATGTAGGGTTAGTACTCAAAGTTGTGTCATTATTATATCAACCAGTTTTGATTTTTGAACACCTCCCCTATATATCACCAATCATAAATAGCTTGTTCTTCTTTTTTAAAGCTTGGCACCAGCTGTGTAGTACACTATATTCTAGATTACAATAAAATCTTACTAGTACTAACCATTGTCATTGGGTTTCACGACAAATATCAACATGCATATATATTCAGGACTACAATTATTGATGGCATTTAGTATCAATAAATATAGTTTTGGTTTACCTAGTTTTGACTTTCAACAGTAGGTTATTAAATCATTTTAAAATTTAATAATACAAAATATTATAAAATTATTAAATATTTTTTAGAATGTAATAATTATTGTATGAAAAAAATTATAAACAGTTTTACAAAATTATTCTTAATTAATGGTATGAGAACTGACCCCCAAACCAGAATAAATCGATGTTGATAAATAAAAATAATAATAATAATAAATATGTAAGAGTATAATAAAAATAAATAACATTAATACTTAGTATTGTAAAATTAATTATAATATTATTAAAAAATTTAAAATAACTTATAACAAAAAAAGAGGGAGTAAAAAATAAAAAACCAACTCATCGAAATATTAAAGTATCAATCAATATAAATAAAAACAAAAAATTCAGAATTTTTTTCTTTATTTTCTTTTTAATTGAACATAAATCTATAAAAATTCTTGATTATCCTCTCAATTAAATATATCTCTTTTTAAAAACTCAAAAAATTAATTTTGAACATTCATCTATTTTTCTCTTTATCTTTAATTCATTGAAAAGCACAAAAATCTCAAGAACATAAAATCTTTAATTTTCAAAGTACAAAATTCCAACACACGAATTTTGGATAAAAGTGTTTACAAAAACAATTAAGTGTACATATTTATGTTCTTTCTTTCATCCAATTTCTAAACTCAAATTAGAAGTATTTTACTTTTGAAAAAGACCCAAATAATTTTTTTTGCTATTTGAATTCCCAAACTCTAGATTTACCATTTTCATTTTCATATTTTATTTCTTTGATTTTTATACCTTTTTGTTAGTAATAAAGGATATGTTAGTTTTAGGTTTTTCTTGAAACACTGTTGGTTCAATGGTTCAACACTGTTGGTTATGATATAGTTTGATTTTTTCTTTACCCACCTCCCTATGGGGTCACCCCCAGCGAAAATCCCAAAATACCCCTGTTTCGGAAATGAACTTCCGAAGCGCTTTTTTTTAAAAAAAAATTCCTTAATTCGGAAGTGCATCTCCGAAAACACCTCATGGGGGGTGTCTTCGGAGATGAACTTCCGAAAACACCTCATGGGGGGTGTCTTCGGAGATGAACTTCCGAAAACACCTTTGTTCAGATTTTGGGGGGTTTCGGAAGTTCATTTCCGAATTATGCAGAAACTGTGTTTTTTTTTTATGTTTTATCTAAAACAGTCTCGCATTTTAATTAAACGTAAACGCCAAATAAAATAAGCAATAGATAAACTGAAAATACTAATATGATAAATAAACAAAAAAAAATACTAATCCGATGAAAATAATATATACAAACCGAAAAAAATAAAAAAAGTGTGCTAAAGATACAATCCGATAACAAAAAATATATAAACCCGACCACTACTGGGTGTGCCTAAACCTCTCGCCCTGAGACCTCCTCTGCCGCGTGTATGTCGCCGCACGGCCCGCATCAGTGACGATCATCTCCATCACGGCGACTGCCTCTGGACCGCCCCGCTCCACGATACCTCGATCCAACGCGTCCTGCCCAATCATCGATATCCGCTGGCAGATCGACATGAGATCAATGGCGTGATCATCCTCGGCCTGCTGGTTCTCCAGGATCTCCTCGTGTGTTGGCCTAGGAGCGCCGGGAATGTCGGGTCTCAGAAGAGGATGTGACACCCGGTAGAACCATGTGACGTATCCCTCCTCACTGTGCCAGTCCTGGGTGACCCGAGTGAGACGGTACTCCAGCGGTACCACATGATCCTCCTAATGCTCCCATATGGCAGTGAGCTGCACTCGGGTCACAGTGTCGGGAGCAGCCTCAAAGGGTGACCTGGGTATCCGCTGCACGAATCCGAACTGACGCATGCACCGCTCAGGGAGATATCGAACCATGATGCCGGTCCCGCAAGCCAACCAGCCAGAATAAAGTGCAATGCCGTCAAAGGGGACAATCTGAGCGTAGTCGATGAACGGCCTCCAGGTGACGTCGTCGTGCAGAGTGCAGTCCAGGTATCCACGGTATGGTCCCACCGCATCGTTCCCCCTCTGGAGATCGTATCTGGCGGCCCTGGGCAAGGCGTCCACGTACGCAGGATCGAGGTGGTAGCCGTGGATGCGGGAGAAGTAGGAGATGATCCAGCTCTGAAACAGAAACAAGATAATGTATTAAAATTAAATACGAAACATATATAAATAAATAAATACGATAATGTATTAAAATAAAACGTACCATAAGCAGTGTGCAGGATCCGACCAACTGCCTCGTCCTCCAGTTGGAGGCCTCATTCAGCTTCTGGTAGAGATATGCCAGAGTAGCTGACCCCCAGTTCCACTGGTGAACGGTATCCAGGTCCATGAAATAGCGGAGGTAGGCCACGTCGACGTACATGGCACTCTTGTCCACAAAGCATGCAGCGCCTACCACATGCATGTACCAGCACCGGAGAGCGCAGCCGCGGTGGTACTCCCTGAATAGGTCGTTACCCTCCTGCTCGGCCTCGGCCGCCGCGTCCAGGTGGAACTCAAAATAGAGGCTCAGTGTGTTGAACCGGACATGACACCCAGAAGTCGAGACGCACTCCAGGTGAGCAACCTCGTGCGGCATGCCCAAATAGTGCATCATCCACTCAATGGCCTCGACCCTCTGGATCCTGGAGTGGTCTAACAGCCATCCCCTGATGGGCAGGTGGAGAAGACACTGGACGTCATGCAAGGTGATCGTCAACTCCCCCACCGGCAAGTGGAAAGAAGACGTCTCCTTGTGCCAGCGCTCCACAAATGCCCCCTGCATGCCGGTGCTGATGGTGGTGTACCCGGTCATGCAGAGCCCGCTAAGCCCTGAACCTCGCACATGGTCGTTAAACCACTGAGCTGCTGGTTTAAACAGACCGAAAATCTTCCTGGAGTGGTTCACCATTTTCAATGGCTCTCTCTCCTGTTAAAAAAAACAAATAAGCGAGAAATAAACGGTAAAATTATAAAAAATGGTGACAAATAAACGGCTAAGTTAAAAAAAAATACCTCTCCCTCCCAGATCCGCCGAGCGACGTGATCCTGGTAGTGAATCACCAGGGAAGTGTCAAAAGGCCCTCCCGGATAGCTATCCATCTCCTGCTCCTCCTGCTCCTCCTCCTCCCCGACTGGAGGGTCAACATCCGGTATCACCTCCTCCTCATCCTCATCCTCATCCTCCTCCTCTCGCTGGCGGGAAGAAGATACCCGAGCCAGCCTACTCCTAGAGCCTGAAGCAGATGAACTCTCCACCAACTCCTGTGGAACGCGCACACGGTGTCCCCGGCCCCGTCCCTGGGTCGACGCCAGCTGCGTCGCCGCCCGCTCGCGTCTAGCAGACGCAGTCTGGGACTCCCTGCCCTGTCTGATGCGTGCTGGCTGGTTGCCTGACATGTTCCTGTAAACAATCGAAATCGATTAATATGCGAGACAAATGAAAAAACAAAAAAAAATGCACTTCTGATACAGTTCGGAAGTTCATTTCCGAAACTGGGATGGAGGTGTTTTCGGAAATGAACTTCCGAAACACCCTTGCGCAGAGCTTTTCTGCAACCTTCAATGGCAGACCCCAAAATCAAAATTCAAACCTATGTATACACATTCTAAACATCCTAAATATCACTATAAACCTAACCTAATACATTTTTTGCTATTTGTAAACACCCTAATATACATTTTAATCATAGATCTTAAAATCAAAATGCTTACCTATTGAATAGATTGGAGGACTTTAGAATGTAATAGAGCAAGTAGATGGAGCCTTTGAGGTAGCTTGGAACTGGTTTGCACAAAAATCTCTTTGGGGTTGAGTTTGAAGAAGATTAGGGTAAATGATTTGGGGGAGGGGGTTGTTTTGCTTAATCTGCAAAACGCGCAGTATTTCGGAAATGAACTTCCGAAATGCTGTTTTCGGAAATGAACTTCTGAAATAAGTTAAATTTTTCAAAAAAAAAAGGCGCTTTCGGAGATGCATCTCCGAAAACACCTTTTTCTTACATTTCGGAAATGCATTTCCAAAGTCAGGGGTAGTTTGGGTTTTTCACCAGAGGTGGACTAGAAGGTAGGGAGGTGGCCAAAGAAATTTTCTATAGTTTTGGGATCATATTTTAAATGTTTTTGGATTCACCTCCATGTTGAAGTTTCTTATGTACATGAGAGTTTTTTTTTTTATTGTTTCAATTTGATTTGGGATGAAATTGAGAAGAACAAAATTGATAAACTGTTTAGGAAAATTTTCTTCTTGTTGTAACTTTTTAGATTTGAAATTTTGGAAAGAAAAAAAAAACGGTGAAGATGAATAATTCTTTTGAATAACACTTGAAAGAAAACTAAATGCTAAACTGTGTAAGAGTGTTTTCGGAATTGTAGTTAATATAGCAGAATTGACTTTGATAAAATTGATTTTAATATACTTGAGTTTAGTATAATTAATTTATATTTGAATATATTTATGTAAATGTGAGTTGAACAATAAATTTTAGTGTAAAAATTATTTAGATTCAATTCTAAAAATAGAAACTACAAATTTTAATTTCAAGTAGAATCAATTCTAGAGACATAATCAATTCAACTTTTGATATATCTGAAAATCATCCCGAATCAGATATATCACACACATTATTATTATTATTATTATTATTATTATTATTATTATTATTATTATTATTATTATTATTATTATTATTATTATTATTATTATTATCATTTTAATAAGATTAATTTATGACAATTGAATTAAATTTGTAAACAGATTCATTTCGCCATTCAAAAAGAATAGCCCCTCATTTTATTGCTAGCTTGCTTTGCATTTATGTGTAGTATATAGCATTACATGTCAATGTCTCTAGTTGACAAAAGTCTACTATTGCTTTACATGCTCCGCGCGTGATTAGTCTATCTTTTCTTTAATTAATCAAAATTTATTAGACAAGGACATACATATTGAACTTTTGAGTGAATTTTATTTTACAATGTTTATTTCATTAAGTAATCACGTTATCCATTACTTTCAGAAAACAAAATGACAATACATCATTTTCTAATTCAAACATTCATTATAGTAGGTTCCAAAAGAGTAAACGGTGTAAATTAACCCAAATAGAAATTGTTGAGATCTTTTCTATTTAAAATCTAGAGATAACCACATTCTAGATATCAAGTCATCTTCGCTAATTCAACTTGAGATTTAAAAATATTATTTAAATTTTTTATTTTTTTAATAAATTTGTGCTCTCAAAAACATATGTTAAAAAATGTATAAAATATTGTTTTAAAATTATAAATCTGTGCTCTCAAAAACATATATGTTAAAAAATGTATAAAATATTGTTTTAAAAATACCATTTTTAAAATTCAAAAACATAAATACAAATAATGATCTTAATGCCAGATAATTAATCTTTTTTTTTAATAGGCAATGGAATTCATTCAAAGGAGCACTAGGGGTGCTCAAACCCGATACAAGAGTTGCGAAAACATATAGCTTAGTTTAGAGAAAAGTTAACAGTGGCGCTATATACCATTCATAATAGCTACAGCAGTTTGAGATGCTTATTCTACCCGAGTTTATCCACTTCCAAGAGACGAGTTTTATGGAAGATAAACAGTCTTCAAAATTCACCACTTCGTCTTCAAAAATTGCAGCATTCCTTGTATGCCAAAGGGTCCTGACAACAGCCAGCCAAATCATGTACATCATCTCCCTAATCTCCTTCCTTCCTACCTTTTTGATGCTGTTAGGGTAGTCCTCAAAATCTTTCTCTGTTATCCAATGAGGGCTGCCCATCCAATTGAAAACAGCATCCCATATACGACGGCTAAAAGAACATTCGAAAAAAAGATGGTACCTTGTTTCAGTGCTGTTTCCGCATAGTTCACATCCTTTCTTCGTTTCTTCTATTTCAATTCCTCTAGTTGTTAATTTGTCCTTTGTTGGAAGTCTGTTTAGGATTAGTCTCCACCCAAAGAAAAGAATGTTGGTCGGAGCTCTCACCTTCCATAAACTTGCAATCGATTCTTTCATGTTCGTTGTGATCCAATTAGAAGTTTCCTTTTTTGCGAATGCTTTGTAACATGAGTTAACGGTGAAGACACTGTCGTTCTCCTGTGTCCAACTGAATGTGTCGTGACCATTTATCTCCGGTTCTATTTCGTTCAGCAACTCTAACAGCTGTTCCGCTAAATGATTATTTTCTTCTCCTTCATTTCTGATGATTTTCTCCATGTTCCAATGCCATTTGTCTTCCTCCCATGCTCCTGCTGCAGCAACGCTCATAGATGTATCAGTTGCGATGGCGTATAGTTCGGGAAAAGCATCATTCAACATCTGGTTTCCCATCCACTTGCTGCTCCAAAAAGGAATGCCTTCACCTTCTTGTAACCTGCATAAAACATTGTTAGTGAAACTGTTTTCAATGGTTGCTCCTTTGTTATCTAGGGTGATGAGATCTTTCCACCAAACTGAATCTGTTCTGCATATATCATTGTCAGTACTGGAGAGCACTTTGATTTGCGGATTAATATATCTTTGCTTCAATATCCCACTCCACAAGGCATGCTTTTCATTTAAAATCCTCCATCTCCATTTTGTCAACAGGGCCCTATTTACAATTTCTATATCTTTGATCGCTAACCCTCCTTCTTCCTTGGTCATGCACACATCCTCCCAGCTGACCCAATGAATACTAGGACAGTTCTCCTTTCCACTCCAAAGAAACCTGCTTTGTATTCCACGTAGCTCTCTAATCACCTTCTTTGGCATTTTGTAAAAGGAAAGAGCATATATCGGGATTGCGTTTAAAACTGAATTTATCAATACAATCCTTCCTCCCGCCGATAGATGCCTTCCTCTCCATGTTGCCAGCTTTTTTCTACACATAGTGATAATATCTTTCCACAGGCTGCTTCTTCGCGGACTAGACCCATTTCATACTTAGTGCATGAAAATTAATAACTTCCATAAATTAGAAAGATATTTTAATTAAAAAAATATATTTACTACAGTTATTATAATAAGCAATGATATTTTAACACCAAAATTTTAATATAAAATTTAGAGAAAAGGGGCTAAGGCACTCACGTTAGTGGGTAAAATATTTTTACCCTATCAATCAATAATAACTATATATTTCTCCATACCACGTTTTTATTTTAAAATTTTTTTAATGACATGATAAACTATTGATTCTTTTTTTATGACAGTGTATAACTATTTTACACTATCAGTACATATTCATTAAACTCTAAATTATGATATTATTTTAAATGTATTTTTAAAATATATATATATATATATATATATATATATATATATATATATATATATATATATATATATATATATAAATTATAAAGATAAAACATAAGTACTAAAATATATAATTTCATATACAGTGTTTAAATGTTTAAATAACACAGAAAAAACGACAAACCGCATCAGAAATTATAAATTAAACTTAAATGTGTGTAGCAACAAATATCTGATTATCCAAAATAATATTAAATGACACGCCGTTTCTAACTGATTAAAAGCAGGTGCAGATACATTGCATTTTTCGTATAGTGTTAAGAAATTTGACAAAATAGTTAATGAGAGGCTGAGAGCATGACTCACTGAACAAGAAAAGATCCCTCGGAACGAAAGAGCATGCAAGATCACAATATTCAAAATAATTATTTTATTTAATTATTTTTTATTTTATTAAAGAAATTTTATTTTACTTTTAACTAGTAAAGGACCCGTGCGCTCGCACGGGTCACGTAAAGTCGGTATAAATATTTAATATATTTAATATGTTTATGGTTAAAGAATTCTAATAAAAGTTATAATAATTAAACAAAAAAAATTCGTAAATAATAATTAGCATATCCATATTAATTTAATGTATAAATTTTTATTTGTTTTCAATATGATATTAAAATTGGATAAAAAAGTTCATAGTATTATAAATAAATAATTATTATAAAAACAATTAAATAAATAAAGTTTTAGATACTGTAGAAATGATGTACTAATGTGAAATAGCGGGTCACGTAAAGTCGGTAGGAATAAACATTAAACAAAAAAAATTACGGTTAACGATTTATATAAAATAATATATTAATTAAGATAAACAATTTATTCGATGATAATTAAAAATTCAATATAAATTTAAATAGGTATTTTTAATTTGTTTTTTGCTATAAATATAAAGTCATGTTTGATGCACTAACATGTTTAATAATCTATGCAACGAAATAATTAAGTATTTGTATTACATTATATAATAAATATAAATCAATCAATTATTTTCCCACCCAATAAAATCATTTGACTTTTAGATTATGGTGTGAAATTAATTATTACTATTAAAAAGATATAATTAAATTTACTTCTGCATGTACAGAAAAAGGCATTTCAACAGTTTCCAAAAACTTGTGCACGTTTACCTACTGAAAGGAAGTCTAACAGGTAATGGGAGTTTGAGTATATATAGTACAAAGGACACAGTTTTTTTCCACTCTTCAAGTACCAAATCCTGAAACCTAATCCGTGAGTTGGAGATTTCACAAAATGGGTAGCTTCTCCCAAGTTGCAAAGGCTTGCAGGTACTCTTCGTTCTTTTTTTTCTGTAATCGAATCTCATTGTTTCGTTTGTTTGTTATGAAATGTCACTTTTGTTCATTATTTTTTCTGATTTTGCAGAACTATGAAATTTTTTGTTGTTCAAGACCCAGTCAAACGATTGGCGATTAAAAGGAGGATGAAGCAAAGATCGAAGATGTTGCGGATGAGTTTGAAGACGAAGAAAGAGCGGATTACCAAGTTGTGCACTGAGTGGGCTTTGCATGTGATGGATGGTGTTGCATGCGCCTGGCAAAGGGGAAGTAAGATTCAGAACATAGCAGGGGTGTGGCAGGATGAGATGCTTGGAATCAGGTGGTCGGGGAAGCATCAGGAATTGAGGGGTGGCTTGAGGTTCGCTGTACTTGAAGACGTGGATTTTTTAACGGATGTTCTGGGAAGTGTTGGACTGGAGATAAACCCCAGAATGATAGAAATATCGAACTCAGTGTATATTGGGAATTTTTTCTTTGAAAATGAAAGGTATAAGAATGTTATTATCCGATTTTCCGAAAAGGCATGCTATTAGGTTATATGAATTCAATTTAAATTTAAGCATTAAGTCTGTGTATGTTGTTTAAATGACAGAGAATGGATGATATGGACAGAGTTGGTGGAGAAGCTGAAAAGAATGGTTAGATATATGTTTTACGTGTTAAATTATTTGTTGCTGTCATTGTATGTTTCTGAAAGTTAACAGAAAAATTATCATTCTGTTGTATTGCAGGGTTAAAGAATATGTGTTGTTGGGTATTGATGGCTATGGTGAATGAAGAAGTGCAAAGTTTTGGAAGAACAGTAGATTGTTTTGGATGATGTTGTTGGGCTTTTTTTTTTTTCTATTTCAGTTGTATGTGGATTAATGTTATGTTTAAGACTTTTTGTGTTTGTTATTCATCAGTTTTCTTTGGATTGAAACAGCTAATGTTATCCTTGCTACTCTATAATTGCAATATAATAGTCATATGCTTTGCAACAATGTGTGAAAATCAAATGGATGAGCATGGTTTAAAATTATCATTTATGTACTCCTGTTAGTATAATTTGGTTATGTTTAATATTTTACTTATTTTTCAACATAAACTTCAAGTTAATAGGAGAATGGGAACTCTGATATATATATTGAAATATGCACATAAGCATATCAGTATGGCTAATAAATCTTGAAACATGTATTATAGTTTAGTTAAGTATGTATACAAATATATATATAACTTCCCAATGTTTTTGAAACATATTAGTAAGTGTTGAAGAATAGTAATAAAAATGTTTTGTATAATATTAAAATTAGTGGGATCAATAAGCAAAGTAATATTAGAAACTATAAATTTCATATTAGATTGTAAAATTAATTTTTATTTAATAGGCGAGTGGAAAAAAAACAACTTGTCAACTTTTCTTAGTAAAAGATATTCTTTTGTGTAATTAATATTTTTAAAAGAATTATATATGGATTATTTATCAACTATTATTTGCATAAACTTTAAATTATGAATAATATATATGTTGATAAACACACATAAGGATGTCAATATGTGTAAAAAATATTGTAACATGAATTATAACTGAGTTAATTATGTATAAGAAAAGATATATAAATTCCTATTGTTTTTTTAATATGTCACAAAGTGTTGAAAAATAATAAAAATAGGTTGTTGAAATTTATTTCCATAGGATTTTAAAATTAGTGGGATGAATAAGCTAAGTAATATTATAAAATATTATTTTATTAAACTATTTAGTAATTAATTTACAATAGATGTGTGAGTTGAAACCAACATCTTGACAATAATCATATATTGAATATTTATCTACAAATATTTACATAAATTTTTAATTATTATAACATTGGTTTGATTTATTAAATGTGATTTTAAAAAATAAATTTTTGAAATAAAGTAGGATTGATAGAAACTATTTTTTGTTCCTAAAAAGTGGATTTTAATAAAAAATATATAATGTTATGTTTTTTAAAACACAGCAAAAATTAGAAAAGAGTAAGTAATAAAAAAAACAAAGGAAATCTAAATAAAACTAACGTGTACTGCATGGAATAGGTAGAGTTTAAAAAAAGTATATGCATGTATGTTTGGATTTAAGAGATAGAGATAAATTAAATGGCTTTCTTTTCGTTAGACTACAAAGTGTTGTTTTCAAATTAATTAGTAAATGTTTTGGTTACACGGGGGATCATAGGTAACAGTCATTATTGATTGAGATAGGGGTCATTTACTGAATAAGTCTAGGGAAAAGAAAAAGGAAACGTGCAAAGTTGAGTTATAACATATTTTGAACTGTTTACATTACACAACTTCTCTCCTTCTCATTCCAGTCTTTATCAAAACACTTACATCACTTCTGGAGATAGCAACAGTCTTCGACGATGAGGTTTGGAAGAAAGCCAGCGTATGGGTGGTTTCCAGATGAGGAAGAAGAAGTTATCAGGTTAGATACATGAATTCCTATTTAATTTATTTGTTTTGGCATAAAGTTCATGTGCGATCTAGTTAGGTTTTAGGGTTTTTTTTATTTCTGATGCATGCTAAAATAGATTTGTTTGATTAAAAGATCATGATGTGAATGGAGTTTACTGTTTAATATTTCCCAGATCAGGTCCTCGAAACGTTGTGGGGGGTCAAGTTGTATTGCAATTTTTGTTTGCCTGATTCTGTTAATATATGAAGCATAGGTGTTTTATTCTGGGCCAATAGTGTGGTGTTATATATATTTTAAAGTTGTTAATCTTTCAAATATTCCCTGTACATGGTATATTTGGGGTGTTAATCCGTATTTGGGATTAATAATGTGCTCATGCAACTATAATTTTTCTTTCAGTGAGGAGGAAGCAATGAACGAAATTCAAAAACTCGTAGGTGAGGTTGAAGATGGCTCAGCTTCACAATCATCTGTCAGGTCGGTGAGAAAGGGTAAAGCAAATTCTAAGAAATCTGTTAGATTTGCAGAAACTTGCAACAATGTCCCTGCAGTTGTTCCAAATGTCAACAATACTGTTGTTCCTATGAGTAGTGTGAAGCTTGAAGAAGTTGATGTCCCCCTTGTCTCTGCGAACGATAATGTACAGACTAACAAAAAAACTGAGAAGTCAAAAACTGTTGTTGATAAAACAGTTGGGAAGAAAGCAGCTGAAGTTGAGAGGAGGAGTAATAGCAAAAATCTTGGAAGGACTGCCAACTTAAGATCTGTTACAGATGGGAGTGAGAGGAGCACAATGAAACTTGCGAAGAAGGGGAAAAATGTTTCAAATGTTAGGATAAGAATGTGGGGAGGAAAGCCAACATACTGCTGGGATATTGCTATAAAGAATTCAAGAGTAAAAAAGGATAATGTCCAGGTAAGCATACTGAAAATCGACCACATATTTTAATACTTTGCAGATCTCAAGTGTTTATTCAATGAAAATTTGTGTTGTTGCAGCATTTCCCTAAGCAGATAGCAATAGACTGCTTGGCAAGTAATCAGAAGGAGGTAACTATTAGAGATTGTGATTTGAAACAACAATTCAAGTGTACTGTGAAGACGGCATACCGCAACGGGGCTCCGAGTCCGGCTGAGAAATACATGACTAAAGGATGGTACGACTATGTGAAGACCAAGGGGTTCAAGAAAGGCGACACACTGACTTGTCAGTTGGCGAGACATGGCACTTTCATTTATGTTGCGATGAAGAAGAAGTGATGGGGCTGTTGAAAGGTGGTGGAAGTACTTTGCTTTTTTTGTCTGTTGTTGAAGTAGTTTCAAAGACCAAAGTCTTTGAATTTTTTGTATCTGGTGGTGACTTTTATAACTTATCTGAACAATGTTTTTTGTTTCCCCTATGGGTTGGTACTTTGCTCTAATGTTGAATGACTTTATCAAGACTACTATTATGGCACATGCTAAATTTTGAATGGTTATATGTTTTGCAAATCCTTGTGTTCTACATACTTCATGGTTGCTCCTTTACATTGGCCATCATGATTGGATCATGTGTGTTAAAATAGTTTATTTACATGAATTATATATGAAATGTTTTTTTAAGAAATTTTGTTTGATAAACAATTTACCATGTTAAAACCAAATTACACTTTATAAAGAATACATATTATACAATCAGCTTATATATATAGCAACTTCAATTTATGTAGGCAAACATATTTATTAAATGTATGGAAGGAAATATAGTGTCATGTATATTTAAAGGTCTGATTTGTAACATCTACTAACTACTAAAAAAATTGCAATAATTAATTTTTTGTTATTAAAACTCGTTTACCAAACATGCTGGATATTTGTACATATAAAAAATGTAGGCCCATCAGTGTTGTCTGGCCCAAAAAATAAGGGTTATCACTATCTATCTATATATAGAATTTTTTGTCATAATGCATCAGAATTGAGGTCCTTATAAAATTTAATTCTGATATGGTGAAGTGGGGAGTTCCATTCGTCCCTTCTCCATCAAGCAGGTAAGTATAATTTGCATGCATGTTGTAATATAATAAATGGATTCCCCTGTTTTCTAAAATCTTTGCTTAATAGCAGTGTTATTCTTTACAATTTGTGTTTCAGTGATCCTGAGAGAGACAGTCTTGAATGGGCTCATAACATTAACAAAGAGTTTGAGCAAGAGCAGGAAAAGATGTTTGAAACACTCATAAAAGATGGGTTTCTTACTGAAGCTGAGTGCATGGCTGATCACACCGGGGAGGTAAAGTGGAAATCTAATATCACAGAAGCGAACATGCGAGGCCAAAATGCTCTGGTAAGTTCAAAACCCAGTTAAATCCACTGCCGTATATAGATCTATATATATCGTGGGTTAATAAGTAGGAAGTTATAATGCAGAATATTCCAATGGAAATATCAAGGACATGTTTTCGTAAAGACCAAAATGCAATAAGGATGGTAGATCTTATTGACGGAAAGGGATATCACTGTCGTATTCTTAAGGCTGGCAGGAATGAGTATGAGAAACGTATTGGAGTTGGTTGGTACGAATTTGCAAAGTCAAAAAATCTTCAAGTTGGAGATTTCATAGAATTCTCCATGATTCCATTTTCAGATCTGATGTTTGCGTTCTTGGGGAAAAAAGTAGCTGATTAGGATGTAAAGATGTTACTTGTAGCTTTAAATTTGTTGTTGATGGTACTTAGATTGTAATCACAGATGGCTCTGTAATGGATTTAAATTATGGTTATCAACGTGAATATTTTTACTATGCTAAGCTTTGAATTGTTGATGTTCTACAATCATTGATATTATGGCAGCTATAATTCATCGTAAGTCTTCAATCCAGTTGTACAGATGAAAATAAATTATCAGTATGCAAAGATGATATCAAATCTTCCATTCATGACAGTTAATAAGTTGTTTAAGTTGTAAGCTAATTTTAGGCAACTGAGCACAAAACATATACCAATAACAACAGGTCCATAAATATTGCAAAAACTTATAGACTACACATTTTCAAACACTTCTTTGAAGACAACATTTGTTGTGGTGGTCAATGGAAGTTTCTCCTTATCATGGATCAAGATTTTAAGGCCTTTTCTGCTCTTTACTCTTGAAACTGCAACATATAACTGGCCATGGCTGAATACGCTCCTCGGTAAATATATGCCAACATGATCCAAAGACTGACCTTGAGATTTATTAATAGTCATAGCATAACAGACTGTTATAGGAAACTGTCTTCGTGTCATCCTGAATGGCCATGGCGTCTGCGTTGGAGTAATGTCCATTCGGGCAATATAAATGATACCGCCGATGTTCTTGCCTGAAATGATTTTAGCTTCGATGACATGATCAGCCAATCTTGTAACGATTAGACGTGTTCCATTGCATAAGCCTTCTGCTTGATCAATATTCCTGAGCAGCATGATTGGAGTATTTACTTTCAATCTGATCCTATGATTAGGAAGTCCCGACGTTCTCAGTCCATTCAGAAACTCAGGAGTTAAAACATCAAAACATTCATTGCCATCACCATCATGCGTGTCGACTGAATCAGAGCTTAGGTATTCTTTTTCATCCCCTGAAAATGCAGTGCCTTTATATTATGATCTCTTAAAGATGGAAGTGAAAAATCGTCGGATAAATTTTCACAAAAAATTAAATATTACCTGGAAGATTGTCTAATACATAGTGATTTATTTCATCTACTGTCTCAATTGTTCCAGCCAATATTGCCCTTGACTGCAGAAAAGCTACATTATTGAATTTAGCTTCAAAATTTGGATAAGTGTTTTCGAATATGGCTCGAAGGGGATCATCGAAATTAGATATCAAAATATCTGCTGGGATATCAATATCAGCATAGCCATCGTTAGGTTCTGCCAGTTTTCCATCTCCAACTTTTAATATCCAATTTGAAAACCGTTCTAACTCGGATGCCGATATGGTCGTCCCAGATTGCTGAAGCCTCATGTTTTTTGTAAGTTTCAGAACCTTACAATGATCCCAAATGTATGATGAATTGATAGTTGCATGAATTATATCTGAACGGCTGCCTCTTGGAATAACCGGTAGAATCTGTCTGAAATCCCCACCAAACACAATTACCTTCCCACCAAATATTTTATCAGATGACCTGGTTCCACCCATGATATCTCTGAGTGTTTTATCCAAAGCTTCAAAACAAAATTTGTGACACATGGGAGCTTCATCCCAAATTATCAATTTAGATAATTTTAGCATGTTACCCCTGTCACTACCCTTGTTAATGTCGCATGTCGAAGATTCAAGTGTGGGGATCGGAATTTTAAATTTCGAATGTGCCGTTCGACCACCGGGGAGCAAAAGGGATGCAATACCTGAAGAGGCAACTGTCAAGCATATTTGTCTTCTTGATCTTATGTAGGAAGCTAATGTTCTCCACATGTATGTTTTCCCTGTACCGCCGTATCCATACAAAAAGAATACCCCTCCGTTCTGGGTATCAACAGCTGTCAAGATTTGTTTGAACACATCTCTTTGTTCATCTGAAATAAAGTCAACACATAATTTAGATGCTTCATATTAGAAATATAAGTTTCTAAGTTATATGAAATTCTTCTGCCTAATTGATGTTAACTACTATTTACACCTGTGAGGTTATTATACAGCGTATTAAACTGTTGAAGTTGTTCAGCAGGATCGTAGTTTCTCTCTTCGTAAATTAAATTATTTCCAAGCTCCTCATTTATGTAACCATGTGGTTTTGGCATTCCAGGAAAATCATTTAAACTCTTTCTACTGCGTTGGAGAAGTTTTTCAATTTCAATCAACGTCAGATTGAGAATTTCTTCATTTGTTAGGCGCAGATCTGTTAAATGAACAAAAATAAATAAATCGCTGGTAAATATTGGAATAACATAGTAATATTATGTGTACTTAATTACTGTGATCATATTTTTGTAATATACCTCTGTTGTTTGCAATCCTTTGCTGAGAATACAGAATTCCATCAGATAACAGATGTTGAGTTTTACTCCATACATGCTTTGGCCTATTAATGCTACTTGACAATAACATGTGAACAAAAAGTAATCTCAAATAATGTCCAGAACCCCAATGAAATGCTTCTGTTATTGCAGCTATGAATTCTCGATCATCCCCAATAAATCCCATAGCAAAACATGCATCACGGAAAGTATCGTACCTAACATTGTTTACTGTCTTTATTTCATCGTAGCTTTTCGGCCCTTTCACATGTGTTAGCATCATCCTTAGATAGTACAACTCCCCGGTAGTTGGAGGAACCCAAATTAGTCTTCCAATTGTGTATCCCTTTTGTCTGGGTTTCCACTCTCTTTTTTTCTTAACGTATACAAACTTTGAAACAAAATTGCTATACGTTAGTTGGCGCGCTTCGTCGTATTTCTTGTTTGCTTCAAACCATGAAGTGAACATCGACTCAGTAACGCTCGGTTTATCAAGGACTTTGGTAATGGGACTGACATCAGTATAAAAAACAGAATTTTGTCCCTCCCCATGAAAGTGAAGTCTTTCTACAGCTGGTTTTCTTCCATGAATGGAAAAACCATAAATTCTCCAAGCAGCTTCACTTGGAGAAACGTACCTACAGTCAATATACTGCTTTATTTCATCGACGGTTTCGTGTTGCGAAACAGATCCATCTTCATTCATGACAATTGCAGCAGTTATTCTGTCGTATCCTTTGTTGATGTATTTAAACAAATATTTGACGGATGTGCTTTGATTGCACCATTCCATATTAATATGAGCTCTGTACTTCAACAATAACTTTGCATTGTAAGGAACAACAAATCTGTTATCAATCTCAATTCCATTCTTAGAAACTGTGTGTCCGTTGTCCCTTCGTCTATACACCGGATATCCATCTTGATCAACGATCGTATCACGTCTGAAATCTTTAGGGAAGTATTTAGAACATTTTCCTTCCTTCATACACGTAGAATTACGAAAAGCATTTCCGCAAGGTCCGTGTATCATGTGAGATTTGACCAAGTTATATAACTCTTCGTCGGTGTCTTTGTTTGGTATTTCTGCTGATATGATACGATCAATGTCAGCGGGTGTTGGGTACTTGCTCGACGGATGAAGGAAAATTAATATGTGCGCATGGGGCAACCCTCTTTTTTGGAACTCAATTGTGTACATATCTACAAATATAAAATGAACATATTAGCCTATAACATTACATTAAAAATGAATAAGGAAGTTAAATTAATCAAACTTACAAATTACTTACACGCAAGAACCTTTCCCATGATACTCTTTTTAGTCAAATCGGACAGTAACGAATCAAATTTCAATTTGAAGATTCTTGTTATGAGATCCGGACGATCAGACGCTTTCAGATTTGTAGAACTTAATACGCGCTGTATTTCTGGCCAATTGGGATTACATGTGAATGTAATAAACAAATCAGGAAATCCAACATAACTACAAATTGCCATGCCATCGAAATATAACTGATCCATAAATCTACGGCTTCCAACATACGACGAAGGTAGGACAACTCTTTTCCCTGTAGCTGCACCACGTGTATGTCCATTTGTCCTAGCATCTGCAAGATGATCATACTTCCCTACTCGTAGTTTTGACTGATTCTTTCTTAACCATCGAAGTCTCTCGGATTCCATCATTGTAAAACCATCTACCAAAAACTGTTGAAATAACCTCCTTGACCTGAGAATTGTCTGTGCCTCGTTTTTTCTTGACTGAATCCTAAAGGCGAACCACTCTCTGATTGTAAGTCTGTTTCTCTTGGTTGCATCCTCCCATGGAACATCGTCAATTTCCGATACCGTGGTCGTTGTTTCTGCATTACGGACCGCTGTAGATCCTTTATTGCGGTGCCGTATGTTTGGTCTGTAACCATCTTCGCCGTAAGGGAAAAGTAAAGGATATTGAAAACCCAAATAAGAAGTGTGATATTCATCTATTCTCTGAAGTTGGCCACATTGTTTTTGCATTATAATATCCCTTTTTTCGGCAGTATCAACATCACCAACAATGAGAGCAGCAACTTCTGAAACTGTTGGTTGATTATATATTCTTCCATCATTTTGACGATCAGAAATGAGACGGAGTTTTAGATCTGCAACATTTCCTTGAGAAAGTATGTCCCTTGCCATCTTGAATGACTGAGCATGAACATTATGTTCATATAACATTGAAGACAACTTTTCAACTATATTAATATCAACTCCGTCCCTTTTTCTGCAAAACATCCAACATATAGAGTTCAGAATGTTGAGAATTGCAACAACAAAATAATATACAGTGTTGAAACAAAGATGTATAAAGTAAAAACCTGAAAATATCAAATCTATTCTGAACTTCATGTTCAGTATCGTATATATATAGTTGGGCAAAACGGGCCTTTTCACCTGGCAAAGGTAACATGCTGCCTATACGATGACATGTTTGACCTTGAATACGATAGTTAGGGGGACCTCTACCATTATTAAATCTGTTATCCATTTTAGCACCCGGAGAAGTAAATGCGAACATCATATTGTAAAGACGAATCTGTTGTTGGAATATTTTTGATTCACTTTCGTTTTGTTCAAACAACAGGCTCTGCAATACGGGTGGAGGTTGTCTCAACAAAGGTATTTGAACCTTTCCTTCTCCACAACACATTGAGAACTTAGGATTAGCAGAATGTCGAGACTTGTTTTTCCTCTCCATATACCACATATTTGCACCACATTGCTGACACTCACATGATGGGTCACCTAAATCGTAGTATTCTCCTAAACAAAAATGTACAGTTGTCAGGTAAAATAACATAATAGATAATGATTTTTTAAATAAAGAAACATATCAATAAAATAAAATACAACCTGATCTTTGAACATCTACTTCTTCAATGTCAGTGTCAAAACCTACTTCATGCTCGTCGTTTGAATAGTTGGAAACTGAACTGCAGGCTACAGCAGCATATAATAATATGAGTTAGAAAATATTATGTTATTATATTTGGTTAAGTGTAAGAACATTCAAAATCGGTTAATAATCCATCACAATAAAGATACTAACCATCTGAAGAATTACCGGAACCTTCATCCCCTTCACTGTCATCTTGGAAAAGTTCGTTGGTGCTGGAATCTGGATTAGGTGTATGGCTTGAAGATGCCGTCGCACCGCTCATAAACTGGTTATCAAATCTCCTTCTGAGGTTAACTCCTAAATTGTTAATGTTCTTTACAGAAACAACTCTTGGGCGTTTTTTTGCTAATGAACTTGGCAATGTATTCAATGTTGATACATTGTGAGTTTTCTGCTGTGTATTTCGATCAGTTATGGTGGAACTTGGAATATTTGGAGAAATAGAAGATAGTGGTAATCTGAAATGCGAAGATATAGTATCAGCAGGGGGTTGAGTTTGACATGCATTTTCTTTGTTCATTGCCGCCAATGCCTTGGCTCTCTTAGCTCGTAGAACACGAATTCTATGATGTCTAGCATCAAATTGCCTTTTTCTTCTGATAACATTCATGAAGTGATCATGCTCATCGCTTTGTTTCTTTTCCATGATTTCTTACTTTGAAGATACAATCATTCTGCAAAATATGGATGAATATGCAGGGAAGCATGAAATATATAGACAAAGACTCCCTCCAAACTATTTGTTTATGGAGGGAAATAGCTGAATATGAAAAGTTTATGTCATCTCCCTATTTTATGCAGTTAAAAATATTGTGACTTAATCATTAAATAAGCAAAAAATGAATGCACCAAGCAACCATAATTGCCTGAAGCGTGCACAAATAAGATGAGAATGTAGTGCAAGCTACTGTTCATATGTCAGGTAGGTATGATGGTTGACATGATGCTGGTGCAGTTTTCAAGAGCGACATTAAAAAATTTGTAAAACACATTTGGTGAGGTTATATTTAAATAATGCATGCAGTATTCAAATCAAGTTGCCAAAATTACATTGCCAAAATTTGTAAAACATTACAACCATAACATTGCCAAAATTATGGTTTAATGAAAAAATACTGTGCAAATCAAAGCGATTCTGATATATAATTTATTATTCAAAAATTAATTTTCACTTGCAGGTAAGAAGAAATATCATGTAGGATGGTTTACCATTAATTTGTTTCCAAATAATATGGATCGTTTGTATAATCGGACAACATATCACGCAATATTAAACACAAACAACAGTTAATATACTTAGCATTGTATAATCGGGCAATATATCATGCAATATTAAACACAAACAACATACCATACACCATTGCTACAGAGAAATTATAAGAAAACCAAAATGATAATTGATATTTGATATCGTATGACAAAATGATAACTGATATTTAATCCATGGATCATAACTCGTGTATCTTGTACCAAAACATTAAAACAACTGTCAAGAAAATATCACAAAATAACAATAATGATGGAAATTAAAGTGGTTCTGGTGGAGTCTTCATGCATCCGATTCAATCTTAACTTTCTTTGCAGGCTTGGTTCCTGAGAGCTGGGTAGTACCATACGCTTGTAATTCGGAATCTTCAGCATCAAGATAAACAGGACTTCCTTTGGATGGAGTATTGGTCACTTGTTTATCAGGATCATTTTCTCCATATGCCGACAACGACTCCTGGAAGAAAACAAATTAACAGTAAGTATAAAGAAAATACTGTAATTAACAGGCTAAAGTTTAGTCAACATTAACATACAATGGATTCATCAACACGATCAACAACTGGGTTTTGGTTTAAAGATTTGCTATCTCCCTGCAAATCAGATATTGAGATGAAGATTAAGATACAAATATTGATAAATAGACATATGTAGATGTGCAAAGAAAAATTTCCATACTTCATCAGTAATATAATCTTTCTCAATTTCCTTTACAAACTCTTCATCATAGGAAAGTTTCCAAACAGATGCTTGGCCAAATGTTGGCTGAACTTTAGCCCTAAACGCCATCTTTTTACCAAGTAGCATGTCAAGATCATCTGGATATATCATTGGGTCGTCGTCACCTTCCTGCACATTAAATTCAATGTAAGTACTTCATTCATATACAAATAAACATTAAAATAGGTAATGAATTAAAATGAACCTCAAGCATTGCTTTATAAATACTATCAGCAGACTTTCCAATAATGTCGGCACAGTCAGAGTCCCAAAACACAAAGCGAAATTTGGAATCACCATCAACCACATATATGTCAACTCGATACCTTTTTACATAAATGCATAGGAAAATAAAATTAGAACACTACAAATATTGAATAATGGCAAATGAATTAATCTGATTAAAGGTTGAAAAATACAACCTCGGTATGGCATGTTCTACATTCTGTCCACATGAACATTTGTATGGATTGTTCACATCAGATGCCTTTAGAGAACATTTAGTACACCCATAATAAAACCAACCGTGTTTTGAGACAAAAAATCTTTGAGTTGTTCCAACAGTAACGCATAACATGTCCTAAGATACAATAAGTTGAATATAAAAAAATGCAACACTCTAACAAAAATCATCTGTATAAAATAATATTGATCTTACTATTTGAAATTTGTTATAACCATGTACCTGTTTCACCTTGCAAAGTTCACTGAGAGAAATACACTTGGCCTTATGAACGAAACTTTCGACTGGGGTGAATTGAGAGGCACCAGACCAAAGAGACATTCCCTTCGAAGACTGCGAAGGCTTTTCAGTCTGCTCATTTGACGGTAACCTGAAACATTGAACCAAAAATGAATGTAAATGATGATAAATTTTAAGGGAGCTTATTATACTTTAAGAATATAACAATTTGTGTATACTTTGATAAATACTCAGTTATCTCTGGAATGTCTTCGTTAATAAGCAACTTAGATCCACTCCAACCATTTGAGACTGAAAAAGACCAAAAATAGAGTATCAAATTTATTGCTCTGCGAATAGTATTTGAAAAATAGGAGATTATTGATACAAACCTTGTGATTCCTTTATCATTGCATGAGTTAGTATTATTACAATAGCACCACTGTTTTTTTCGTCGTGGTAGAAGTCCAAAAATTTTGTTCCGTAGCTCTCCCATAATGTGCAGTTAACAATGACTCCTCTGCAGAAATAAACATAAAAAATATCAATAAGATAATAATGATGGAACACAGTTGTAATATTTGAATTGAGATAATTTACTTCAAGTCTTTAAGACTCAGTGAAACAAATGATTTTTTTCCAGAATTGTTGTATTGAAAATTGTTGATTTCTTGAACCACACCAATGATATCTACAAAACATAGTAAGAGAGAAAGTTAAAATCAACTTCTGTAATAATAAACAACATTGTAGTATGAAGAAATCAAATGACCTAATATATTTACCTTCAAGTCGGTTCATCTCACAATTTCCTCCAAGAATATCATTAAAGTCTTTGAAAAAAAATCTTTTGGGAGGAAGGTTCTGAATTTCAACTTCCTTAACAGTTGTACCACCAATAAACACAAATTTCTTGTCGTGATCACAAAGCTTCCACTGAAAATCGTTTTCATAAACAGTTCCATTGTTGATTATGCAAGACATGTTTTCGCGTATTCTTGCTTTCCATTTTGGTGTGTGGTCAGAACGAATCAAAACTTGTATCCTATCACCCTGACGATGACAAACAACAACAATATCATAACTGAAAAATATAATAACCTAATAAACTTGTTGAGAGAATACGGATCATTACCGATACGTCCATTAGAACCATCTCCAGATGCTCCTTACCCTTGCTGTTGATAACACTCCAAAAATCAACAACTCGAACGGCCAATCTCCATGTTTCTTTTGAATCGTTGAGATCCTTAATCGGGGAAAACTTTCTGCTCATATTCTGTTGAGAAAAGTAGTGGAAGAAACAGAACTCTATCAGTAAGGTTGAATGAAGAAAAAATAATGGAAATGGTGAAGGTGAAGAGAAACCCTACCGCTCCACTGCTGTTTGAAAAATGAGAATAGGGAGATGGAAAAGTTTACACATGCAGTGGTTAGACTTGATACGAAAATATATAGACATAGGGAGAAATGATGAAAAGTTTGTTTATCATAAATATGTATGTTCCACTTGCAGCTAAATTATAGAGTGCAGTACACGTTTTTGCATATTCCAATAAATAACTTTTGCATTAAGTAAAGTGTGGGAATGTAATGATGATTAAATGTAAAATTACGCTCAGGGGTATGCAAAACCATGTTTTATTGTTTGTCATTAGGGTAATTAAGGCAATTTGGTAGTAATTCATTTTTATATATTAAAATAGATGTTGTATTTTTTTAATGAAGTTGAACAATTTGAGCAGCATTTCGTGGCCTCTAAGGATGAATGATACATGGAAGGAAATCACACCTAAGGCAGCAGATAAATCTTATCTTAATCTTAATCTTAATCTACTTAATATAAATGTAAAGATGTCATGATGACAACCCTAGCCACATGTCATCCTTACAACAATCGAAACCACATGTCATCGTGAGAATAAAATCTTAATTATACAAACCTAATAATAATAATAATAATAATAATAATAATAATAATAATAATAATAATAATAATAATAATATTATGATTGATGAGATAGAAATCCAGGCCCAGACTCAAAGGCTACCATTACGGCTGCTGTAGATGAAATTGAGGACAATCTATATTACTACCTAATAATAATAATAATAATAATAATAATAATAATAATAATAATAATAATAATAATAATAATAATAATAATAATAATAATAATAATAATAATAATAATTCATGAGAATCAAACCTTAATTATACAAACATAATAATAATAATAATAATAATAATAATAATAATAATAATAATAATAATAATAATAATATTAATATTAATAAAATATTATGGTTGCTGAGACAGAAATCCAGGCCCAGACTCAAAGGCTACCATTACGGCTGCTGTAGATGAAATTGAGGACAATCTATATTACTTTAGTGATGTGATCTCTGCGGGAATTCCTGATGTTGAAAGGTTAATAACATACAGCCTTCTGACGCTTCAGATTTTTCCAGTACTTCTTCCTTCTCTAAGGATAGATTTCATAGGATTCACAGTACCAACAACTATTATCTTCCTTTGATTCGGATCAATGAAAATAGATTTCACTCCTGATTTCAAAACATTCACACTTCAATAAAATTAAATATTAAAAAAAATACTAAACCATAAAAAAAAAAAATTCAGAATAATAACAAGTTTGAAAAATTAAAGCAAACCTGTGAAAACAAAAGGGAAACTCTCGTGTACTTGAAGAAGAACTAACTTCAGCCCCTATTATGATTGACCAAACACTCAGTGGTTGCCGCCAAGAATACCATCAGATAGAGAGAGGGAATACCATCAGATAGAGAGAGGGTTGAAACAAACGGGGTTGAAACAAACGCTTCTTCCACTTCCGCAATCCGAAACGAGACCCAGTGACGCCGTGAAAGCTGAAGCAGAAGGTTTCTACGGAGTTCTCATGGGCGGCTAGAGAAAACCCTTTTTTATTAATTAATAATAATAAAAATTAACATAAATTTTATTTATTTTAATTTATTTACAATTACAATTATACACATATAAAGTTTTAGTTATTTCAATTTATTACCAATGATAAAATAAAAATAATTATAATTATTAGAAATAATATTTAAATGACAGTTATGTTATATTCATCAATGTCGTTATTATTCATCCATTATAAATTTATAACCTTTTGTGTCACATAAATATAACATTTTTTGTCGAGTGGTGAAGTGGTCACACATCTTCAAATTTTGTCAATCAATGTCATTATAGTCATTTATAAAAACTTTCTATTATGATTTCATGACAATTAAAAAATATTTACTATATTGACATCAATTCTTTTTTATAGATAATATTTAGAGAAAAATAAATTGATTTCTCATAATTATTCAATTAACATATTGCATATATTTATTTTTTCGTAATAAATTAAAGAGTCGTTTTTGTAGGAGCAATCTAAAAAATATATAATTGGAATAAATATTGAACTAATTTTTAAGTTATGTTTTAATATAAAAATAAGTTATAATTATTTGAAATACTCACATTTTTTACTAACTTTTATTTTTATTTTTTAAAGTAATAATACATTTTCAAAATAAAAATTTAGAAGATAAATTACTACTTTTAATAAATCATAATCATTTGTATAAAATAAACGCATTAAATTGATAATTATTTTTATATAAATTGTTTATAAAATCAACACATTAAATTAAGAATGATATTTATAAACCAACGCATTAAATTGACAATAATTTTTTAATATAAAATTAAAGCATTAAATTAGCAATCTTGCTAATTCAATTTAAGGCATTCAATTTGTTTAAGGCATTCAATTTGTTTTTTACCGTAAAAAACAGACTTGCAAATTCAAAACTTATAAACTTTAAAAAATAATAAAATAAATTATTTATAAATTAAAGAGTCGCTTTTGTAGGAGCAATCTAAAAAATATATAATTGGAATAAATATTGAACTAATTTTTAAGTTATGTTTTAATATAAAAATAAGTTATAATTATTTGAAATACTCACATTTTTTACTTATTTTTTTTATTTTTTTAAAGTAATAATACATTTTCAAAATAAAAATTTAGAAGATAAATTACTATTTTTAATAAATCATAATCATTTGTATAAAATAAACGCATTAAATTGATAATTATTTTTATATAAATAGTTTATAAAATCAACACATTAAATTAAGAATGATATTTAAAAACCAATGCATTAAATTGACAATAATTTTTTAAATATAAAATTAAAGCATTAAATTAACAATCTTGCAAATTCAATTTAAGGCATTCAATTTGTTTTTTACCGTAAAAAACAAACTTGCAAATTCAAAACTTATAAACTTTAAAAAATAATAAAATTAATTATTTATATATTTCAGTTACTATTATAATTATTTTCTTATTTCAGTTACTAAACATAAAATTAGTAACAATTATTACTATATTTCATTTCTTTTATAATATAAGCAACTTAAGGGATTTTTTTTGTTAAATAACCATGTATTAAAAAAAATTACGCAAATAATCATGTTTAGGAAAAAATTACGCAAATAACCAGGTTTCAGAAAATCTTGACACCAAGGCGCCATGAGCGCCATGAGAGATGGCGCCACTATTGTACCAGATGAAGGGAGGCGCCATTTGGGATGACTCCTATGTGCAGCTTTTCTGTAATAAGCCATCTCAGATGGCGCCTTGGTGCATTTTTAAATGGACAATTGAACAAATATATACAAGGAGGAGCCATATGAGATGACTCCTCCTCCTAAAAGTTGTAGGGAGGCGCCATTTGACATGGCTTATTGGGACTGAGTGTGCCATGTCAGATGGCGCCTAGGGCTAAAAAAAAGAGAATAAGCCATGTGAGATGGCGCCTTGGTGTTAAGGGTTTCAGAAACCTGGTTATTTGCGTAATTTTTTTCGAAACGTGGTTATTTGCGTTTTTTTTAATACATGGTTATTTAAAAAAAAATTCACAACTTAAAATTCTTTAAAAAAACAAAACAAAATCTCTTTTTTCAATAACAACACATACTACTAATTCTTCACTCTTCATTCACTATAATACCAGATTTGATATGGGTATATACATGCACTACTATTAAATTTAACAACTTTCCATTTTACAACACTTTATTTTATAAATATTTTTATAGTATTAATTATATCATCACATTTTTAATATATTTATATTTTATATTTGTTTTAACTTTTAAACTGTGTTATTTTCCACTCTAAAACAGAAAAACAACTTGGAGTGGCAGAAATAATAATTCTCTTTGATATATTAATATTAAAGAGAATTATATTAATAATGGTATTTTTTTTCAATAGTATGAACTAATAGATAAAGTGGGAGATTTAGACTTCTTCCAAATAAAAGATGAGTGGTATAAGAATAAAAACATTTTTTTTTTAAAAATGTCCAATATTACTATAATACATTTTTAGTATTGAATATATATTTATAAATTGTAAACTATTAAATTATTGTTAATTTTTTATATAGAAAACAAACTCAATATAAAATATCAATAAAAATATATTTATATCTATCTAAATAATAATTATTTATCAATAATAATTTAATTTGAATTCTTCAATAGTATTTAATGTTTTGTAACTCTCACATATATTCCAATTATTATTCTAACTGTAATCGAAAATCATTCATCTAATGATAATAATAATATTTTAGTATTTAATAATATTTTGTAATTCTCAACTATATTGATCCATATATATACATATATTTTATTATCTTATTTTCATCATCTTATCACATACGTATTTGTCTGAATTATTCAAAATGACTACCGATAGTTAGTATTAAAAAGATATTGTCACTTTACTATATTTTGTAATTTTTTACCTGATTAAATTTATGTTTTTTGTTTGTAGATATCTCTTCCATGATAACTCCTGTAGCTCAAATTTGTGGTGACAAAATTAAAATTAATTTGAATGTTAGAGTAATTCATCTTTGGATTATACCGGATCGCATAAATTCAGCAGAGAATGGAAGTCTCCATATGCTCTTATTGGATGAAAAGGTATTATTTCAATTACTCTATATGATCTAAAAAATTCTTTAATTATATATATAGATACTAACATGTTTATTTTCCCTTTTATTTATCAATAGTGTGGAAAAATTCATGCAACAATTCGAAAAAATTTCATGCCACAATTTAAGGATAAAATTTTAGAAGGTTCTGTGTATGTTTTTGAAAAAAAATTGGTTGCTCTGAATGATGTTTCATTCAGAACCACAAACCATAAGTATAAGCTCAATTTTATGGGATCTACAAATTTATTCAAAGTGAATGTCCCGGAGATACCTATTCATCATTTTGAATTTATGTCATTTCTTGATAACCTGTCTTCAACCAAAGAGGATAAATTACTCGGTGAGATTTATTATTGTTTGTGTGATATAATATTTTTATATCTTTAAATTATAACTTATATTAATTTTTTAAAATTTGTTTATTAGATACTATTGGCCATGTCGTAAAGAAAAACAATATCAAAGAAATCGAAAAAAATGGCAGCAAAGTTATGGATATTACAAAAATGGGAAAATATGTCGTTGAAGCAAAGGTCATTTCAGGAAGCAATATTGGTCAAAAAATTTATATTCCAAGGTTATCATTGACTCATTCTGATAAGAGAATCCCTTTCAAATTCCAACGGCGCCAATTTCCTTTAGCTGTTTCATTTGCAATGACTATCAATAAAAGTCAAGGACAGTCACTCAAACATGTTGGAGTATATCTACCACAACCAATTTTCTCTCATGGACAACTATATGTTGCCATATCACGGGTTACTTCAAAAAAAGGTTGAAGATATTGGTGACTAATGATGAATGTGAAGATATAGATACAACATCAAATGTAGTTTACAAAGAAATATTTAATAATATTCTTTAGTTACTTAATTTTTTTTTCTTCTAATTTATACATTCTAAATAATTAATAGTATAATTGCAAATATAATCTATATGGTGTATAAAATAATTTTTATGCAAATAATAAATAAATATCAACTATTATTAAATAATTATTTCTAACATACCCGTGCGAAGCACGGGTCGGTAATCTAGTATATATAAATCCAAGGTTGTCATGATGGCAACCCTAGACATGTTTCATCATGATAACGATTCTTGGTAAAACCCTAATTCTACTAATTACTATTTTGTCCCTATAATAAAAATTATTAATAATAAATATAATAACAATACTAATACCATTAATAATAAGACATAATAATAATAGTTATTATAATAATAATAAAAATAATATATTATCCAACTAACACTATTAAAAACAATATTATTTATAAATTTTTTAATTATTATAACAATATTACAAAAAATTAAATACTATATATATATATATATATATATATATATATATATATATATATATATATATATATATATATATAATAGGGAATAACAAAAAAAATATATAACTACAATTTAAATTTATATTTATCATTTCTAAAAAATAAATATTGTTATACATGAAATTATGTGTTAAGATTCTTTCTGTAAATAATTTTAATAGAGAAAAAATAAAAAATAATCATATATATATATATATATATATATATATATATATATATATATATATATATATATATATATATATATATATATATATATATATATATATATATATATATATATATATATATATATATATATATATATATATATATATATATATATATAACATGGAAGAACTAAGAAAATATGACTACAATTTAAATTTATGTTTATCATTTCTAACAAATAAATACTTTTTTACTCATGAAATTATATGTTAAGATTCTTTATATAAATAAGTTATAATAGAGGAAAAAATAAAAAATAAAAATGTATATACAAAATATACTAAATATAAATTCATTTCAAAAACTCATCAATACCTTTAATTCATGGAAGTTATATGATACAAAGTACAAACATTACTATATTATTAATTTCCTGAACATTATATGATAAATAAGTTATAAAAACATTTAAAATTTAATAAATAAATTTTCATAGTTAAATATTATTTTATAAATTCAATTCATAGCTTATTATAATACAAATTCATTCATTAAAATATTTTGAATTTTAAAATTTATATAGAAAAACCACATATGCCAATTTATTAAATTATTTTTTATTAAAATTATTAGTAAAGATTTTATTAAAACCTACAATTATATTTTTTTAATACTATTAAACTATTAATGTAAAATTTCATTAATTTCAATTATCTACTTCAACATTTTTATAATTTAATAAATTTAGTTTAATAATTTATTATTATTAGTATTATTATAAAAAATTCTTTTCATAATTTATTATAGTAAAAATATATTTATTAAAAAAATTAATTTTATGATTTATTGAGAAAAACACATAAGTCAAATTGTTACATTATTATTTTTTGTAGTAATTTATTAGATTATTACTACAAGATTTTGATAAAATAAATAAATATATTGTGGAACTCATATTCTTAATCCCTAAGCTACATTTTTTTAATAGTCTGTAACTCATATTTTTTCATGATTATGATCACTTATCATTTCTTATTGCATTAATATAAATTTTAATTAATAATTTTATTAGTCATTATTTGTTATTATGATGTCAGTTATCATTTTGTATATGAATATGTGATATTGAAGTATCAATGTGTTCTAAATACAAATCGTTGGTCTCTTCAATTTTATATGATAAAAAATTTAGTATCTCTTAACTTATACTCCTCAATATTAGTTTTTGTGATAGAATAAAGACTCAAATTATTATATTATAAATATTTCAATTCTCTTTTATATTGATACAACTTTTATTTCTCTACTATTGTAACTTTCTATCTAATTATCTTTTATTTGATGATTTGAATCAGGAGAAGATCATAACTTTGTGTTGCATCATTGTTGCATGCTTGGGAGTTCTATGAAATGATTATTCATGTAGGTGCATAAGTAAATGTCTTTAACTCTAATATATACATCTAATGTATACATCGATAAAAATCCTATTGTTTGATATAGTTTTTGTTAGTTTGTTATTTTATGGGTGCAATGTTTCAATTCGACATAGATGTAAGTATTGTAGAATAAGTATAATGATTTCTCAAATTTTTGTGATATTATCATCATATAAAGTGTTTATTGAACAAACAAGTATTATGTTTGGACATAATATTTAGTGTAGAGTATAATATCAAATAAAATTTCATAATCATCTATCACCTAGAGAAATGTTAAATATAAAAAATGTATAATTTATTCTTCAAATATTTCTTTGATGATGTTTTACATAAGCGGTGTAATTAATATTTGTGTATAAATTTTTCGCTATGTATTGGTTCATGGTCTTATACACATTAATAATAGTACATATCAAATGTCTTGAAATGTAATTGATCATTTTAATAATAAAATTAAATAAAAATAGAAATCTACATCTACATAGGTTCATGGTCTTATACACATTAATAATAGTACATATCAAATGTCTTGAAATGTAATTGATCATTTTAATAATAAAATTAAATAAAAATAGAAATCTACATCTACATATACATGTAAAAGAATGTACATATATACGATACTATGATGAATTCCAAGGGACAATTAAACTTAAGTAACAACTCTAAAATATATTTTATTTTTTTAATTAACTATTTTTCATATTTTTAATTATGCTTCTGACAAAAGAATCTCTTTCAAATTTCAACGACGTCAATTTCCTTTTATTCTTTCATTTGCACCACTATCAATAAAAGTAAGGATACTCACTCAAACATGTTAGAGTATATCTACCACAATCAATTTTTTTTCTCATGGACAACTATATCTTGCCATATCAAGGGTTACTTCAAGAAAATGGTTAAAGATATTAGAGACCAATGATGAATGTGAAGATATAGATACAACATCAGATGTAGTCTACAAAGAAGTATTTAATAATATTCTTTTTTTAATTAATATTTATTTCTTTAAATTTATACATTTTAGATTATCATAGTATTTTTTTTAATTTATTGTCTTTCATATCAAAAAATTAATAGTATAATTACAAATATAATTTAAATGAGCTACAACATAATTTTATATGCTTTCACATTAAAATATTAATAATATAATTGCAAACATAATATAAATGGCCTATAAAATAAATTTGTATGTAAATAAAAAATTAAATATTAATTGTTATAAAAAATGTAATTTTATTTCTAATATATCTGTGCGAAGCACGGGTCGGTGATCTAGTTTATAAAAATGTCATTTTTGATGGATCTTTACAAATAAGTTATAGATAGATTGATTATCTCTTGTAACATAGTAAAACATTTGATTAAATTGATTGATCATGAACATCGCACGATAACATCTTTAGTACATACAAATAAAATTTTCAACAAATAAATCTTCTATCTATAGTGTTAGTTATGAATGAACTGATGCCCTAGAGAGAAAAAGGATTCAAATCTTCTGCAAACAACATTCACACATTCAAGTATATTTGTTCATCTGATCCAGATCAAACAGCTCTAATTTAAAGTTGGTAATTTAAAAAAAATCCAAACTGTTTATTTTGAACTGTTCGATCAAAATCAAACGGTCACTATTGTTTTGACAGTGTGACTGTGGGAAAACCTTAACAGCAGGGGATTCAATTTCAGAGAACATGAACTCATGATCCTAGTGTAGATAGGGTTTTGAGAATGCGTGTATTATCACTTAAGTATAAAGACTCTATTTATAAAATTAATTATACAGATTGTAACTTACAGTGCACCGTATTTATCTGATTAGAGTTATTGCATCGTAATGACGCACCATTAAATCACAAATACACTTAGGGTCTGTTGGTAAAAATAGTGGTTGGCTAATAAGGTAGCTGATAGCTTATAGCTTATAGCTGATGGCTGATGAGTGATAGCTTATGGCTCTATTTGATAAGACATGTTTTCGAGCTTATAGCTAATGTCTTATGTCTTATAAGCTCATATGATAATTTAGACATGTTTGATAACAGTATTTTCATCACGAGCTTATAACTTCTTTTACTAGTTTATAGCTTATTTTCCATATGCTATTTCAAATGGCATTTTAGCTTATGTCTTATAGCTTTTTATTTTTTATTTCTTTTTTATCCTTATTATTTTAATTAAAATACATTTTTAACCTTTATAATTTATTTTAATTTAAAATAAAATAATTATATATTAAATCTCTTTTATGTCATTTTACATTTATAAGTTAATTGAACTGCTAATTTTACCAAACACTTCAATGAGCTTATAAGCTATCAGTCTCAACCATCCGCTATAAGCGATAAGTCATCAGTCATCAGTCATCAGTCATCAGTCATCAGTCATCAGTCATAAGCTATCAGTTATCAGCTAGCTTATCAGTTAACCACTATTTTTACCAAAAAGACCCTATAGCATATGACTGATGGTTGAGACTGATAGTTGATAAACTAATTGAAGTGTTTGGTAAAATTAGCGATTTAAGATGTAAAATGACATAAAAAATATTTAATACATAATTATTTTATTTTAAATTAAAATAAATTATAGAGGATAAAATTGAGTTTTTACTAAAATAATAAGGAAGAAAAAATGATAAGTTATAAGCTATAAGCTAAAACGCTATTTGAAATAGTGTCTGAAAAATAAGCTATAAGTTAGAAAAATAAGTTATATGTTCGAGATGAAAAGACCATTACCAAACATGTCTAAATTGTCATATGAGTTTATAAGCTATAAGCTAAAAATTGTATCTTACCAAACAGAGTCTTATTTATTTGTTTAATCTCTCACTTATTTGTTCTTATGTGGGTGACTTTGTAGGTTCTGATAATGCTGACAATAATATTAAATCATCTATATAATATTATGAATCGGGAGCAGTGTCTAACAACACATCAATAATAACCAAGTTACGAAAATTACATGTGAAATGAAAAAAATTGTGATAATGATCACATGCAAATTTCCCCTTATATATTGCACATAAAACATAGTTAATGTCACTCTTGTATAGTCCAATATTATATTCACTCTTGTAATGTCATTCTGTGTTTTGAGCTTTATATGTTGGGTTTTAGTAATTATAAATATGTATCTCTTCAGTGTTTTACAGTGCGACAATCTTAGAGTTTATAGCAAAAGAGTAGAGCAAAGAGTTTAGGGTCGTCTCAAGGGAAAACTTAGAAAGACAAGGATTTTGAAAAACCTTTGGAGTTATGTAAGGGGATTGAGAAATACTTGTCTATACCTTGGGTTTGTGTGCTTACATTATTGAGAGTAGGAGAGGTTGAGAAACACTTGGATAGAAAATGAAGTTTTTTTTGGGCGCCTTCATGGCTGTTCTTGGCAACTGTGAAGCCAAAGGCTATTTTATTGTAACTCATATGTAATCTCTTTTAACTTTTTTACTATAGTGAATTGGAGAGCTGCTCTCTCCCCCAAAGTAGATCTTTTGATCGAACTGGGTAAACAAATCTTCTTCCTTTTTTTTTTACCTTATTCTGTTATATTTTCTACTTATTGATTATTATTACCAAAAGCCATTTATTTTGGTTGCTGTTGTTCTTTGCCTCACATATCAAAGTGTTGATTGAAATTGAACCTTGTCCTTATCACAAGAAGAGTAACTTATGAAACTTGCATACCTATCTAAGTATTATTCTCATGGTGAGTCTATCAAGTTTAAATATTACTTCTGATATTTATACTTATGTGAAGACTTGATATCTCATATCCATGACATTTGAGAAATGGTCACGGCCTACTCACATAATAGTCCCTATGCATTATTCTTTTCCTATATAACAATAAAACTTAACTACATATACTTTTAAAATGACATCCTTATCTTTAATGATGTCTCACATTTAAGTCACACTTAATATTTCATTAAGCGAACTATTTATTTTAGCGATTTTATTACTTTGAAAGCAAACATATAACTAAGGAAAAAATTATTGTAAATAATTAACATGATACAAGTTTTAGATTCAATCATAAAATGATTGGCCTCTAAGACTTACACCACTAATACTTGTATATACTCTAACGCTTAAGGCACTATGATAATGGGTAAGATTAGAGAAGTAATGGAAAGAAATTTTGTCTCTTTAGTAAGTCTTAGGAAACCTATTTATAGGGAACGAACTACCTGAGGATATAATAATACTGTTAGAGCAAGATTTTGTTCTGCACTCTATCTCTAAGTTTTTATGATAACAACACATATATTTTATATGTGAACAATTTTGTTTCTAACAGTTTCATAAGTGTGCTGATTAGAAATGCTTTGTGATTCAGGACTGTTGTTCAAAGAATCATCAAAAATATGCTCGGCACGCCAGAAAGACTATTCTCTTCCACTCTTGAAGAAACATCAGTAGTTTTGAAGAATACTGAATGTTAACCAGAAAGAAGATCTCCTATGTACTTCTCAATAAGCTGCTGCTTCAGAAGTCTCAAGTGTCTTCAGAAGAAATAAGAAGATGTTGCTCCAAGATCAGAAAACAAGTATACATTAGATACAAGCTTTTGCTTCAAAAGATCAGTAGTCAAGATGTGTTCTTCATAATAGTTGTTGCTTCTAACTCTGATGACATAGTCAAGATCAACTAATAAAGATCAGAAATGCGGAATAGTTGTCATGACTCAAAGTTCATATATTAAGACTTATCTTCAGAAAGATTTTGTTTTATATATCTGAAAACATTCTTCTAATTCAGAAAGACTCTAACACTATTGCACAATACCTCATCTGGATTCTTTCACTCTTTCAAGTCAAATACCTTACTAATAAGGACGACCTTACATTATATCTATTGCCTTATGTATGCTTTTTTCTGTTGAGACAATGATTTGAGAAAGGAAAGTTACAACTTCATAAGGTTTACAGGTTTATGAAGTATAGTGATGACTTTGTTCTATGCTTGGGGATTCAGGTTTAAGTCCGTTTTGTTAAATTTAATCCATGGCTTTGCTTTAATCTTGGGGTTTTAGATATGTCTTCATAGGGATCTTTAGGATGATGTCCCCTCTTACACTAGTATGCTCTCTTGAGAACACCACCAATAATTTTCAATATGGATGAAGTTATTCTAGAGGTAGTCTAGTTCCTTCAAATGCGTCCAAATATAATATATTGTGAGCTGTCGAGGTCAATGACGACCCTTTTTAATTCTCATTTGAAGATCCACACTTTCATCATTTTCAAGCCTTCTTTGTGGGAGAATGAGTCATTCGTAGTCCCTTGTCGAGAATGTGAGGTATATGAGGTAGGGTTTAGAGCAGTGTTAATTCGCTAAACAAAGTTTGCATGTGGTTTACCTTCTTCTTAATAAACTAGACTCACATGCCTCTTAAGAAATCCCATGCAATGTAATTGATGGTGTGTCTAGGTTAATGATCATCCTTTTTGTTATATTAGTCTACTCCTTTTCTTAGGGGCCACCTCAACCTTGTATGTTTGTCTTGGTCTTTGGATGAGCCTGCTTCTAGCCATGATCCTTCGAGATATTTCTTCAAATATCCTCGTTATAATAACCTTCATATCTCTATTTTTAACTATAAATAATTATCAACCTCTTAATAAATCGTGTGTTATGGTATTGATGATGTGTCTAAGTTGATGATAGTCATTCTTTTCACATCAGTCTACGTCTTCTCTTTAAGGCGACCTCAACCTTGTTTGTCTATCTCGATCTTTGGATGAGATTGCTTCTCTCTAGGATCATTTGAGATATTTTTAAAAATATCCTCGTTATACCAACCTCTCTATTTCCCTTTTTACTATAAATATTTATCCATGTGGTCTAGTTTTACTTGTTGATAAGTACATAATAAGTTTCTGTCAGGGTCTATCTGGACCATTGGTTTTGTTTGCTCGTCTATCAACTTTATAGGTAAGATCTAATTTAGTATCCCAATCTTCCAAATGTTCAACCTAATTATTGGGAAATCACAAGAAGTGTTTTCAGGCCTATATCTTAACTTATTTTTCAATTATCCCTCTCATTGCCTTTGGGAGCTATTTCATCCATCTCCTTGGTGTCTCTAATGATTTTTACGACATTTTTGTCTTCACCATTATTGTAGCTTTCCATTCATATAATCAATTATTACACAGTGTCGACTGACTTCAACACCATGGTCTCGTTTAAATTCCCAACCTTTAGTCTATTTTGAAATGCTTTCACGAGCATCACTTAATTAGGGTTAAAAAACTCTAATAATACCCTCGTTAAATGGGATTAGGTAGTTCTTTAGGATCTTAGAGTTTCCATTGTGGACATTGAATAAGTTAGTTGATGATTTTTTTATGCTTGCATCCCAAAAAAATGATGCACTAATTTCCACTGACTGAGTATCAAGGTAAGCTTATGTGCCACTAGAGTTCTTCCTACTTTAAATTTCTTGTAAGGAGTTTCACTTAATTGGTTATTACGCTCGTTTAATCTCTAGTGTGTTAATTGACATTTTATTCATGGGGTATCTTTTCCATTGAAAGGTTCAAGGTGGGGCAATTTGAATTCTCAGAGGCGGGAGATACTCTAAGTCGTCGTTAACATACAAATGTTCTCCTATACTTGCATTTGTAGGGTTTTTCCTGGTTTTGCAACTCGTGCACGGTGGCTTGAATTAAGCCAAAGCCTTATATTGTCAGGTGTTTTTATTTGCGTCATCTCTATAGTTGCATCAATTATTTACATGGCCGAGGGACTATTCTAAAGGGGTCCAGTTGACTATGGGCTATGAATAAGAGTATATAATATATGGTTATGAGGGAGTAAGGGGTATGGGATTTCTTCTAGCCATGCATTGTTGTTAGAACTTTTATTTTTCATTAAGAATGAGATCATTTGGATTCATCCAGAGCTCTCTTTTTATAGCAATTCTGAGGTCCCTCTTGTGGCATATGATTGTAGAAAATAGTTAATAATGCCTCCATCATAATGAGTTAGGACATGAATATGGATTGTTAGTGGTCTTACCCCATATGACGAGCAGGGATTTGGAGGCGGCCAAGTTTCCTTTTTTGTTAGGGTGATCATATCGGATATTATCATTTCATCAGATTTGAATCAAGATAGCACAAAGTTGGTTATAGGCCTACAAGAGGATGTCAACTAATTCCTTCTTTTTGTAAAAGGGATCCTTGCATCTAGGATTTAGATGTGCTGATGTGAGGAGCCTTCGATATTGAGATCGAGCCATATATTTTATGTGAGCTTGAATTTAAGGTCTTCAATGTTTATATCAATCTAAATAATAATATATGTTTAAATATATTTAAATAAAACATGTAAAATAATTTGGTTGAATAATAATTTTAATAAAAAATTGTATTTTTATTTATAACTTAAAGATTCTAATTTCAACTAAAATTCATTCTAAAATAAAATCAATTTTACTAGAAATTAAAGAAATGTGTCAAAATCAATTTTATATTGAGATAGAAGTATGAGATAAAAATCTTATATTACTAATAAAAATAAATAATAAATATTTTATAAGTGAGATGATCCATATATCAAATATCTTAAAATTTAACCTGAATATATATTATTTTTCTGAATTATATGTTGCTATTAATTAAAAATGCATGCTCCTTTTAATAAGCCACCATTTTAGATATTTAAAATCAAATCAAATCTAAATGCTTCAAAGTGTAACTAAAGATAGACTTCACAATTTTCCCATATAATATCGTATATCATCAATTACATAATACTCTAATAAAACTATTTTAAATCCATCTATATTATAAAGAAGGCAAATGTGAAGAAGTAAATCTACCTATATTATAAAGAATGGAGATGTAGAGAAGAAGACACAATCATACGACACATGGCCATTCACATAAATGAAACACAAAATCATTAACTAAGTCACACCTTCCAAATTTAATTGGATACAATCACAGGATGTGTATAGAGATCTAAGTTTATGTCTTTGCCAAAGAATAATATGATCCACCCCCACCCCAACCGAACAAAACGCGTCTTCTTTTGGCCTTTTTCTGTTCCTCTCTTTTCTTTCCGCCCCATTTCCACTTGTTTCTTTCTTCCTACTACTCACTCACTCCCCCCTTTTCACCTTTATAAATACAACCAAACCCAACACAACACAAACCAAAACCTCAACCCTTCAAAAACACACTCTTTATTCTTTCCAATGGCCTTGTTAATGTCGCAACAACGTTGTAACATGTTTCTTTTTCTCTTCTTCTTTCTCTTCTCCTCCATTAACCCTTCTCTTCAAACAAACTCACTCTCAGTTTCTTTTCCTCTAACATCACTCTCTCTTCCTACAAACACAGCCTCAAAAATGCTGTACAAATCTCAACTATTCTCATCTTCAAAACGCAACAACAACACCAACAACACGCAAATCAGAGCACCTTCTTATAACTACAAATTCTCCTTCAAATACTCCATGGCTCTCATCGTTAACCTCCCCATTGGTACACCACCGCAGGTTCAGCCAATGGTGCTCGACACAGGTAGCCAACTCTCATGGATTCAGTGTCACAAAAAAGCACCACCAACGGCGTCGTTTGATCCTTCTCTCTCCTCCACTTTCTCTAACCTCCCTTGTACTCACCCTCTATGTAAACCGCGAATTCCCGATTTTACCCTCCCAACTTCATGCGACCAGAATCGCCTCTGCCATTACTCATACTTTTACGCAGACGGCACTTACGCTGAGGGTAATCTCGCCAGAGAAAAATTCACATTCTCTCGTTCCGTTTCTACCCCTCCTCTCATCCTCGGTTGCGCTACAGAATCTACCGATCCCAGGGGTATTTTAGGAATGAACCTCGGACGGTTATCCTTCGCTCACCAATCGAGAATCAGTAAATTCTCCTACTGTGTACCCACTCGTCAAACCCGACCCGGATTTACTCCATCCGGATCCTTCTACATCGGTAACAACCCGAATTCGAAACTATTCAAGTACATCAAAATGTCGATTTTCTCCGAACGTCAACGCATGCCGAACCTCGACCCCTTAGCCTACACCATCCCGTTGCAAGGAATAAGCATCGGCGGGAAGAAACTGAGCATATCACCGGCGGTTTTCCGCGCGGACGCTGGCGGCTCGGGTCAAACCATGATTGACTCCGGATCCGAGTTCACTTATTTAGTTGGGGAGGCTTATGATAAAGTGCGGGCAAGTGTAGTTAGAGCAGTGGGGTCCAGAATGAAGAAAGACTACGTGTACGGCGGAGTGGCTGACATGTGTTTCGATAGTAAAAATGCGGTTGAGATCGGACGGTTGATAGGAGAGATGGTGTTTGAATTCGAAAGAGGCGTGGAGGTTGTGATTCCGAAGGAAAGAGTACTTGCTGACGTGGGTGGTGGGGTCCACTGTGTTGGGATTGGAAGCTCCGATAAATTAGGTGCGGCGAGTAACATTATTGGGAATTTTCATCAGCAAAATCTATGGGTGGAATTTGATTTGGTGAATCGTAGGGTGGGTTTTGGTAGAGCTGAGTGTAGCAGATTGGGGAAGTAGTAATTGTGTACGTGCATGTGTATGGTAGTAGAAAAAAAATATCTAATGTTGTGTGGTCAGTGATCATCGGTTTGATGATGAGATCTAACGGCTGGTGATGGCAACATGAGTCAAAGTATTTATTTATAAGTAATTAACCATGTACACTAATGTGAATGAGTATTATTATGTATATATACGAGGATTAGAGGAAATATATATCGAATTTATTATATTAAATATTATATATGAGCTGATGTTTTTTTATTAAATATATAATGTGAATCACTTTGATATAATTTTTCGATTTTTTTATCTATGTGATGGAGAGGTTAGGCCTTAGGAGTGAGTTTGGAGATGGAATTAGTAAAAAGTGACAACTCAAAAGGGAAAGGAAATGATGAAGGAAAAGAAGTTACGTCACAATCACATTGGTAGAATAGAAGTAGTAGTAGTAATTGGATCCAGCTGGGGCATGGAAATGTGGAGCAGATGTCACTATCAATTCCAGGGTTTTGAGGGATTAGCTCATGTATCGAGAAAGTTGAATCCCAACTCTAACGCTATACAATTACATATCCCATATGACACATGTTGTTTGGATTGGCATGCAGTACAAGACTAGAAGGTTCTTCTTTAGAAGGAAAGGGTGTGCTTGATAGGAGTACTAATTTACAGCTAGACTACAGCTAAAAAATGAGTAAAGCAAATTAGCTTTTATCATTTCAATAAGAGATTGGTGTTACTATTTGAAATCACTTGTGTCTTTCTTGAAAAAAGGAATATTGGATTAATTGGGGAGAATTCAAACGGTAACCTGATTTTGAAAAATTGAACTCAAAGTCAAAAGTAAAAAAGTTAATGATTTTGGGATTAATGGTGTTTTTGTCTATGTAATATGGGACCAATCTAGCTGTAGTCTCTTGTACAAATACAAACCGTTTAAGTTTTTTCTTTTTTTCATTTTTACTTGTATTTTGGAACATTTACCCATCTCTCATAAAAAAACATCAAATAGTACTAATAAGTTATATTATCTTCAATATTTTTGAGAAATTTTCCTTTCTCACATATTGACGGTGAAAATTTTAAAATATTCATATATTTCAAATATGCAATTTCAAAAACGCTTTTTTTTAATGTGACTTCGGATATACATCTTCGAAGTAATTATTTTTAGTTAAAAAAGTGTCTTTGTATATACATCTTCGAAATTACTCAATATTTGGTTTGAGATTTTTCGGATATGCATATCCAAATAATCTAATATTTATTAAAAAAATTAAAATCTAGGTAAATTAATTGTATTAATAGTATAATTAATTATATTAGTCAAAATATATAATTAAATATATACTATTATAATCAAAATATAATAATAATATCAACCTATTATATATTTAAATAAACACATTATTTTTATATAAAATTAATTAAATAAAAAATTTAATATAAACTAAAAATTATAATGTTAATAGGAGAATATTTTTAGCATGATAATTCTTTTATTAATTATAATTCATAATGTTTTAGTCATTTAAAAAATCATTATTTTTATAATTTGGGAAAATAAACTATTATAAAATTAATTTGTTTTAATCTCTTTATTTCTTATTTATAATAATTTGTATTAAGTTATTTTTTATTAATAATAACTAACTTTAATTATATTATAACTATATTATAAATAAATATCTTTTTAAAATAAAATCAAAAGTGTTCTTGTGTGAAAAACTAAGATGATTGAGTTTGTGATTAGTTTTGGGGATTTGGAAGCAGTGGACTAGGCACTTCGATTTCTACCAGGATAACAACTTATATCTTATACATTAAATGAAAAAAGTTTTTCTCCTTTGATGGATTATGGTGTAATACGGTAAACCCTCAAGAAATGTGGTAGTTCATCGATCCAATTGTCTTTGGCTTCTTCCAACCTTCGTTTCAAACCCTTACTACCATTCGATTAGGAGACTCGACCTGTATGTTTGTTTGTGGATGCTCTAATGACACGAAATGTAGTTTGATTAGTATTTTTTTCTATGAATTATGTTCCATTATCTGTGACAACGGCCTCGGGAAATCCGAAATTGGATAATACATTCTTAAAGAATTTTGTGACATTTGCTGCAATGATAATCCACTGCAAAGATAAGATACATGAGTTTCCTCAGTGCTGTAGTGAAGGGGCCGAGGATATCCATTACCCACCGCATAAATGGCCAAAGAGATGTTAATATGTGTAGCTCGGTGGTTGGGGTGTTGAAAACGTCGTCGTGCCTTTGACACTGGTCATATTTTTTTCACGTACTTCTGGGTGGCCTAGACCATGGTTCGCTAGTAGTACCCCGTTCTCAAAACTTTTTTAGCGGGTGCTCTTGCCCCCAGATGTTTGCCAACGATTCCTTCATGCAATTCCAATACGGTGTAACCTGCCTATGCTTTTCCCAAGAACCTCAACAATGGCATGGATAGGCCTCTTTTGTATAAAGTTCCTCCGACCACGGTGTACCCTCCGACCTTCTTTTAATCAGTGTTGCTTCGGAGGGATATGTCATAAGGATTCCAAACTCGATATATTGATGAATCGGGGTCATCCATGAGGGTGGAGCCGTGTTACTCAAAGTTGCCACTGATTTCCCCTTCGTTTTGGCGCTTGATTTTTTCTTCTGATTTCATTAACAAAAAAGTGGTTGATTCAAGGGTTTCTAGTGTTGGCTAACCGAAATAGGACATTGGCTCAAGTGTTTTCCTACTGAGGCACATGATTTATCTTGAACTCTTTGAATTCTTCCAGCTTTCCAACATCTAGCTTGAGGTATATCTGGAGCAAAGGGTCCTTCACCTGGGCTTCTCCTATAATTTGTAAAAGAGCAAATAGGGAGTATGTTTGTATCTTAATGCATTCGACCTCGATTTCTCCCGCGAGTGTGATCCCGACAATGACAACCTCATATTAGGCTTGGTTGTTGGCGGTCAGAAACTCAAACCTTACTGGAACTTCCACTACTAAATCAAAATTGTTCTCTAAGATCACACCTGCACCACTTCCTTTGTTGTTGGACGATCCTTTCATGAAAACTATCCATGTACGATTTGGCTATGGGGGTACAAGAGTCATCTCAGCTAGGAAGTCAGCAAACAACTTAGATTTCAGGGCTTTCCTTGCTTTGAAGGACACTTCAAACTCGAATAACTTAATGGCCTATTTCATCAGACGCCCAATCAAATCTGGTCGATAAAGAACTTGTTTTAGAGATAAATCTGTCCGAATTATTATGGAATGAGCAATGAAGTATCATCCCAGCTTGCACAATGTTGTTACTAACACTAAGGCTGTCTTTTCGATCTTCTGGTGTTGTGTTTCCGCCCCTTCCAAGGCTTTATATATGAAGTACACCGGTCTCTGGTGGGCGTCATATTCTCTAATCAAAATAACGCTTACAAATTTTTTGGAAAAAACTAAGTATATATACAAGACTTACACCGGAGATGGTCGGTAAGTACTAGGGGGTGGTTAAGAATTTTTTCAAATATCTAAACGCTTCTTCGCAATTATTTTCCTCTCAAATACAGTCTTTTACTTCTACAGTCGGTAAAAAGGTAAAGCGTATTGTAGAGACTTTGAAATAAATCTATTCAAAGCAATCAACATTCAATTTAACCTCTAAACCTCATTCTTCTAAGTCAATGAGTTCATTTGAGTCACTTTACATTTATCCAGATTTTCTTGTACCCCTCGCTTGATCAAATAAAAACCTAAGAATTTTCATGCCCTTACCCCGAAAGTACATTGCTCCAGGTTGAGGCGCATATTTTGTTGTTGGATCCTCTCCAACACCCATTAAAGGTGTTGGGCATGAATCTCCTCTTGACCATATTTTATGATCCTTTCATCCATACACATTTTCAGTGTCTCTTCTATCTCTTCTCGAAAGATCTTGTTTATCATTCTCTAGTAGGTTGCACCAACATTCTTTAATCTGAAAGGCATGGTATTGTATTTATTAATCACCTACTTGATCATAAAGGCTGTCTTTATCCGATTAGGTATTTATAGGGGTATTTTATTACACCCCTAGTAGGCTTCCATATATAAGAGTAACTGATACCCCCATTGAATTATCTACCAGTTTGTCTATGTTTGGGAGCAGGTAAGAATCTTTCGGCAGACCCTATTAAGATATGTGTAATCAACGCACATCCTCAATTTTATCTAGGCCTTCTTTAGAAACACCATATTAGACAACCACTATGTATAGTTGGCTTCAAAATTGAACTAGGCTTCCAATAGGCCATTCACCGTGCTAGTAGTGGCTTCAGATTTTTCTAGAGATTGTCTTCTCTGATGTTAGGAGATGTAATGGGCGCTGGCGTCCACATTCAAATGATAACACATTATTCTAGGATCAATGCCATGCATTGCACGTGGAGTTATAGCAAAAAGGTTGCCATTATCCAGGAGGCATTTAATCAGTGTTGCTCTTACTTTTTAAGGAAGTATGGCACCTACTTTAACTAACTTAGTCAGGTCTTCCTAAGTTGTATGGACTAGAAATCACCATCTGGCACTAGTCGAACCTCGTCTTCACGAGCATCTAGGTCGAACGCACCATGATCCCCCGACTCTCCTCTGGTTCTGCTTTTGAGATCGTGGTCGACGCCAAAAGATCCTTCCGCTTCATCCATGCCAGCGGTCACTGAGACCGTCCTTCCTTTCGTGTCGTGATAAGTCACCTTTAAATGAACCTGAGATGCCACTAGATCTAGTCTATCTAAGAAGGATCTCCCTAGGATACCTCTGAAGGAACTCTGACACAATATGATTAAAAAATTGAGAATTACTTTTCTTTCATGATTTCCTTCCCTAACAGTCACTGCCAGATCCACAGCTCCTTAAGGGCGAGTGGTTGAATCGTTGAATACTAATAAATCTCCTTCATCATACGAATTCAGATCTACTTGTTGGATACCTATCAGATCCACCATTTTTTAGAAGAAGACGTAACACGAACTTTCATCATCCTCGAGGAATCCGGTTAAATTTCAATCAACTATGGTGGTCGCATGAATCAGATGAAGATTAACGTATGAAATTCCAATGATCTTATCGCGATCTACAAATCCTAATTTTGATTGATATTTCCTTTTCCGAATGTCTGCATTAGTTGCGAGTATAAAGCGGTTCAAAGAAGGATATGTGCTAGATGACGTGATCTCGTAAAATTCTTCAATCGATGATACCTAGTGAAAAGTTGATTCAAGGAATGTATTAAATATTTTAGACATAACTACTGGTGTTACCGTCTCTGCTTCTCATGTTGCGTTTAGAGATCTTATACCATATCAAGATTAACCCGAAGATGAAAATTAAAGGGAATCATATATCGTTTCCCACAGACGGCGCCATTGTTACGTTCGGGAACTAGAATGGATGTCGTTGGAGAACTGACGATCTTGAATGGTGGCTTCGATCTCCTTTTAGGTGGCGCGAGTATGGATTTGCATGGTTAGCACTCCAATGCACAAGTCAATTCAAGATTCAAGATGAATATAATAAAAAATGAAGATCAGATATTGTACCTTGCTCTTACCGTGTGAACTGATTTTATATTTTGGGTCAAGTGAAATGAGTTTAACAAGGATTGGACCTTGGTCTTTTAGGCCTTTAGTCGGTCCAAAACATATCTATTATATAAATTTTGAGGTTTTCTTATCCCACCCTATATAGTGGAAAACCACCCTACGAAAATTTGAAATTGTCCCTCAGATTGTAGAAATGCATTTCCTGACGCACCAGAATCACACAAAAACATGTTCAAACTGAATCTCACCTATATTTTCCCTAAAATTTAGTCCGAAAATGTAATTTCGAATTCGTCATAAATCCACCATATACATTCTTAACAAAAATCCTCCTATTTTGGCAAAAAATAATTCGAAAATATACTTCTGGAATTTTTCCGAATGTACATTTCCATAATTTTTCTCTTCTTCATTTTCAAATAGTTTAAAATATAAGTTACCCTCTTTACCAAATAAACATACTCTCTCTGGTCATTATTATAAGCAAATATTTTCTTTTTAGGTTCATTGAATAATGAATATATATGGTCTTTTATGTAGACCAAATACATTCATTATTCAATAAATCTAAAAAGAGAATATCTGCTTTTATAATTGAGGCCGAATGGAGTATAAATTAATAAGTCTAATCATTGTCTTCTTCTAAGCACAAATTTTAAGAAAGAGATCATTAATTAATTTAAATATAATAAAAATTTCACAATAACTCACTTGCTTATAATCTAAACTACTTCTTATAATTTTAATGATAGTTGGGTTCTAAAAAGTGAAGAAGAGAAGTTACCCAAAAACACTTTCGAAATTTTTTCAAAAATATATTTTCATTTTTTTTTTTTATAAAACGAAGGTGTGAGTAATTTTTGCATGAATTTTATATATTCGAAGTGTGTCCAGAGATACATCTCTTAAATTAATATGTATTTTGAATTTTTTTTACAAGGCGTGGTAGTAAAATATAGGTTACATTAAGAAATACCCTAAATTTAAAGATATTATAAGATACTAAGATAATCTAAATTATAATTAATGATATTAAAAATTTGCATAATCTTTTTTATTCTAACCATTGATGAATTGTGTTTAGGGGTCGTTAAACATCCATTGGATTTCAATAGCTATAATATGTATTTATGTTACTCTTTCATAAATAACCTTCAAAATGTACTATGAAAGATGAGGAAAAATTTGACAATTTTAAGAAAACTTAGAGTGACAAATGTAAAAATTTTTATGATTGTGGTATGGAAATTTTGGGAAATTTTTAGAGGTATTTAAGGAAGTTGAGAAATTTATAGAGAGGCATTGAATTTGAGTGATTTATATATAGAGTGATGAAAAGATTGAAAAACACTTAGATAAAAAAATGGTTTATTCTTAAAAATTCGTGACTATATTTTTATAATTAATTTGTAATCATTTATAACTCTCTTTTAAAATAAGTTGTTTGATCAAACTGGATAAAAAAAAATTATAGGGTTTCTTATATTTTATCTTCTTATGTTTTGTTATAGATTTATTTTCAATTTTGATAGATTATTATGTTACTTTAAATACTTTATTTTGGTTGTTATTATTATTATGATTATTATTATTTTATCTTAACTCATCACAAATTTTAGTGCATTCAAACTCTAAATAATTGTATCAAAGTGTTATGAATTAATCTATTCATTTTTCCAATGAAATTCATATTACTCCAAAACCTAAAGTTTTTTTTTTAAATAGATAATTAAATATAATGTTTTTTTAATCAATATACAAGAAATTTATTGTACCAAAGATATGGAATAAATATAGTATTTATTTATGGATATGAAAGTAGGTGGTTTTGGAGTTTATAGACTTATGAGAATGGTCCCCTGTGTTTGAATTTCTTTACTGCTTTGTGCTTCCTACGCAATGCTTCTTTACTACAACCCAGCTTAGGTTGATGAATTTTCAGTTTCTGGTAATGCATTAGGTTTTGTATCATCCTATTGCTTTAGACTTTTTAGTTGGTTGGGCAAGAGCCAAACAAGTCAAGGAGATAAAGGGACCATTTTTTTTTCTTCTTTTTTGGTATTAATCAACAAGTCATGGGTTCATGCACGAATATCATCAATTCACCATAGATATTTTTGATATTCTCATATAAGACTAGGATGTATATTTATTGCAATAACTTCTTTTTTTTTCAAAAGCAATAAAAAGACAATCTTATTCTCAGTGATAAGACCACAAAATCATGAGTTTCATACATTAAGAGGGGGGATTTTAAATGATAAATTCATGTACTCATTTCCTTTATTTTGAATGAATTATGCATATCTTCTTTGAAATCAATTTTCTAGAACATGATTTAAATTGCTATCAAGAATAATTTCTACTTATATTTATGTGAAAATGAAAATGCACTCTAACAATCAATTGTTTTAGGTCTCTGAGTTAGTTGTAAATGATGTATCCACTATATGACTATTTTCTAACAATCAATTTTTTAGGTCTCTAGTTAGTTTTAAATGATGTATGACTATTTTTTAACCTTAAAAAAATTGGTTAAAATCAAAGTGGCAAAGGTTCAAATATCGGAGAATATAATACCGTGTAAAATATTTGATGACATTCAATCCTTATATATTTTTTATAATATTTTACATTAGTTTTAAAAACTTTTACATCTAATAGGGTATGTTTTGGAGTCTTTTAATTATATTTCAAAGAAATATGCAAAAGCTTGATTTATGTTGATATCACTCTTGTGGTTCTATGTGCATAACGGGATTTGATGATGACAAATGGGATCAAAGAAAAATGTCATAAACATCATCAAATGATGAAGAAAGATTGAATTAAATAAAAAACAGGAAATTTTTTATGTTTGACTTGTATGAATCAAATGCTAAAGAACAACGTCAAGAAACATACATATTTACTAGATGTTCGCTATTTGTATTTTGATTATGTTACTCTCAGAGTACTAAAATCATATATAGAATTGCTAAACACCTTTTTTAATCGTTAACTATTTTTAAAAACTCATGAAAATCACTTTAGATTGGATAAAAGCATTTTAAATTAAATCATAATTGATTAGGATGTTATAATCTATTATATAGTGAAACTTGGTCCATAGTATGTTATGGCCCTTGTGTAATCGATTATGAGGAGAAATTCTCTCGATAATCGATTATGGAGACCTAATAATCGATTATGCTTTTGATCTCGCAAATTTTTCCTTATTTTCTAAGTCATTATTGATTATGGTCATAACCTAATTAATTATGGAAAGGATCCGGGGCTTCCAAAGTTTCCTCATCTATTTAAATGTTTTACTATAAAATGAGGTATTGTATTTATTTGATAGCACATGATATTTCAGAAAAAACGCTTTTTCCTCTACCCTTACCTTGCTCCCAATTTTCATACTCATAAAATTTCTTAATTGGTAATCGTGAATTTCGTATGTGTTTTTATATTTTAATTGTATTTTAGATATTATTGATTTATGGCTTTTATAGTTTATCGTAGTAGATTTATCTCTCGGCTATCCCTCATTCACTCTTTAGTTAAAATATAGTACAATGTTTTTTTAACAATTGATCAAAAGTCAACAATGTATGACTTAAAATGTATGACTTAAGTCACAAGTTAGAATTCTCTTATCATGGTTAAAAAGTAAATTTGAATTTTGGTGTAAAAATAACATGATTTGAATCAAGGATATGTGTGTTTTGAATCACGATTCTTTGATGTGAATCATAGTTAAGCTGATTCGAATTAATTATTTAAAATGATTAGAATTCAATTTTTTTGTGTAATTTGAATCTTATAATTCCTTGATTCAAATTATGCATGTTAATTCTCATTTTATCATTTTGATTCAAATCACTCTTTTATTCGATTCAAATCATATGATTGGGTCCTGACTCAAATTATGTGGTTAATTTTTCATCTTTTTATTCCCTAACTCAGGCACCTATTTAATTCTTTTGCCTTTCTCTCTTTATAAGTATTTAATTTATAACTTTCACAATCCTTGAGAAAAACTTATTGTGTGTTCTTTTATTCACAAACACTTTCTCTCTAGATTCAAACCTATCTTAAAACTTTCAAACTCAAGTGCAATATAAGCACGTCATATCCTAACTAGTCACTTCAAACTGCGTGTCAAAAAGGAGCAACAAAACCTTTCAATGATGGGAAGTCATTTAATGCACTTGTCCCTACTACTTTTGCAACTGACCATAAGCGTTTCCACTTCTGACTCAAAGCGAACAACATCCTTAAAGTCGACCACGACTGCTAAGACTTCCTCGACTAATAATTATCCAGCAAGTTTTGGAGGCAACTATTCTGGATTGGTCACGGGCCCTAAGACCCAAATCATTGCCAATCCACTTTAAATGATCTAAGGTATAAAAACAATCTCACACGAAATTCAAGGTGCTTTTTCGGATCTCCACTTTTAATATAATAATCTTGAATTATAAACTGACTTAGGTATTGATGTGCTAACCTTGCAAGTCCACCCTCACACCACGGTGTTGCAGATCAACAACACTGGTTCAGGATTCCTCTTCATCAACATCTGCTTAATTTTAATTCCATAAGATAACATTTTCTTTATCAACATTATTATTTTGTACATTTAATCATTTAATTAACATTGTAATTAACTTAATCAGTATGCTAATTAATTAACAATATGTTTAATTTTCAAAAAAAATTGACAAATTTGAGAATAAAATAAAATATTAAAAAGGATAGTTATACATATAATTAGAGGAGAGTAAATGTGTACATAATTAATAATCTATATTTGATATTTTTATGTAAATTAATCAATTTTCATTTTTTTTACCACAATTATTATGCATGTACTTGTATGCAACATGTGCATCACTAGTAATACTAGTATGATTTGTTATATTTCTTCTCACTCAATTATTTTAGGAGATTTCAAGACCTCCCCGCAAACATTGGATAGATGTGTTTCCCCATAAAATTCGTTACATTGCCCAAAATTCAACCATCTCTTCTTCTATAATCTCCACTTTCTCTTACTCTAACTATTACATCTAATTAAAATTAGCAAATTCATACTTGAACAAGGTTTGAAGAAGAAGAAGAATAGAAGGTGACAAACTCATAGAACAAACACTCCACGTCTTTTTTCATATCCTTCTATTACACTCTTCTTTCTATTAAATTCACCATTTTTTTTTTTGCAGAATTAAATTTAAACAAACATTGGACGAAAGTGGTGATATAAACAACTTTTCATTGTGATAACCTCTAGCTCAATCTGTTCGGGGACTCAATGTATATCGTTTTTTTGTTGTTGTTTGCTTGTATTTGAACCTTTGAACCATTAATGTTAATTTAGATGTTATGAGAAGACAATGCTGTGTTTTGAATATTTGCAGGTCGCCGGAAAAAAAGACTTTATTAAGAAATGACAGGTACAGATAGCCGACGAGAGAAGCTAGCCGGTTTGACACTTAATGACATATTAGCCAATCAAAAAAGACCCGGTTCAATAACGCCAGCCGAACCATCTCCTAAAAGCCGAACCCTCTTTGACATCATCAAAGAAGATCAAACCAACAAAAAAGATCGAAGGTATCTCAAACACTCTATAGCACTGACGCCTCTGGAAAAAAAGTCTGTGTTAGACACTGACACCAACACTTGTGATTTCGTCTAACTAACGTATTTTCAACCATGCAACATGAAACTCAAAATATGTTGTAGAAAAATAATACTAATACTTCATTTTTATTGATTTTTAAGATCTTGGAAAGCCTTTAAAGACAAGCTTCGGCTGAAGCGCGCAGGCTCGGCTTGGACATCATCAATTCACATTCCAACATCAGACATTCCCATCCAAAATCCAAACAGCAGAACCTTTTCCCAGCTCGGCCGTCACGACTCTGTCCGAATCCAAACTCACCACGACTCAGACATGACGACAACTCACCAAGTGGACGACCTCGTTCCGCCAGATGAATCCAACGCTCCAGTTTCCAGACCACAATTCACTCGCAAGAGTTCAACTCGTTTCACGCCAGATTCCCCTGAGAATCCCATCAGCGGAGGAGGACATCTCCGACCGCAACTTTCACGTAAGAATTCCGTCAACATGCCATCGTCGGAGCCTTTTCGGAAAGGACGTGTGGTGACTTTTCGAGACAGCTTCGACGATGACGAGGATGATGATGATGATGAAACTAAGAAGACAGGGAGAGCATTATCTGCTAGAGAGGCTGTGGCTGCTCAGGAAGCGGCAGAAGCTGCTTCGGAGGAACAAGAGGAGGGGGGGACAGGACATCCGATGATGTCGTTGATGGATTTGTTAGAGGAGACTGATAGAGAAATGGGGTTGGAAGGGGCGAGGTATGTATTAAGTGATGATGAAGATTACTATGATGATGAAGAAGATGAAGATGATGAAAATGGCGGAAGTGCTTTGGAACAAAGCTGTTGTATTTGCATGGTGAAGCATAAGGGTTCTGCTATGGCTGCTTGTGGTCATAGTTTTTGTAGGATGTGTTCCAGGGAGCTTATGGTTGCTAAGGGAAATTGTCCACTTTGTAATAATTTCATTACAGAGATTCTTGATATTTTTTAATGTTGTTATGGTTTTCATTTTTTGGTTTAAGAAGTTGTAAGAGTGTTGATGGTGACCACATTCTTACCTTTTGCTTGTTATGTTGTCCTGAAATTTTGGGTTCATTCAATAGGTGTCAACTGAATTTTCCTGATATTGCATGAGATGTTTCTTTCTTAATCTAAATTTATTCTAATAAAAATGAACTACATTATATCCATCACGATCTTCATCAAAATAAATGCAGTTGTGCGCTATACATAGGAGGTTATGTTCCATTTTACAGATATCACATGATCATGTCCAAAAGGGGTCTTTGACAAGCTATCACGTGTATCATCTGATTTATTTCATTTTTGAAGTCAACTAGTATACTTTTATTCTTTATATTATTTGTACTTTAATGCAAAACTTAATATCCTTTAAAATGTTAAAAATATTTAGACCTAGATAGAAAGTGTAAACTAAAGATAAAAAGATGTAATAACTCAAAATGTCTATTCTGTTGGAAATGATTTTGACTGTCATGGACTTTAATATTACAATCAATCCGCACCACTGTAGTTAGAAATATAACGCACTAAAACTAACAACAGGCAAAATTCCAGATGATGGTGGTCAGGAACATTCTCATAGGAATTACATTTCTTTAACCTGAAGGTGGTCGCATTCCATGGTGATTGGGAGGTGGTGGTGGCGGCATTGAGGACTGAGGATATCCCATAGGATGTCCACCCTGTTGCTGAGGTGGTGGTGGTGGTCTCCAAACAGGCTGTTGCTGGCCTGCCATTACTGAGGGTGGTGGAAGAGGCCTTGGAGGTCCCTGAATACCTTGCTGAGGTGGTGGCGGTGGCATCTGCATTGCATGTGGTGGTCTGAAATGCTGCATTGGAGGAGGCATTCCATGTTGCATCATTGGTTGGCCTTGCTGCTGTTGATGCCATACTTGTTGTCCAGGTGGGGGCATCTGCATAGGCTGAAAGGCTGCGGCTTGAGGAGGTGGTGGGTGGATGACAGGAATAGGAGGTGGGGCAACGCCATTAGCGAAGGGGCGGGGTGGCATTGGAGCAGGAATGGTACCGTTAGCTTGAGGAGCATTGGGAAGTGTTGGTGGCCCACTGGCAAATAAAGTATGAGGCCTGCTCTTTTGTGCAGTTGGATTACTTGCAGCCAAAACTCTTTCTGCATCATACAAGAAATATGAGAAGATAGCCAAGATAGTAGTGAAAACATAAGACTTGAACTGATCCTAAAAATAGAGTTGCAAGAAACGGGCTCACCTGCGGGAGTACCGTGCCTTTCACCTTTAGTGTCTTTCTTATAAGCGTATGACACTGTAATTTGTCGATTGCAAAGATACTGTCCATTCATTGCCTATCAAATAGAGAAACAATTCATTATCATTTGAATTGAAGACAAGAAATATATGAAAGTTGCCATTGATCAAATGAAGCCATTGGAATCATGAAACCCTCATTGAAGTCAAATATAAAACTTTATGGGTGTGGAAATAATTTAAAATTTATAATTTATGAGGTAATGATTGGATACAAGGCTGTAACCCATGTATCCATATATTTGTTTGTTACCAAGTGTTATATACTCTTACAAGTCAGCTTCAATTTATAATCCATGCATGCTGTATAACAATGAGTATAACAAAAGAACGAAAGGTTGACCTCAACATTTCTACATATGATTCAAAAACCAAGTCATACCTCAATAGCTGAATCAGATGCCTCAAATGAATCATAGCTTATGAAGCCAAAGCCTCGGGAATTTCCTGTGTCGGGATCTCTCATGATCTGAAGAGTAGGAACATAAACACAATTAAAATTGAAAGTAGAATCATCCAATATATAAATATTCCATCCCTCAGATAACACACTTAGCCAAAACTCATTTGTGGACCTACCTCAGGTGTTTAAAGGGCAAGATGATTATAGATGTGATATATCTGAGATGATTATTTTGTGATAATGCAATTAATCAGGGTATATAATGCCTAAAAAATGTGCAGAAGTGCAATTAATCAGGGGCAACAGCCATCATCAACAACTCTTCCCCACAGCAAACTCCAATTCAATACAAACATGTACACATTTATTGGTAGCCTTAAAAATTGTGGTTTTCTAACTTCAGTATGCTCTCACCTGAGTGTTGGCATATGAGAATGAACAAAAGAAATTATTCCTTTTTCAAGAAGACAAGATGTATGTATCCTTAAACCCATAACTGAGATATTTGTAGCAACTGGATTTTATTAATAAGGGATAATTACAAACTAACAAACAGCGCGAGGCAGGCTAGCACCATAAGCATCCTCCCTAATAACTACCGGCAATTTAGATGAGAATAAATAATAATAATAATCATAATAAATAATTCCAATCGTAAGCCCCACTGTGCCCTATGTTAACAGTTGGTCTATGTGAACGGGAACAATTGATTATTTTGTTTCTTATGGTGGTGGCTAAACCTCACTCCCTTTAGTTTTGGCATGGCCTCCCCATATTGTTTGTGTGTGCGCACGCACCCAAACAGCTAATGAATGAAGCTGTTATCACCTCAATCTGACATTAAGAAGTTTTAAGTTCAAGAGGTGTCATGATACAAATCCCACCAGGGACAATTTGTAAATATGAGCATTAGAATTATTTGATAGATCTGCCTGTTAAGTTTCCAACAAAAGAATTATTGTAGTAGAACTTCTTATACATGAGTTTGCTTAAGAATACTAATTTTTTAAATTGACAACTATATGTTAGTGCTAATATGTATATTTAAGAAATATAATCTTGTGAAACTGCAATCAAGTGACTGTATTATGTCAGAAATATCATGATTGAAAATTTTAACCTTAAAAAATATTATACTATAAAGGAGGTAGTATCTAAGATGATATATTTATGTAATTTAGATTTTCACTATTTTAATGTGTTCATCCATACAGCATAGCACTAGATATTAGACTAGTTGTATATGAATTGTTATCTCCAAAATATATGATTGTTAACTCCCCTATGTTAGGATTTAAGTCATATCATTCTTTACTCTGATTTAAGCAGCTACAACCTATCATGAAATTCTGTATGTCAGAAAATGAAAAAAGGAGAATTCATTTTTAAAGGATTTGTTCAAAATACAGTAACGCCCATAAATGGTATAGTTAAGAATGTTGCCAACCAAAGAAATCCCCATTAGGATGGGCTAGAGCAATCTCCAAGAACATGGCGGATGCAAGTCCAGTAGAATAATGACAGAAAATTGATATATACTTAAAAGTCCCAACTTTACCTATACAGTGTAAATTGAGTAATAAGCTTGTTTTTTTTCAGTTTCTTACCAAAAGGCATTTAATTACAGATGACCATAAATCTCAAGGGAATCCAAGAAGGAAAATTCAATTTAAGCATAATAAGAGACTGATTGCCGAAGCTGATTAACTGGATTAACTGAAGATAGGTAGTTCACAATGGTATGTGGAATCCTTGTTATATGGGGTCACTAAAGAGTAAAAACTAAAAACAATCATTCAAGCAAGGAGCAATTTTGAAGCCGAGTCCAGGGTAATAGAACATCAAGTCTTTGAATCATTTTAAATTGAGACTCCTATAAGATCAGACTTCCTATAGCGAAAAATCTATGATATAAAGCTATACATTGAGAGAAAATCAGCGATAAACCCTGTTCTTAAACCTGTCCAGTGACTTAATGAAGCATAATCAAAATATAGGAGTTTTATCAAACATGAAATTTATTCATGTGTATAAGAACATCTACATTCCAAAAGGAAATCAGAAGGTGGATATACTCTTGAAAACCTTATCAAAACCTGGGTTTGGATTCATGGAAGGGCAAGCCAAGAATGATTAATATTGACTACCAGTTTGAGGGAAGTATTGGAGAGAAATCAGTGATAAGAATTAGCTTGGTAAACTTTGTAATTTGATTTGATTGTACTTTACAAATTGTAATAATGCATCCTGATAGCTTACCTAACGTAGGTCAGGAATAATTTCTTCATTCTTTCATTTTTTTCATTTTTTTTCCTCCTAGGGTAGTTTCAGTCAGCCTATATCATGTAAATTCTGTATTCTCAGAAAACCAATAAGGTCTTCTTGCTAAATTCGCTTCATGCACAAGATATTGATGCCTATAGTGTGAAATAAAGAATTTGGCAATGTATGAAAAGCATTAGCCACTGCTGCTAGCAGGATACTTTTACTTAAATGACACAACCATTACACTATCAAGTGTAATGAAATAAATTAGAAGAGTAAAAAACCTTTGGATTAGTAACAATAACTCCAAATGCACTGAAAGTATCATACAAGAGCTTCTCATCTACATCCTGCAACAGAATCATTATAAGTCTTGTTACATCTCAATGCCTAGCACAGATGAAAAATTCAAAGAAAAACCTGCATATTTGGTGACTTACAGGATCCAGATTGCCAATGAAAAGGTTTGCCCCGACATCCAAGCTCTTTTTATCTTGGGATGCCTAAAAGCAAAAAAAATAGTAAATCAGTACTCTATAATCAAGTAGCATAGACACTAATACCTCCTTCACAAAATAACAAGGGCAACAGTATAAGATAGGTATACGGCAGAACTTGAACAGAGTAGAACAAATTTCACACAACCATATTGTAAGCATGAGAAATTAATTATTTTGTGAAGAATGAAATATTCAATTGTGAAAACGACATCTTGAATGACATACAATAAGAATTATGAAAATAAAAGATGAATATCAGCATATTGCTCGGTAGTTAGAACTTTGTACTCATAAAAATCATGAGCAATAACAATGATTCCATCCTCTGAGGAATGAGGATGTCTATTTTTAGTACAAGCATAGCGGCACAAAAAGATAACCCAGTCTAAAAATCTCTAAGATTAACTCCCCAGATACACAAACTCCCACTCCCTCCAAAGAGCAATAGTAATAATCGAGATTCTTGGCCATCGTGAATCAATTTAATACAAACTTTGTATATCCTTATTTATCTTTGTCAGAGTTGATAGAAAGAGAGAAATGAAAAGTAGGGTTCTCATTCTGAATGTATTGAATCTAAATATCTAATTGATTAAGCATCAAATTCTAAGCAAACTACCAACTTCTAACCGATGACAAATACCGTGTGCACACATGTAATAGAATTACTAAGTTATATCTCTATCAATACAATACATAAGTATAGAATAGAATGAAATAAAATAACTCATTCCATTCAAATCGGAACCAAACACATGAACATTGATATAATAAGCCTCCCTACGTTAGCCGATTTCATCATACTTAAATACCCCAACACACACAAAGAAGTAAAGACGGTGTCGTTATAATAAATATACCTTATTTACACGAATTGGTTTTCCATAAAGTTTAATCATGTTAAGTACCTTGATAGCCTGCAAGAGAAGAATTAGTAAGCAACAACAAGCAATTAGGTTTATAAAAGGGGCATATCAATATCAATAATAAAGAATAACACGTACATAATCAGCATCTTCTTCACTCCGAAATTCAACAAATCCATAACCTTGGTGCTGGTTAGTAACTCTATCCTTGGGAACATACACATTAACTGAATCAAATAAAAGAAAAAAGAGAATAACAAGTTAAATTAAATCAGTGTATTCAATTACCCTAAAATGAACATGTGATGATAGAATAGATAGTACCTACGGGACCAGCTTGAACAAAAAGCTCCCATAGCAATTCCTCTGATATCTGCAAAGAAGAAAAAGAGATGTGAAGCGGGAAAGGGATGGAAAACGAATTTGGTTAGAGAGAGAGGAGTGGAGATGAACCTGAGGGTCGAGGTTGCCGACGTAAGCAGTGGCGTCTTGGTTTCTCTCGGCGGAGTGTTGGCCGAGTAGATTTGCACCGACGCCCGGCGCTATACGTGTCGTCATTGTTCGCCGGAAGAACGGTGAAGGAGGGGGTTAGAGTAGGGTTTGGTTCTTCACAGCTTTGACATGTCAAGTGAGCAGTAACTTTTTTTTTGTGTTCTTTTTTGGTACTAAAATGGAATAAATTCATTATTGAAATTATAGACAAAATAAATAAAGATGTACTCAGTATTACTGTAATTTTGTAGGTAAAAAATATTTAATTTTTCATGATATAAGAATTTGTGAAATTAATTAAACATTTACACACTACAATCTACAATTATATTAATGGATTAGTGGATAATTCTATTTCTTTGAGGAAGGAAATAGATTTAAATGATGTAATGTAATCAATTAGAATTTTAAATGATAAAAAATTGTGTGGTATTAAAGAGTTGAATATTGACGACTGAGATAAAGGCAATATTATTTTAGAAGAGGTCTAATCGGTCATAAGAACAGGGGGAGTTAGTCAAGATGCAAGAGTTGAATATTGACTATAGTAATTAATGTTGGAACAGATGTAACAATTAGGGTTTCACGAAGATTGAAGAAGAATGGAAAGAAAGAATGAGTGTGAAACTATATTGAGAGAAAATGAATTTTATTAAAGTTATTGTAAAAACAGTTAACTACGAAAATTATATATTGAAATTACAATTACATGCCTATTTATAGGCAATTATGGTTCAAGCCAAAAACATGTAGTCAAAGCCTCAAACATACAAATTACATTTTGACTAGGTCGAATACAGTCTTTTCTACAAAACAATGAATTACAACTTCTAACTCCATTAATTCATGTTTTTGATATTTCTCATCCCAACATTTCTCTTTAACTCATCAAACCTGACTTTCTTCGGGGGTTTGATGAGTATATCAGGTAGTTGTCATTTTGTCTTCCAATGTTCAAGGTCAAATTTTCATTTATTTACTTGATCCATGAGAAAATGATACATCCTCTCTATGTGTTTACTTATACCATGACACATAGGATGACTGGCTAGGTCGATAGCTGACTTGTAATCGACAAACAATTTTATTTTCTTAGGTTCCATGATTTTTGGTTTCTTCTAGCATCATATATATCCATATTGCTTGACATGTTCCATACGATGTAGCCACGTACTCAGTTTCACATGATACAAAGCCACAATGCTTTGTTTCCCTGAGCTCAAAGAGATTGGAGTGCCTCCTATCATGAATATGTAGACTGTAATGCGCTTTTTCTCGTCTTGATCTCCATTGAAATCTGAATCAGTGTATCCATATACCTCTGCATATGTGTTTGTCTTCTTCTATCTTGGCATCAGCACACCATGATCAAGTATACCCTTTATGTATCTCAACACCCTCTTAAATGTAATGAGATGACATTCTTGGGGTTTCTCCATGAATCTTTTTAGTAATCCAAAACTTTGACAAATGTTTGCCCTTATATTTCATAGATACCTCAAGGACCCAATGATTTGCTTGTACAGTGTTGCACTTACAAACTCATCATTTATATATTTCCTCAACTTTTCTGTTGTCTCTAATAGAGTGACAGTTGCATTACAGTTGCTCATCTTGAACGTTATCAAGATATCTTAAGCATACTTCTTCTGGTGCAAGAACACTCCTTCATTCGTGTCTTTAAACTCCTTTCCTAAGAAATATGACAAGTTCCCTAGGTCAGACATTTCAAACTCTTGCATTAATTTCGACTTGACTATTTTTATCTATGCTTCATCTGTACCTGTAATTAACAAATCATCTACAAGCATGCATAAAATTATTCGAATGACCTTGTCTGCTTCGTTGATATACACTCCATGTTCAGAGACACACTTTATGAATCCTGATTCGAACTAGAAGCTATATATTCTCTTATTCCAAGCCCTTAGGGCTTGCTTCATACCATATAGAGCCTTCCTTAATCTGCACACCTTTGACACCTGCACTTTGACTTCAAATCCTGGTGGTTGAATGATATAGACCTCTTCTTCCAAAGGTCCATTCAAAAATGCCGACTTTACATCCAATTGATGTATCTACCACCCTATGTATGTTGTAGTTGAGACAACAATTATGATTGTCTCCAACCTTATAACAGGTGTACAGGTTCCGCTGGAATTAATACCAAGTTTTTGTATAAGACCTCTCGCCACTAGTCTTGCCTTATGTTTGGCAATTTCACCATTTACCTTCGTTTCAACTTGTAAACCCATTTCACATCAATTGGCTTCTTGCTAGCTTTCTTGATAAGCTCTCATGTCTTAATCTTCTCGATTGCCTTGAGTTATTCTTCCATGGCTATTAACCAATTTGAATCACTCATGGCTTGATGCAAATCGATTGGTTCTGATTCAATCATCATCGTCACTTTTCCTATTAAGTCACCATCTTTATTGAGTGCTTGATCTGGAAATCTCTCACATCCATCTAGCTATGTCGACTCATTTATTACTTCAATCGATCTTCTAACATTCTGCTTAGGTGGTTTTCATTTCGATTGGTTATGACTTCAGCTTGTTGGTCTTCTTCTTCTTCAAGCCAAGTTGGGACTATCTCTTACATATGTCGACCTGACTCCTGAATCTAATTCCACCCTTTGCTTTCGTCCACAAGAACATTTTTACTAATCACCATCTTATCATTATTTGGTTAGTACAACTTATATGCATCAGTCAAATGATAACCTATGAGCATCATGGTCTGACTTTGATCATCTAGCTTCTTCCTCATTTGTCCAAGAACATGTCTAAAACACATTGATCCAAAAACTTTAAGATGACTGATGTAGTGGTGAAAAATTGAGATTGAGGCCATTGGATTGACCCAGCTCATATTTTAGTTAAAGTCGCCACCGCGCTTTATTATTTTCAAAGGAAATGGGAAAAAGAGCGAAACAAAACCCAAGGAATTTTGTAAAATCAAAACTAATAAAATAAACAAAGATCTTAGGTTCGGGGGTTGGTTATGCAAGGGGAACGTATTAACACCCCTTACAACTGTAGTAATCTGCAGGAACCTCTTTGAAAATATATGCTATTATTTATTGTTTTTGTTTTGTGAAATAGAGTGTGATGGTGAGAAAAGAATTTTATTGTGTGTGCTCGGTAAAATATCGCATCTTGTGCCTACATACCCCTTAAGTGCAATAGGGAAGTCAGAGCATTTGTAGTTCCCCTAAAAAGGAAAATAAAAAGCCTAAGCGGCAAATGTCTTTTTGGGTGTTAAGCTTTAACAATACACAATAGGTTTTTAAAATGCTAGGCTTTAACTATACGAAGCAAGTTTTTAAAAGGTGTCAAGCTTTAACCATACAAGGCAAGGATAAGTTACAAGAGTGGTGGTTGAGCTTTAACAGTAAAAAAACCATTTTTAAAACAGGGGAAGTGATAAGCTTTAACAATACAGAGCACAAAGTAAAAGAGAAGGGAGAGAGAGTGACTACCTTGACAATTTTAGTCAATATTATCCCATTCCTTTGGATTTCAATAACAATGAGGAGTCATGCATCTCAAGCAATCATTAAGGTAAGCATCTCAAGTGGTGGGTTAGACATAGTATGTGTATCATGGATACAATCAAAGTATGTTAGGTATAAACAAAGATATCAAAGTATACAAACAAACTCAAGTATAAAAGTTATGGAATAAGATAGCATACCTCAATGCCGATCATATCATGTATGTGTGAATATGATGTAATGATCAAATGGATGAGTATGGATGGGCAAATATCTCATGTATGTGTGGTTAATCAACAATGTATATATCAAGTAAAAGTATATAATGAAGGTATACAATACAAGTATATGGATCAATCAGTACATGTGGATAAACAATGTATGATCATGGCAATGATGAATAAGTTAATATTAACATGGTGTTGCATCAAGATCAAAGGAAAAGATCACGGATCAAAGATTAGGGTTTTAGGTACAAACTAAATCCATTCACTTGGGAAAAACTAAACCCTAAGTGAAAACTAATGGGGATCATGGTATCTTCCTCAAAAGAGGCTAAACTCAACCCTAAGGGAATCACATAAGTATAAACAACCAATTTGGTGAAGGAACCCTTTTAAAAATATTTGATTAAAAGACCTTTAAAAGGTATAAAAAGCTATTATTTTGATTTAATTAAAAGATGACTAAATAAATAATATTTTTGGGATTTTAAAATGTATTCTTAAAATATACAACACAAATAAAGAGTGTACAAAAAATCAAGCAAAAATAAATTAGTTTGATAAGTTAAATAAATAATTGAAGTTTGTAAAATAAAATAAAATAAACTAGTGATTAAAAAATGGTTTTGGTGGCAAGGGGATTTGAACCCACGCCCTATGCTTCACAGATGAAAAGGTTAACCACTGGGTCACAGTCAATGGTGATAACTAAGTCCATTTAAAAAGAAAAAAATAACAAAACATATTTACAATCCTAAAAAAAGAAATAACATGAAAAAGGTTTGGGGGGGATCGAACCCCGGACCTCACGCATACAAACACATTACTTGACCATCGGTGCTACACCCTCATCCTATATATAAATGCTTCAAAATAAATATAATATAAACAAAGTCCAAAAACTCAATTTTAGATTTCATCTTCAACCTTGGACAACCATGGTTTCTCAAATACGATTTTATTCAAAACTCAATAAAATGCAAAACTGTAAACATGAAATTTGTTCAATTTTTAGTCACGAATCTAACCATGTATCAAACATCAATTAGTTATAATTGTAACTCACTAATTTGCAGAAAAACACTATGAACCCTAGAATTTCAAAACAAAATTAAATGATGATCATGATGAATAAATGAAAGTTAACTGAGGGCTTTTGATCCTCACATGACGCTTAACAACATAGAATCGAGAATTACTCAAAATGATACTCTTAACATGGAGTTTGAAGTTAGAGCAACTTACCTCTAAAGTGAGAATTGATTATGGTGTTAGAGCACTTCCAAAAATTATTTGATGCTCCTAACACCTTCCTAGGACTTAGGTGAAGCTAATGGAATTGTTTGCTTGCCTCGAGAGTGCTTGAATTGCTCTACCCGTACCAAGTTGCAAATGACCAAAAGTGAGAATGGAGGATGATGGTGTGGCTGTTACAAATGAAATACAATGGTTTGAATAGCTTCTATGTAGTGTATATAAGGTGTTTGAATGTTGATTTTACAGGAAACTTGGTTAAAACTTGAAATTCACAAGTTTATGCAAAATGAAATTTTTTAGCTTTCAAGTGGGAGTGACTTTGTGATTTCTTGTGTGTTTGAATTCAGAGGCAGGGGCATCTATTTATAGGCACAATTTTTTATTTGTGGGAGAAAAATCAGAGCAAAAGTATGTCCCCAAGCTCAAGTTGACTTGGCTTGCTTCATGGAGAAGCAATTTGAAAGTTATGGTTCCAAGAGCTTAACATGCATGCTTTCTAAACATCGTGGAGGCTCTTCTGAGATGTAGGAGGTAGCTTGTTACTTTAATTTTGGGGTGTGATCAAAACAAACAATGTAGGGGCTCAAGATCAAAGTTGTTGTGATTAAAGCCTCTTTATGGAAATGGAGGTGTCATCTTTATGTCAAAAATGGAATGATATTGTGAACGAAAGCTTAATCACTTGGATAATGGCTCAAAAGTTTGTGTAATCTTCTGATTAGAGGGAGATTTGTAAGTAATGTGACATGTAATCAAGAGATATACAGTTTTGGTCGAAGATTTGTTCAAGTTCATGTCTTGCAAATGACCTATAATTCAAGTTTGAAACCTCAACTTCATTTTTTCGAATCTTGTAGCTCAAGTATGCTATGAATGAGTTCTATTACTTTTTGGAAAGTCCAAAACATTCTTTAAAACTTTTATGCTTGATGTTTTCTTGAATTCACAAGGGATCATTGTTAAAAATTGAAAAAATATTTAGGAGTTTGGAGGAGAGGGGAGGGGAGGGCCTTGAAAAAATAGAAGGATTGAGTGGAAATAATTGAATGATTTTGGTTGAGAGGGTTTGCTTTTATTCATAACACCAAAAACCCCATAATATGTGGGAACTCAAAATTTATATTGAATGAGAACTTTAGAGGGTATTGGAGGGCTTACATAAATTTTCAAAACATCTTTTATGTTGTTATAGTATTCGAAAAGTTAAAAATATAGTAATGATATACACTCTTTTATCATTCTATACAAAATCAATTTTTCAAAAAATGTGAAATATTTTCTTATATTTTAAAAAAAAAATCATTTTCGGAAGCCTTTCCCTCCCCTCCTCTCCAAACTCCCAAACATAGCCTAAGACTTTGTTTGCGAGTTTGGAGGGGAGGGGAAGGCTTCCGAAAATGATTTTTTTAAAAATATAGGAAAATATTTGATATATAAAAAAAATGATTTTGTATAGAATGATAAAATAATGTTTATCATTACTATATTTTTAATTTTTAGAATACTATAACAACATAAAACATATTTGGAAAATTTATGTAAGTCCTCCAAAACCCCTTCAAAACCCTCATTCATAACAAAATTTAAGTTCCCCTAAATTAGGGGGTTTTTGGTGTTGTGAATAAAAGCTAACCCTCCAAAATCCTCCCAACCAAAATCTTTATATTCTTTTCACCCAATACTTCCTATTTTTTAAAGTCCTCCCTTCCCTTCCCCTCTAAACTCACAAACAAAGCCTAAGTTTTGGCAATTGAGACACCAACTTCATGACTTCATAACTCAAAATTCTTGCATTTTATTAGAATTCCTCCTCAAGGACAAAGTTGGAGCATGAAAAATGGTGACTTGGTGAAGAAGTTACGAGCTTCCAAAGTTGAGTACTTGAAAAGTTCTCAAAACCCTAATCTTGACTTTTGAAAATTTTGATTAATCTTCTTGATTAAACTTGATCAAATTTCTTAAGTAATCATATTTCCATGATTCTTGACCTTAGAAGTCCATAGTTGACCAAAATTTCCAAAAGTCAAAGTTGATCATTGCACATTTGACTTTTACCAATTGAATTGCATTATCTTCAATACCAATTGAATCAAGTTCTTCTAGACAAATTAATGATATAAGTGGGCTACAATGAAGTATTTGAGATACTTGAATCATGTTTTGAGCCACAAGACCATGCCTTGACCAAAAATCAACTTTCCTAGAGAATTATGTCAAAACTCTAATTGGTATATCAGATGAATTTGAAGGTTGATGATATTGATTTAGAAGAATTCTTGAGCTTGAATATTGGTGAGGGAAATCACTTGATCACGTGAGAGGCTTGAGTCCATTTGTGAATCACAAAACCCTAATTGCTTGAGCTTTCTTGATCAATCACCTATCTTGTGAAACAAGCAAACAAGCAAATATATTTTTTGTATATTTTAAGGTTAGCGAATGATGCATGGATTATTCTATATGAAGTGAATGATGATGATGATGATCACACTATTTTAGATTCAATACAAATGAACTGGGATCTTAGGGTCAAAAATTAATGTATGGTAGTTGCCCCTATTTAAGTTTCTTTTATCCGGGGAGGTGAAGATTAAAATCTTTGTCTAAACGTGATATGAGGGACTTAAATACAAAATAAAACACAATTTGGGCCCTAAGAGACCATAGGTATGCATGATATGATATGAATGCAAGACTCCGACTTTCACGGGGAATGGCAACAAAGAACATCCTTTCTTCAGAACAGAAGAAAAGGGACCAGATTCATTGGAGAAGAAACAAAATATTAGAGAGATCATAACTCCATTGGGGAAAATTATGACTCTATTGGGGGAAGATCACATACTATCAAATGATAGCCTAAGTCGAAGGTGACAGACTCCAAGGTTACAAGATATATCATCTACTATGTAACGAGTGATAGACTAGCCGAAGATGATATATGGAAAAATAAGTCATCTACTACCAATAATAGTGGTAGGCTAAGTCGAAGACAAAGTGAGATTCCAAGAAGAACAATCCATCTACTGCCATAATAGTGATAGGCTAAGTCAAAGGTGGAAGAACTTCAAAGTTACAAGATTTATCGCCTATTATCGAACGAGCGATAGACTAAGTTGAAGGTGATATAAGGAAAAAGCAATTCACTTACTACCATAACAGAGGTAGGCTAAGCCGAAGATGAGGTGAGATTATAGGGAGAACAATCCATCTACTACCATAACAGTGGTATGGAAAAACTTCATAGGGGAAAAGGTATATCATCTACCATCAAATAGGTGATGGCATAAGCCGAAGATGATACAACTTCCAAAATAAGCTTCCATATATCAAGATTCTACTTCCTCTTTGACTAAGTCTTTTACTTAGAAAGGGCAACAGACAAACTCCTTAAAAGGTAAACATTTGTTGTGAGGTCTTTGCGATGAACTATCTCCATCATCTTTGAAGAGATTAACCATTAATCGGGGATAAATAACAAGCTTCACCACGAACTATCTCTATCATTTTGAAGAGATTAACCATCCATTGGGGAAAATAAGCTTCTTCACTGGGAATTAATAGACCGCTTCATTGAGACTGTCATCTTCATCCAAGAGGAAATTCTGGGACATACAAGCTTCTCAAATAAAGAGAGCACCACTTGCTGTCTAATAATAAATCTGAAAGTATCCGCAATAACTACTATAGGGGATAAATCCAACTTTTTGGGGAACCATAAACAGGTTCTTGTTGAAGCAAAGTCTCTAATCGTGCAAAATAAATGCATTTTCAGTCCAAGATTCACTGCCTAGAGAGATCCAAATAATCATATCTGCTGAAGACAAAGTTCAATCCAAGACTGAGCTGGAGAGAGACTTCCAAATAAGACATTTGCCAATGAAGAAAATCTCAAATGGGGACTCATCATATCCAGAGATAGATGAATAAGCTAAAACAAAATCTTCCCATGAGGAACAAACTTATTGGGGAAACACAAGGATACGAATATTTCTACCTAAAGTTGACGCTCAAATGGAGGGAGTAAAGACATCACTCAGAGGATAAGCATAAGAGTTTTTCGTATTAGAAAATGCAAACATGTGCATGTATATAGAGAAAATATGAATGTATGAATGAATGTTATGCATATCCTAACAAAACAGACACATATATAACAGAGATGACAACAGTGGAAATAACAACACCAGAGTATAACCAGGTACTTAGCCAATCGTCGTAGCATTTTCTGTAAAAGGTATAAGAGAGAGAGAGGTCACTCTCAAATTAATCTTTAATTGCAAAAGGATTCATTCCGAGAAGAAAACCTGTTGAAAGGATACATTCCGAGAAGAAAACCTGTATTTAGTCGGAGGCACTTGCATCAATACTTAGCTCCTTCACGGGGGATAACATTCATCAATACTTGGTTTCACACTTCAAGGGTCAACTTCCTTGGGGAAAAAGATCAACATTTCCTTTCGCATTCATGAATTTAAAGCAAACATTTTGTCAATTATCTTTTGAAAACGCGATATTAACTTTGTTTCAAACCTTTAATTTTAAAAGCATTTTACAAGATAGAATAAAAGATAAGAATTCCAATAAATTGAGATAAGGCTCAAATTTTATTAATGGAATGTTAGTTTGTGAATGGCATGACTCCATGGAGCATTACAAAGTTTAGAAAATGGTAACTTAAGGGAAAGGTTACATCAAAATACAATGATCACTATTCTCCCTAACAACTTTGAATATCGACCACATACTATTGTCAGTTGAAAGTCTTCAGAGGGTATTTTCCAAGATGGACAAATATTCTCAAGTGATTCCCCTCATCAATATCCAATCCCAAGTGTGGTTCAATTCAAGATCAATAACTTTCAAATTCATCTGGTGCACAATTAAGGTTTTTGACCTAATACTCTAGGAAGTTAACTTTTGGTCAAAGCATGGTTCCATTGATCAAATAATGATTCAAGGATCTCCAATGCCTCATTATAATCCACTCATAATATCCATTTGCTTGTAAGATCTTAATTCAATTGATACTTAGAAGAGTGCAATTCATTTGGAAAAAGTTAATTGTTCAGGATCATCTTTGACTTTTGAGGAATTTGGTCAACCATGGACTTTTGAAGATCAAAATCATGAATATATGATTATTGAAGTCATTTGACCAAGAAAATTAATAAAATCAATCAAGAATAAAAAAGTCAACAATTAGGGTTTTGACTTTTTCATGAAGAAATACATGTTTTTCACTAAACTTTAAATGATCGTAACTTCTTCAATATTTGGCCAAATTTTGAGCTCAAAAGTCTCATTAGAATAAAAAGTTAAGATCTACAAATTTGTCAATGTGAATATTTTTTCACAAATCAGTGGTTTTTAAGTTATGAAGTTTCAAAGTTGTTGACTTTTTCAACACTTGGAAATTTTTACAAAGAGACAGCTTTATTCTTCAAAAGTAAGCATCTTTAAGGCCACTTATCATCAAGATTTCTTAAGATTTTGAAGAAACACCAAACATGAAATTTGTAGAGTGGCATACCCCAAAATTTGCCCATACTATTTCTCCTATTCAAATTCAAGTCAATACACAAAGCTCCAAGACACACTCTCCTAAATAAGGCTCAGAAACTAGGGTTTGGGTTGTTCAAAGGAAAATCAGTGAATCAATGGATCCAATGCATCCTATGTGGCTCAATATATTTCACATTTCAATTCAAAGGATTGGTCACTCAATTGTTCAGAAAATCAACAGTCGACTAATTTAACCTAAAAGTCAACTGTGGTCAAAGTAAAGTCAAAACTCCTGATTTTTTTGTCAAGATCCTCATATTGAAGTATCATTCACCATTTGATCAAGAATTGATCATGGTTCATCAAGGAAAGATCAAAAATCAACAATTCAAAAAGTTTCTAAATTAGGGTTTGTATAGGAGAAAGTCAACTGAACTTTGATCAGCCATAACTTCCACATGGAACATCAAAAATTTCCCGTCCAAAGCTCATTTTGAAGGAAATTGAATTCTCTACAACTTTTCCTCTCACATGCCAAGTCTAAAAATGCACCATTTGAGAGATATGAGCCAATACATTACAGGTCCTCCAAAAGGTCAACAAAAAGTCATCTTTTTCAAAAGCTTATAACTTGAACATGGTGGACTCAATTGAGATGAAACCAAAAGGAGCTTATAGAGGACATCTTGGGCTTTCCAAAAAGTCTTAGATCATCTTCATACTATCAAAATTGAATGAGTTGAGGCTTGTACAAGTTGGGCGATTTTGAGAAAATGCACAAAAGAGAAAGTGATGGATTTTGATAATTTGAATCTTTGGGCCCAATTTTTGGATTCTAAACATGATCATAGGCCTTTAAAGTACCTTTTAATTAATTATTTTATTTTTATAATATTTATTATTATTTATTTGGATTTTAATTCATTTAAGTGATAATAAAACATTATAAAACATAGAAAATTAATTTTAATCAAAATATTTCTTTCCCAATCAAATCCAATCATCCAAACATCATGATATTGATCTAATTTCGTGATTGAATGGATTGGAAAGAGAGAGATACAATATTAGGGCAAAAATAGAAAGATTTAGTTGCTTTTTTACACAAAATTTTCTTTCCAAGCAAGCAAGAGTCCAAGCCCATGTTTTAACCTAAATTGGTCTATTATATATACTCAACATTAGCAGCATAATAGGGGACGAAAATTGGCCAAGGAAGACTAGAGTTTCCAAGTTCAAAATATTCAAGAATAGGTGAATTTTCATATCCATCGCTCCAATCAGTCTCCAAGCCGAAAATTGATTCTATTCCATTCTGAAGGTGAGGAAGAGTAAGTGGTTATGAGTTGCAGCATGCGCAAGGACTTGAAGCATTCATCCCATGATCATCATGTTCATAAATATTTCTGTTTTTCGCATCTAACTATATAACGCGTTTCAGTTCAATTTGATCATTTGTATGAGTTCCTGGTGCTGAATAGAAGAGCTTTGAACCACTGGCATGGAGTTTTAAGGGCCGGACCGAATTACACCATTGTTAGGGCACCAACAATGGAGGTGTTCGTTTTTAATGATGCACGAGGTTTCTGGCCAAACTAACCCCACCAATCTACTCAGGGGACCTTATTTATGTAATCTCGGTCGTCTTTTGTTTTGTATGATCGTTATTTTGCAGGTTTCAATTGACAAAAGAAAAAGCTATGAAACCATGGGGAATCCGCAGGTATGGCTGCAGCAAAAATTGCAAGTGATTTCGTAGGAAACATGGGAGAGAAGATGAATAGTGATGTTGAAACATGGACTTTCACGTGTGGCTTCTTCACTTGTTTTTATTGGATGGTCAGCAAAGCATTACTCTCTCTCCTTTCCTCATTGGTGAACGCGCCACTACAATAGGCCCCAGTTTGACTCGGTTTGCCCAAATAACCTGTGCTTTACATTTTTGTATATATTATTTTGAAGTCATATTAATATAAATAAACTAACGCAGCATGTGTGGAACGCGCGTGTTTCAGTGACCGAAGGGTCCAGGGTTCGATCCCTGGCCCTTGCTTGTGTTTTTTATGAATTTTCTTTCAGCAGATCCCGTGTGCCTCACGCTTAGGAGCCTCACCGTACACCCCCACGATCTCACTACCAGATCTCCATGCTTCCGGATCTGAGAGCTTAGAATGCGTTGGCCCATGGTGGACCTTCAAAGGATTCCCACACCGGATCATTGCCCAACTAAGTTTCTTTATTTACTTTTCTTTTTATTTTATTTTGTGTTTTAAACCTTTATTTATTTCCTTTTGTTTTTACTTAAATGTTTTTATTACTATAATAATTTCACATAATTATTAATTTAATCGACACTCGATTTTTCTCATAAACATTAAAAAATAATAATTATATTATTTTTTTATATAAGAAAATTATTATTTTTATATATACTTTCAATCAATTAATTTTAAATATTTGTTAACCTCGAGGCATTTATCAATCCTGAACGGCCTTAGGTTTGTTTGTTGGTAGGTGGTGTCCATTAACGCATTTTTAGCCTTATAAACCTTTTGGGTCACAATAAGTTTTCTTAAAAAACCTTTAGGGTTTGTAAACCTTTAGGGTTTGTGATCAATTAGGGTTTAGATCAGTCAATGCACTAACCTTTTTCTGTCTTTGTTCAAATTTTCAGGATTAATCAAGATTCTCCGATTACGCGCCATACTAATCAAAAAGCTAGGTTCTGATTCCCTTCTTATTTAAATATCATGTTATTTTTTAAACATCATTTTATTTTTAATCTTTGCCTTATAGGTTCAATTAGGTTTTAAACATCATTTTATTTTTAATCTTTGCCTTATAGGTTCAATTAGGTTTTACTTCATCTGTTAATGAATCCCTCTTACACTTAGCCCTATTATTTTCATTTTAATTTTCAGGGTCAATCGAAGGTTCGAGGGAATCAAGGCATTCAATGTTTAAAACTTATTATTGATCCTTCTTATTTTTTTCGTCTGTTAATTTCCCCCATCCCCGCAGGTGTTTATTGTAATAGCGTAGGACTTTTAATTTCTGCCTTTACTTTTTGCTTATTTTAAAACTGCGTGGTTAGTAATCTTAGGAAGCGCAAGCCTTTAACAGAATTAGGATAACTAATAATCGAACTGAATTCACGTGATTGTTGCACCCACACACCTTTAGGGTAATCCCTCCTGTTGCCTGTTGCCTTATTAATTGCTGCCTTGTTGCCTTACGAATTATGCTTTAAAATAGTCAAGTCCCTTGATTCCGAGAATACCTAAAGCAAATGTTGCCCTCATTTCATTCATCATCAATTTTGTCCCTCGATGCTGCCTCGGTCGATGATGATTTGTCCCCATTGCTAAGGTATCCTCGCGTGATGCCTAAAGATATTAAATGACTATTCTATCCTTCCCTTAGACTACCTGCCCTCTTTATGGCATGGGACAGTCTTATGGCGAACGATAACTCGATGACCCTTCAATATCCAACTGAAAGACTTCCTGCCCTCTTATGGTATGGATAGACCCTTTCGTCCGAAAAGCTAAAAGAACGATTTTTCAAAACTTAGGATAGTTGCTACTAATTGCTTGCTCTAAATTCAAAACTCTTTTCCCACTCTTTTTAAATCAAATTCAAAAAGACTACGCTTATTTACAAGCTAAAGTTCTTCTTCGAAAATCTTTTCCAACAAATCAAACATTTTTACAAACAAGTGAGCTAAGCAATTAAGAGCCCATGGATAACCATGGATACAAAGGGTGCTTTAAACCTTCCCTTTGTATAACTTACCCCCCGAACTCAAAATCTTTGAAAGGTCTTTTCCTGTTCTTTTAGCCTTTCCAATTGGATAAAATAAAAGTCGATGGCGACTCATGCTTAACCGCGACATTTTCGATAAAGTCAGTTCACCGTATTACATAGAGGATGTTTAGGGCTTTCTAAAAAGTACTAGAACTCCTCCAGAGCATTTGTGAGCTTGGAGATTTGAAGAGATGAAGATGGACTTCCATTCTTGAATTTTAGGTCATTCTTTTAGAAACCTTATGATCCAATCCTCATATCATACCTTATAATTTTGATTTGCAGACCTCTAAACCTCCAAATCTATCCATAATCAAAAGTTTACACAAGCTAATGAAGCATTACCCAAGAGATTTGATCATTAACTGTTGATTCTTTCCATTTCAAGCATAAAAATCACACTTCCATTTTGGAAAAGTGACTTTAATCACCAACAACTCTTGCATTGATGTTAGAATCCTATTTGTGCATATTTTGTTCATAGATTTTGTGGTATTTCTTAACTCTTTCACCAAGTTTGATTCCTTTTAGTAATAGTATGTAAATAAATAACATTTTGTTTTGATTGTACATAAGTTGGGTTTTATGACTTTTATTTACTTTTTTTATAGGTATGGATTATTTTGGCAAGCTTGGAATGAAAGACTTTGATGGAATAAGCTTGGAAGGAGGTTTGGAGACTCAAAGAAGAAGAATTGTATCAGAAGGTCCGCTAAGCGAACCATAAGCGCGCTTATGCATCCAAAGTTTCATCACCCCGCTTGAAGCGAGGCTTGGCAGAGGCGAAATCCAAAGTTGAGTCCGCTTAGTGGAACCTGAAGACAAAACAGATATTTTGGGATGTCCTCTTAGCGGACCTACTTTTTGGTCACTTGTGTTTAGGCACTTTAGAATGATATTTTGGGGTTCTTACCTACTTTTATAACAACACACTTTTTACAACAAGTTAGGGCAAGAGAAAGGAGAAGAGAAAAAACCATTTTCAAGTGAATCTTCAAGATTTCAAAGCATCTTCCTTCATCTTTCTTTGAGTTTGATGCTACCAAATCTTGTTTTGTTGCTTGTTGTTGAAGCTTCCATGACTATGGAGAGCTAAGTTTCATCTTGTGTCAAGATTAGAGGTAGTTAGTTTGTAAATATGTATTTTCTTTGATCTTTTGTATATGAACTTGGTTGATGATTAATATATGGTGAATATCTTGTTATTTATGTTATATTTGTTGTTTTGGATCACTATTGAGAGATATGTTTTAAATCTTGACCTAAAGGATATTCATCTATCAATAAACAAACTCTAGAGATAGATTTTGTAGTTGATAATCACTTGTATCAAGCTTTTAAGATTATCATGTTGATTGTCGGCATGAGAGATCATCTGACGGTTAATATGATAATAATCACGATATTGCTTTAGAGATAAACGGTGTCGAGAGGATACATGGTTGTATTAATCATTAATAGGTTCATATACATGATTATTAGAATACATATGAAGCAAACTAATGAACACTAATCTTGGCACAGTTTTCTCAAATCGTTTTCAAACCCTATTTTATTGTCTTTATTTACTTTTTCACGCTCTTTACATTTTATGTCACCAAACTTTTACTCAACCTTAACTCAAAATACAGTAAACTGTAGAACGGTGGTAATATCGCATCAATCCCTGAGGAAACGATAAAGGAAATACTTATCCTATATTCTAACAATTGAATCTCTAATTTGTTTGATCTGCACTAAAAGTAATCCAAAACCAACAAGCAACACCCTAATGTGCAGAAGAATCACCCTAAGTCTTGATTAAAGCATTGCATGTACCATTGATACCATACATTTCTCATTTTTTTATCAAGAATCAAAGTGACACAACTTTTGTTTGAATCAACCAAATGGTCTGATATTTTCCCCACAAAATCACAAATATTTCCTATAAGTAGAGGCCCCTGCCTCTTGTTTCAAACACACATAAAATCTCATTTTCTTTTTTTTTAAATAAAAGAATTATATTTCAAAAGAACAAATTACAAAGAGTTATGGCCAGAGCCAAAGACAATAAAAACAACCTAATTACATTAACAACATAGCTAGTTTACTTCTATAGTTGGGATCCATCCAACCTCTATACACAATAGCATCCACTATACTCTTTGTAATTCTATCAGCATATAAATATAAGTATCTTTCTAAAAAATGAACTTATTCCTTTGTGACCAAATGCCATATAAAGTCCCTGCTGCAACAGCCTTGAACAAGCCTTGCTTCCATCCATTGCGATGAGTATATCTCTTGATCCATTGGAGATCAATGTTCTTAGTATCAATCATTTGCATCCACGGTAACATAGTTGTCCAGATTATAACGGAGTGCCTACACTTAAACATAATGTGATCCAAAGTTTCAGTAGTAGTGCCACATAGTTCACATCTCGAATCCTGCAACATTCCCATTTTGCTAAGCCTATCTTTAGTTGACATACGGCCATGAAAAACCAATCATAAGATTACTTTGGCACGCGGCCTAGCAATATTGTGGCACACCAAATGATGCCAATCCACATTGGGATTATCCTGCATAAAACAATTATAGACAAGGCTCATGGAGAATTTCTTCTTGCTTATCATAGAATTCCACACTTGGAGTATTTTTAATCGAATTATATATAGATCAAATTCAACTAAATTTACTTTCAAATGACCAATTTATTTAACTTTTTCAAACCTTATGTAGCTAAACATCCCAGTCAAGACCAACCTTGTTCTAACTATGAAAAGGTGAGATATCTCAAATATAAAGAAAGAATGTAAAGTATTCTTTTGTTTAATTAAACTATTTTATATTTATATTTAAAGAATTAAATTAAATATTTATTATGGTCAAAATTTGGTCTTAAGTTAAGTCTTTATAAACAGACCTCCATACAGAATAATATGTTATATGTGCAAGATGGAGTTTCAAAGGATTATTAATGTGACAATGGTATTCTTATTGGTTTTCTTCATCATTGCATAAGGTTTGATATTTGTAGATTAATATAGTCAATATTATTTGCTTTCTCATCCTCATGTAATGTTTACTTAAAACATATTTATGCTTTAAATCTTTTACCTTACACATACAAGACTGATCTTATATCCACATATAATGCTTGAGTGTGCAGATATGTATCTGAAATCGGAAGGTAGGGAACTTGATTGGCAGCCAAAATGCCAATTTGACGGTGATTGTCGACAATAGTGTGATAAGTTTAAAGAGTACGGACGATGTGTTAATAGTTTGTGTTGGTGTGCTTTCTTACCATCTTCCGTAGATAGTAGTTATGATTTAGGATCCTAAATTTGCAAATAAATAATGTAATATTACCATATAGTCATCATGTATGGACGAGAATAATATGTATTGAATAAAAAGCTAATGAAAACTATTTGCCATGTTCAAAAAATTCTTTTACTTTTATTAGGGGCGTATACCGATTGGGTTGTACCTGATTTGGCATAACCTATTATCCAACCAATTTAAATTTTAATGGGTTGGATTTATTCTCCAATTTGTAGTTTTAATACCAAAACTAAATCGAATCAACCCATTCATTTACAGGTTAGATTGGGTTGGATTCGAGAATTGCGCATAAAATAAATGAAAATATTTATTTAGTTTTCTAGTTCAAAAAAAAATTGTAACATAATTCGATTCATTTTGCACATTTTCCCAAAATTTGAATGAGATAAAACACATCATATATTGTCAAGTAAATTAATCCATAACACAACACTTAATAATATTTCAACAGATCACATCATTCTAAGAAAATGTATATGTTTAAAATGATATGGAAATTGAATAAGCAATAACATTGGGTTTTAAACCAACCAGGTAAAGAACCCGTGTATTTTATGATAGGAAAAACAAATTTTTAAGTTTTTTATTTTACATTTTTAAAATAAAAATAGTTGGATACGATTCAAACGTGATGTATTTTTATAATAAATAATAGACCTTTTTTTTTACATGTGTAAGATAATTATAATGTTTGCAATATTTTTTTATTAAGAAATAAAATATTTATTTTGAATAAGCATTGCTATATATTTCTTTAAAGGAAAGAACAATAAATCTGGGTATAAATTGGATTTACTTTTCAAATAATATTTTAACAAATAAAACTTGAAAATCTAAGAGTTTGTAGAATTATATTGACTTATAAAAATAATTGTTTTCTATTGAAATTTTTCCAGTTTTGAATTTCAAAGAATTTTAATATTACCAACATTTCGGTGTGAATTTCAAATATTAAAATATATTTTTATATTTATTATATTTATTTATTTTATTATGATTGTAACAAGTTTTCTTCATCTTTCTCATTTACTAGATTTCTCTTTTATCCTTTTTTTATTCTGGTTTTTCTTATTCCAAATATTTTATTCCCATCATTACCTGTTAGCTATAGATTTAGAAATTCATTTTTGTTCTTATTTAGATTGTACAATATATATATATATATATATATATATATATATATATATATATATATATATATATATATATATATATATATATATATATATATATATATATATATATAAAATAAGATTGTACAATATATATATATATATATATATATATATATATAACTAAACCTTATTCTTTTAGGAATTCTATTGTTTTCAAATGATGTTTGAGGAGTTACATCATATTTTATCCACAACCTAGCATAAAATGGAACTTAATAGCTAATTATTTTATCAAATACGTACCATTAAATAAAAAATTAATATATTTTTATTACATTTTATCTCATATACCAAACTATTAAATACTTATCTTTTTTTTTCTTTTTTTTCATCAATTAACTAAAAATAAGAAAAATAAATATATTAAATTTCTCTAATTTTATATTTATAAGAATTAAGAACTATTTTTTCTCAAAAACTAAACTAAATTTCACAATTCTTTTAAGGGATTTAAATAAGTTTTCCCTCTAAAACATTAAAAATTTAAGAGACTTACTGTGAGATATTGGATCGAACTCTAGTATGGTCGAAGGATAGCTTCTTGGTTCGACAGGATTAAGCATGAAGTCGAAGGTTGTTCACATGCTTGTGTCGAAGATGCTAGGGTCGATAGCATGTTAAATTAGGTTTTAGTGTTTAAACCCTAATTTGTTAAGTTAGCTTGTTTATTAAGTTGGCTTGTGTAATGGGCCTTGTGGAAAAAGCCCATTAGTTAGTATGTAAAAGAATAGCAGTTATAACCAATATTTGTGTTCTCTTCTTCCTTGTCCTTTATTCTTCCCTTGTATTATACTTTGTTCTTGACATCGTTTTTCACAACAAATTGGTGCGGTGAGCGTGGAGAAGATGCCTTCAACAAAGTATGAGATTGAAAAGTTCACCGGAGTGAATGATTTCGGTCTGTGGCGCTTGAAGATGAAAGCCCTACTGGTTCAGCAGGGTTGTTTGGAAGCGTTGAAGGGAGAGGCAGCCATGAATGCATAATTGACGGCAGCGGAGAAGACGAATATGATCGAGAAAGCACACAGCGCAATTTTGTTGAGCCTTGGTGATAAGGTTCTCCGGCAGGTATCAAAGGAGACGACGGCATCAGGGTTATGGGTGAAACTTGAAAGTTTGTATATGACCAAATCGCTGGTAAATCGACTCTACCTAAAGCAAGCTTTGTATTCATTCAAGATGATTGAAGACAAAGTATTGGCTAAGCAGTTGGATATGTTCAACAAGCTGATTCTTGATTTTGAAAATATTGATGTGAAGATCGATGATGAAGATCAAGCGCTGTTACTATTGTGTTCTTTGCCTCGATCACATGCTCACTTCAAAGAAACTCTCTTGTATGGAAGGGAGTCCCTGACGTTTGAAGAAGTTCAATCAGCCTTGTACTCTAAGGACTTGAATGAACGAAAGGAGCATAAACCTTCGACTGTTGGCGAAGGTTTGGCCGTTAAAGGAAAACTCTTACGAAAGGATGGTAAGTTCGATAAGAAGAAAGGCAAAAGCCAGTCGAAGTCTTACAGTGGCGAAGCATCTGGCATTCGATGCTACCATTGTAAGAAGGAGGGTCACACAAGAAAGGTGTTCCCTGAACGCCTGAAATATCATGGAGATAAGGATAATGGCAACGCTGCCATTGTTCAAGATGATTTCGAATCATCTGGTGTTCTTGTGGTTTCAAGCAGTGACCCTAAGAAGGAGTGAATTATGGATTCAGGTTGCACTTGGCACATAACTCCAAACAAAGACTTGTTCGAGGAATTATGTGATCAAGATGGTGGATCAGTATTGCTGGGAAACAACAAGGCTTGCAAGATTGCAGGTGTTGGATCTGTGAGATTCAAGCTCCATGATGAGTCAATAAGGTTGTTGACTGAAGTCAGGTATGTTCCTGATTTGAAGAGAAATCTGCTTTCTCTTGGTGAATTCGACAAGAAAGGATATGTTTTCCAAGGAGAGAAAAGTATCCTAAGAGTCATGAAGGGTTCGAAGGAAGTCTTGAGAGGCGTGAAGAAACAAGGCTTGTATACCCTTGAGGCTGAAGTTGTAAGTGGTTCGACAAATGTTGCATCCACGAAACCTTTGTCGAAAACAGAAATCTGGCACATGAGATTGGGCCATGTCAGTGAAAGGGGTCTGGTCGAATTAGGGAAACAAAATCTGCTTGGTGGAGACAAAGTCGAAAAGCTGAAGTTTTGTGAACCCTGTGTACTTGGAAAATCTTGCAGAGTGAAGTTCAACAAAGGCAAACAAAGAACACATGGATCCCTTGATTACATCCATGCTGATCTTTGGGGGCCTGCAAGGTGTCCATTGTAACATCTCGAAAATTCTTATTTAATTAATTTAATCAAGTTTTAAATTAATTATGGGAAATTAACATTTTGTTGAATTATGGGGAAAAATAATGAAATGTTAAGTCATTGGGCCATGCGGTGGAATTAGTAAAGTGGGGGTGTAATTGTGTAAGAGCCCATTTCTAATTTTATGTTTTTCATAAAATAAAGGAAAACAAGAAGAGAAGGGAAAAATTAGAACGTGGAAACCAGAAGCTGTGAGAAGAGGAACTGAAGAACGTGAAGGAGAGCCAAAGAGGAAGAGGAACCAATTCAAGAATTTGGCTAAGGTAAGGGGGGATTCTTCTCATTAACCTCTATTATGGGTTGTATGAATGATTCAATAGAGTTCGTATGTTAGGATTCCGAATTGGATTGTATGTCGGGTTTGGGGTTTTGGGGTTTATAGAACCTTAATTCAATTTAGGTTGTGAATTATGATTGGTGATGAATAATGATGTTAAACATGATTAGAAGTATGTGTAAACGTGCAATTTATGTCGTATGTGTGGTTTATTTTTCTGAAATTCGTACTGGTATGATTTGAGAGTATTTGGGAGGTATAGAATGCTGTTTTCTGCAGGTTGGGGTTTCTGAAATCACCGGTTCGCGCCGCGTGCACAGGGTGGCGCCGCGAACAGGTGGGCTGAATGTCTGGATGTTTTGATACGCACAGGTCGCGCCGTGTACCTGTGTTGGCGCCGCGAAGGCGTAACTTTTTCCTCGCTTCGCGCCGCGTGTAGGTGTTGGCGCCGCGAAGGCGTAACTTTTTCCTTGCTTCGCGCCGCGTGTGGATGTTGGCGCCGCGTGCTGTGCTGTTTGGGATTTTTGTTAAAGTTTAACGATGTATAACTTTTTAACTGTTAGTCTGTTTGATGTGCCGTTTCGAACATAGTGAGGCTAATTCAGTGATATATGCAATAAAATAGTGTTTGAGTTGTGACTCGAATTTAATTTAAACACTTGATTTAATTGGTTGTGGTGGTTTATATTGTTATTGCATTGGTTGATGATTATGATTGTTCAATTGTTTGGTGTTGATGATTAGCATGCGGTATGTGATGCATGCATTTCATAATCATGTTGTGGGTTGTATCCCTTATGGTGGTGGGACAGCGGTAGCTAATTCCCATTGTGTGGAATTGGTGAGAGAAGTAGCCGAATCTTTATGGTGGTGGATCGGTGAGATGGGTTATCCCATGTTTGGTACCACATGCATTTAGTTGCATTGCATTAGGTTGTTGTGTATAATTGTAACATGAATGGAAGTTGTCCAATGTTATAATTTGTATGTATTTTAGTATGAATGACTGTAATTGACGAATGTTGCTATATTATCTGAATATAATTGATTTGGGTGAATAATGTATGGATGAAGTTGTATTGTTTATATACCTATAACATTTGTTAATGCGAATGAAACTCACCCTTACTGTTGTTATTTTTCAGATTGAGGAGTAGCTTGTGTACTTGGTGAGGATTAGCTCGTCAAGTAGTTCGTTAGAGTCAGTTGGGTCTGTGTCATGCTCTGGTCGTGTAACACCGGGAACGTTATTTTAGAATTGGCTGATAAACTTCTATTTTGTTTATGGTTTATGGTTGAATTATGAGTCTTCGACTCCAGATGTTTGATTATTCAGTTGTTAAGAATATTCCGCTGTGTTAACATGCTACCTGAATAATTTTTGGTTTATCATTCCTTTATGGCATGACATGAATATTGTTTATTTTGTTGGCGTTGTAATACTCTTCTTCATGTTTTACTCTGATTTTAATGTTAATTTCCACGGGGTTTAGAAGGGTGTTACATCCATCACATTCAGGAGCAAGGTATTTTCTATCCATAGTAGATGATTATTCCAGAAAATTATGGGTATTCATCCAGAAGACTAAGGATGAAACTTTTGAGAATTTCAAAAGTTGGAAGACTCTGGTAGAAAATCAGACTGGCAGAAAGGTCAAGAGGTTGAGAACCGACAATGGTCTGGAATTTTGCAATGAGGCATTCGACAGTTTTTGTGCTGCCTCTGGTATTGCAAGGCATATAACTACTGCAGGTACTCCACAACAAAATGGTTTGGCTGAAAGGTTTAATCGAACTATTTTGGAGAGAGTCAGATGCATGTTGACTAGTGCGGGGTTAACGAAGGTGTTCTGGGCTGAGGCTGTTTCGACAGAAACATATCTGATAAACAGATGTCCTTCGACAGTGTTAGATATGAAGACACTTGAAGAAGTTTGGTCGGGACATCCACCAGATCTCGACTTTGGCTGCGTAGCCTATGCTCATATTAGGCAAGACAAGGTCGAACCTAGAGCTCTGAAATGCATGTTCATGGGATACCCAGAAGGAGTCAAAGCTTATAGGCTATGGTGCATAGAGCCAAGTCACAGGAGGTGTATCACCAGTCGAGATGTAGTTTTCAATGAAGCTAAAATGGCTTTTAAGAAAACTGATGATGTTGGTCGAAGTACAGAAACATCTGACGAAGAGTTGGAACAGGTAGAGATTCCTGTTGAGGTGGAGCATGTTGATGCTGAATTTCATATCCCTGATGAAGTCGAAGAAGAAGCAGAAGATGCTGAGGAAGTTGAGGAAACTGACGATGACTACCTATTGTCGAGAGATAGGTCGAGAAGAGTCATAAAGGCACCTCAGAGGCTTGGGTATGCAGATCTTATAGCTTATGCCTTAATCTCTGCAAGTGAGGTTCTAGACGAAGAACCTAGAGACTACAAGGAAGTTATGAGGAGTCGAAATAAGACTGAATGGCTGAAGGCCATGGGTTATGAGATGAAATCTCTTCATGATAATCATACTTGGGAACTGATCAAGAAACTTGTTGGGGCAAGGTTAGTCAGCTGTAAATGGATTTTCAAAGTTAAGGAAGGAATTGAAGGAGTGACGTTGAAAAGATACAAGGCAAGGTTAGTTGCAAGGGGTTTCACTCAGAAAGAAGGTGTCGACTTCAATGATGTGTTTTCTCCTGTTGTGAAGCATAGGTCCATTCGAATGTTACTTGCCATGGTAGCACAGTTCGATCTTGAACTGGAACAGATGGATGTGAAGACTGCGTTCTTGTATGGTGATCTAGATGAAACGATCCTGATGAGGCAACCTGAAGGGTATGTCGAAAAGGGGAAGGAAGATTATGTGTGCAAGTTAAAGAGATCTTTGTATGGGCTGAAACAATCTCCTCGACAGTGGAATAGGAGATTCGACAAGTTCATGACACGCATAAGTTTCATTAGAAGTCAGTTTGACCACTGCGTTTACTTCAGATTTTGACCTGGTAATTCATTTGTTATTTTGTTGCTTTATGTGGATGATATTCTCATAGCAAGCAACAATGTTGAAGATGTGACGAGGGTGAAGGCTGAACTCAATAAGGAGTTCGATATGAAGGATCTGGGAGCTGCTTCAAGGATTCTTGGAATTGACATTCGAAGAGATAGAAAGAAGTCGAAGTTATGCTTATCTCAAGAGGCATATCTACGGAAGATTCTAGAAAAGTTTGGTATGTCGAATTCAAAGCCAGTTGTGACTCCAACAAACCCTCAATTCAAGCTGAGTATTGACCAGTGTCCCAGTACTGATGTCGAAAGAGCCTATATGAATAGCATCCCATATGCTAATATAGTTGGTTCTTTGATGTATGCTATGGTCTGTACTAGACCCGACATAGCATATGCAGTAAGTCTTGTAAGCAGGTACATGGCGAACCCTGGAAAGGCTCACCGGCAAGCATTGAAGTGGATTTTAAGGTACATAAATGGGTCTCTGAATAGAGTCCTAATTTATGGTGGAGCCTTGGGTGAAGATAGTAAAGCAGTAATAGAAGGATATGTCGACTCTGATTATGCAGGTTGTATGGATTCCAGAAAATCTATTTCTGGATATGTTTTCACTATGTTTGGCACTGCAATTAGTTGGAAAGCAACACTTCAGAAGGTTGTTGCTCTATCAACCACTGAAGCGGAGTATATTGCCCTAACTGAAGCTGTGAAAGAAGCATTGTGGCTTGAAGGTTTTGCGAAGGAGCTGAAACTTCAAGGTCGAGGTATCACTGTTAAATGTGATAGTCAAAGTGCAATACACCTGTCGAAGAATTCAGCCTATCATGAGCGAACTAAGCACATTGATGTGAGGCTGCATTTCGTCAGAGGAGTAATCGAGCGTGGAGAAGTCCGAGTGCTGAAGGTTTCGACTAAAGACAATGCTGCTGATATGATCACCAAGACATTGCCGAGTTGCAAGTTTTTCCACTGTATGTAGTTGATAAAGCTGCATGAAGAAAGCTAGTTTGTTCCCTTGACGTTGTAGAGTTAGGTCCAAGGTGGAGATTTGTGAGATATTGGATCGAACTCTAGTATGGTCGAAGGGTAGCTTCTTGGTTCGACAGGATTAAGCATGAAGCCGAAGGTTGTTCACATGCTTGTGTCGAAGATGCTAGGGTCGATAGCATGTTAAATTAGGTTTTAGTGTTTAAACCCTAATTTGTTAAGTTAGCTTGTTTATTAAGTTGGCTTGTGTAATGGGCCTTGTGGAAAAAAGCCCATTAGTTAGTATGTTAGGTTTTATTATAAATAGCATACTAGTCTCTCATCATTGTAAGCTGTAAATCCTAATTTAGGGTGAGAGAGGTTATTTGTTATTCTTGTAAACTTGTAATCTTGTTTTAAGAGAAAGTAAAAGAATAACAGTTATAACCAATATTTGTGTTCTCTTCTTCCTTGTCCTTTATTCTTCCCTTGTATTATACTTTGTTCTTGACATCGTTTTTCACAACACTTACCTATATGCCTAATACATACGACAATTTAAAAAATCAATTTAAGAGAGTTTTAAAATTATAGAAAAATAATACTTTCTCAAATATTTGTGATTTCATTACTCGACAACTAAATAATCTTTCTATTTTATTTTCTATCCTTCATCAATCAAAAAAATATGTATATATTAATTTGTTATAGTTTAGCATTTTTAAGAATGAGTAGTGCTAACAACACTCTCTTTTGAACACTCTCTCAAGCACTCACTTTTTTATTGGTTGATACATGTGTGGACCCCTCACTTTAAAAATAGGTCCCACATAAAGTAGTAGGACCCACACATGTTTCAACCAATAGGAGAGGAAGTGTTTGAGAGAGTGTTCAAAAGAGAGTGTTGCTAGCATTTCTCTTTTAAGAATAGAATAATTTTTTTCTTTATCAAAGACTAAATTAAGCCTCACATCTTTTTTGAGATTTTAAAGTTTTTTTCACAATAAAAATAAATACATAAAATTAGTAACTTATTGGAAAGTTTATAAAATTTAATCCAATTTACCCATCAACTTTAATATTACATATGATGTTATAGCAAATAACAATATTTTTAATCGAATTATATATATATATATATATATATATATATATATATATATATATATATATATATATATATATATATATATATATATATATATATAAAATTCAACTAAATATACTTTCAAATGACCAATTTATTTAATTTTTTCAAACCTTATGAACCTAAACATTCTAGTCAAGACCCACCTTAGTCTAACTTTGAAAAAGTGAGATATCTCAAATATAAAGAAAGACCGTAAAGTATTATTTTGTTTAATTAAACTATTTTATATTTATATTTAAAGAATTAAATTAAATATTTATTATGGTCAAAATTTGGTCTCAAGTTAAGTCTATATAAACAGACCTCCATACAAAATAATATGTTATATGTGCAAGATGGAGTTTCAAAGGATTATTAATGTGACAATGATATTTTTATTGGCTTTCTTCATCATTGCATCAGGTTTGAAATTTGTAGATTAATATAGTCAATATTATTTGCTTCCTCATCCTCATGTAATGTTTACTTAAAACATATTTATGCTTTAAATCTTTTACCTTACACATATAAGATTGATCTTATATCCACATATAATGTTTGAGTGTGCAGATATGTGCCTGAAATCGGAAGGTAGGGAACTTGATTGGCAGCCAAAATGCCAATTTGATGGTGATTGTCGACAATGGTGTGATAAGTTTAAAGAGTACGGACGATGTGTTAATAATTTGTGTTGGTGTGCTTTCGTACCACCTTCCGTAGATAGTAGTTATGATTTAGGATCCTAAATTTGCAAAACAAATAGTGTAATATCACCATATAGTCATCATGTATGGATGAGAATAATATGTATTGAATAAAAAACTAATAAAAACTATTTGCCATGTTCAAAAAATTCTTTTACTTTTAATAGGGGTGTCTACCGATTGATTTGTACCTGATTTGGCATAATCTATTATCCAACCAATTTAAATTTTCATGGGTTGGATTTGTTGTCCAATTTGTAGTTTTAATACCAAAACTAAATCGAATCAACCCATTCATTTACAGGTTAGATTGGGTTGGATTCGAGAGTTGCACATAAAATAAAAAAAAAATATTTATTTAGTTTTCTAGTTCTAAAAAAATTGTAACATAATTCGATACATTTTTCACATTTTCCCGAAATTTAAATGAGATAAAACACATCATATATTGTCAATTAAATTAATCCATAAAAAAACACTTAATAATATTAAGAAATTCAACAGATCACATCATTTTAAGAAAATCTATGTGTTTAAAATGGGTGCAGTTACCGTGCATAGATAAAAATCTATGCACCATGCATAGATTATTATGGACCCTTGGATTATTGGATCAAATTCTAGACATCAATTGTTATTACTCAATACTCAATATTCACCACTCAATACCCAATACTCAATACTCAATACAGGATTAAAAACATGATCCAATGGCTTATGTAAGCTTATGCATGGTGCATAAGTAAAATCCTTATGCATATTAGCAAAGCCCGTTTAAAATGATATGAAAGTTGAGTAAGCAATAACATTGGGTTTTAAACCAACCACGTAAAGAACCCGTGTAATTTATGATAGGAAAAATATATTTTTAAGTTTTTTATTTTACATTTTTTAAAATAAAAATAGTTGGATACGATTCAAACGTGATGTGATTTTTATAATAAATGAGACTTTTTTTTACATGTGTAAGATAATTATTATGTTTGCAATATTTTTTTTATTGAGAATTAAAATATTTATTTTGAATAAGCTTTGCTATATATTTCTTTAAAGGATAAAACAATAAATCTGGGTATAAATTGGATTTACTTTTCAAATAATATTTTAACAAATAAAACTTGAAAATCTAAGAGTTTGTAGAATTATATTGACTTATTAGACTTATAAAAATAATTGTTTTCTATTGAAATTATTTCAGTTTTGAATTTCAAAGAATTTTAATATTACCAACATTTCTGTATGAATTTCAAATATTAAAATATATTTTTATATTTATTATATTTATTTATTTTATTATGATTCTAACAATTTTTCTTCATCTTTCTAATTTACTAGATTTCTCTTTTATCCTTTTTATTATTCTGGTTTTACTTATTCCAAATATTCTATTCCCATCATTACTTGTTAGCTATAGATTTAGAAATTAATTTTTGTTCTTATTTAGATTGTACAATATATAAATATTTTTAAAAATTAAACTTTTTTTTTTTTATGAATCCTATTATTTTCTAATGATGTTTGAGGAGATACATCATATTTTATCCACAACCCAATAGCATAAAATGAAACTTAATAGCTAATTATTTTATCAAATACGTGCCATTAAATAAAAATATATATATTTTTATAACATTTTATCTCATATATCAAACTATTAAATAATTATTTTTTTTCTTCTTTTTTCATCAATTAAATAAAAATAAGAAAAATAAATATATTAAACTACTCTAATTTTATATTTATAAGAATTAAGAATTATTTTTTACTAAAAAACTAACTGTTCTGGTCTGGGCCGAGCAGGCCCAACCCTTGTTGCCAGCCGAGCAGGCCCACTTCCCTTGGGCCCAATTAGTGGACAACAGATAGGGGCTGCCCGTCGCGAAGACTCTGGCCGAGCAGGCCCAAACCTTTGGGCCCACTTACTGGATAACCGTCAAGGAGTTATCCACGCATGAAGACCACGCGTCACGCAGCGGGGGATTCGGTCAACCACCTCCGAACCCTACGCTATGATCATCCGGAACGTGAGTCTCCTGCTGACTCAGCCCTAGCATGGGACGTTCTGGCAGTTCCCTAGCACGTGGGCCTCCAGTTGGATTTGGCCCAATTAGGGAACCTTGGCCCAGCGCTGGGGGCTATAAATACCCTCTTTCACTAGAGGGTCAGGTATTCTATTCTTAACTCTAAACCTCATTCTCTGATAGCTACTGACTTAAGCATCGGAGAACCTTGCAGGTACCCCCCCCATCTTGCTCTTCAAGCCAGATATTGCGCCTTGACGATTCTCCTGATCAGGTACGATCAGTGGCGCCGTCTGTGGGAACCTTGCTCCCCCCTCTTTAACAAAGATCAAAGCATAACCTTTCACCATCGTCATGGCCAACAACAACATACCTAGTCCTGATCCCTTCGTCCTGGAACAACTGATTGAAGATTCCAGCCGCGAAGTGACGAATCACCGTCGGCAGGAACGTGCTCTTGCCGGACAGAGAAGGCAGAGGCATGAGACCTCATAGCCCCAGAGGCAACAGATTCAGCACATTCAACATGTGCACGGCCTTCAACAAGTCCAGAACGTCGAACAAACCCATCCTGAAGGACAAGTTCAGAACGGGGAAGACGGGCAGACCCGGCCCCAGACTGAACCAGAGCAGCTCCAAGTGGTGAATGAAACTGATACCCGAGACGGGCAACCCGCTTCCTCGTTCACCCACACCTCTGGCGGACGCAGAAGCCGTAGCCCGGACGAGGAGGAACAGACCAACATTCCCGAGGGCGCTGATCCAACCGCCATCCTCCTACTCAAGGAGCTGCAGAAAACCAACCGCCTCATCCGCCTACAGGGCGACCGCATCCACGACCTGGAAAGGAAGCGACGATATCGCTCCCCCCAACGGGGACGCCATCGGTCACGTTCCTATTCCTCTTCGCGGTCTCCTCCGAGGAGAAATCGCAAGCGCAGTCCATCTAGGTCTCGCTCCCCCTCGAGAAGAAACCGGCGCCAACGGTTTTATTCCCGCTCTCCACCTCGAAAGACTCGGAAGAATCAGAAACCTGAAACCACTGAAGCCAAGAGTCTTTCACCCGAGCAGGAGCACCGAGGCCCCTCCAAAGCCGTGCAGAAAGTCCGCGAGCATTCTCCAAAAGACAACCGCAAAATCTCGGGCAAACCACGCACTAAATCCCAGCGGGGCAGACATTCAAACTCCCCTGAGCCTAGCGACGAAGAAGATTTCCGCAGTCCCTTGTCCGAGCAAATCCGGCGTGTTCGTCTCCCCCGGGGGATGGAAAAACCACCAGCCTTGGACCACTATGACGGGACCACCGACCCCGATGACCACATAAGGAGCATCAAAGCTGTCATGGACTACCATGTGGTACGAGGATCCATCAAATGCCGCATCTTTCCGACCACGCTAAGGAAAGGCGCGATGAACTGGTACAGGAATCTGCCCCCTAACTCCATCCACTCCTAGACTGAACTGAAGGATCTTTTCCTAAGCCACTTCACCGCGTCTCGTCGGCAACCGAAATCAGAAGCAAATCTTGAGGCAGTAATCCAAGGTACCAACGAATCTTTGAGAGACTACCTCGACAGGTTCAACAAAGAAGCTGTCCAAGTGCAGACCGCAGACTACATGAAGAGGTACCTACTCGAAAGAGGGCTCCTCCCCGGAAGCGACTTCAAACAGGCCATCAAGATTGAGGAAGTCCACTCCATGAACGCCCTCCTTCGCAAGGCTCAGGCCTTCATCAGATATGAGGAAGCGGAGGCTGCTACCACGAGAGCGTCACGGGACAACGACGCCGCTCGCAGTTCAAACCATGAGCCATCAACTTCGAGGCGCGGGCACGAGAGAAGGAAAGACGACAGGTCTCTCGACATCAAAGAACGCCGGGGACCTTCTGGTCGCTTCAACGAATATACCCCGCTGAACGCCTCACGGGAAAGGATCCTAGCCGAATGCCAAAACACTGACTTCAAAAAGTCGAACATCAGACCCCCGAAGTCAAACCCCGCGAGGCCAGGAACCGACAAGTCCAAGTACTGCAAATACCACAGGAGCCATGGACACCTGACCGAGGAATGCATTCACCTCAAGGATGCTATTGAAACACTGATCAAGGAAGGTCGCCTAGGGGTGGAAATAGGCCAGGCCCATAACAGGGGCCTACAGGCTAGCCTATAAAGGCTCAGGCCAGGCCACACATTTTTGTTAAATAAAAAAGGCCTAGGCTTTTTTATAAGCCTATATAGTTAAAAAGGCTAGGCCTCAGGCCCTAAACAAAGCCTTTTAAGCCTATCAGGCCGGCCTATTTAAATAAATATGAACAATTTTTTATTATCATTATGTTATATTTTGTCCTTTGAATTAAAATACATAAATAAAACTTGATTATCTTGAATACCTTGTGAAAATAAGATGAAAACATGTGATGAATATTGTTTTCATAAGTTCACTTAAACAAATAGTATCACAGAACTTATGCTAATAGATAAGTTAAAGTAAGTCAATACAAACAAATTTTTAGTCTCTTGCTTTTTTAGTTAGTTAGTCTATTTAAACATTATTTTAATTTCTTATTTACATATGTCTATAGCAAATAGGCTTTTATGTAGGCTAACAGGCTAACCAGGCCTTCAAAAAGGCCAGGCTCAGGCCTAAAAATAAGCCTACGACAGGCTATAGGCCAGGCTTAGGCTTCCGTTTTTTTGACAGGCCAGGCTCAGGCTTGGCAATGCCTAGCTCGGCCCAGCCTATTTCCACCCCTAAGGTCGCCTTTCAAAATACACACAGAAAGGGGAACCTTCCCGAAGGGACGACCACAGAAACTCTGACGAAGGGAATTCGCCGGACAACAGGCCCCTACAAGTAGCACTGTCCGTCACTCGCCCAGAGGATTTCATGCCATCTGCCGGGATCCTCACCGCACTCAGCAAATGGGAAAATTTCCCATTTACCATGGTCGTCTCCAACGGGGGAGATCCAGGCTCCCTCACCATCAGTTCAGTGAAGAGAAAGTTCGATGAGCTGCTCAGCGCCAACACAGACCTCGGCCCTACACTGCGAAAGTTTCGAGGAAAATCTGAACCAATCACCTTCTACCTGGAAGAACTGCCCGGCGGAGCTCCAAACGCCACGATTCCTCTGCTCGTCCGAGCCAGAATGGCGAACTTCGATGTTCGACGAGTCTTAGTCGATGAAGGAAGCTCGGTCGACATCATGTACTCCCATCTCTTCCGGACACTCCAGCTGGACGACTCGCACCTTACTCCCTATGTGGGTTCGGACCTTCAAGGTTTCAACGGAGCTACCACTAAACCATGGGGTTACGTCGAGCTGATTGTCACCTTCGGGGAAGGAGAGGCTTCTAGGCAAGTCAAAACTAGGTTCTTGGTGATCGACTGCAAAACCCTGTACAACTGCATCATCGGACGCCCCACTCTGGCCGAACTGACCGCCGTACCCTCCACTGTCCACCTGAAGATGAAGTTCTACACGAGGACAGGACGAGTGGCCACCATCAACGCCGATATTGAAGCAGCCAGAAGAATCTTCGACGCCTCCGTCAAAGGATTAGAACTGATCGCTCCGCCGACCAGCTCCAACAAAAAGCCAAGGGCCGAAGACAAGCATCCTCGAGGAGACCAGCATCAGACAACCAACGTCAGCTCAGTCGACCTGGATGCCCGGTTTGCAGAGGAAGAACTAAAGACTGGGGAAGAGACGAGGTCGAAGTCACCTCACCCCTTCCGACCAGTTCCGGACGGAGATTTCGAGCTGGTCCCCTTGGGCGAAAACCCTGACAAAGCAGTGAAAATCGGTAAAGGGATCCCAGACCTTCCGAGGAAGCAGCTCATAGCCTGCCTTCGAGCCAATGCTGATCTGTTCGCCTGGAGCGCCGCGGAAATGCCCGGACTCGACCCTGAGGTCGCCTGCCACCACCTCTCCATCAATCCAGCCGCAAAGGCCGTAGTTCAACGTAGGCGTCGGCAGTCTCCCGAGAAAGCGGAGGCTGCCGAGAAAGCTGTAAAAGACCTCCTAGAGGCAAATTTTATTTCCGAGGCCAAGTATTCAACTTGGCTCTCAAACGTTGTACTTGTTAAGAAATCTAATGGAAAATGGAGAATGTGTGTTGATTATACTGATGTTAACCGGGCATGTCCAAAAGACGCCTATCCTTTACCAAACATTGATAGACTGGTCGACAACTCGGCCGATTATAAACTATTGTCTTTTATGGATGCTTATTCAGGTTACAACCAGATCCCCATGGCGAGGAGCGACGAGCAGTACACGGCGTTTATGACCGAGTCGGGCAACTATTACTACAACGTAATGCCCTTCGGCCTCAAAAACGCGGGATCCACGTATCAACGGATGATGAACAAAGTGTTTCGTGGGGAGATCGGCGACACCCTCGAGGTATACATGGACGATATGATCGTCAAATCTCGAGAAGACACCGACCACACCTCCCATCTCGAGCGCGTGTTCGAGCAGGCCAGATCCTGCAAGATGCGCTTCAACCCAGAGAAATGCACCTTCGGCGTCCGGGCAGGAAAATTCCTCGGTTTCTATCTGACCGAACGAGGAATAGAAGCCAACCCAGATAAATGCCGAGCATTCTCTGAACTCCCTACTCCCAACAATAAAAAATCCATCCAAATCTTAAACGGGATGCTCACTGCACTTTCACGTTTCGTCGCGAAATCCGCCCAGCACGCCCTCCCTTTCTTCAAACTGCTACGCAAAGAAGCAGCCTTCGAATGGTCCGAAGAATGCGAGCAAGCACTTGCACACCTTAAGCAAGTACTTTCTGAACCGCCCGTCCTTTCTCGACCAAACGACAACGAGCCTCTGTACCTTTACCTAGCCGTTTCAAACGAGGCCGTCAGCGCGGCACTGATCCGAGAAACCGTAGACGGACAAAAACCCGTGTACTTCACCAGCAAAGCCCTACAGGGACCCGAGGTGCGATACCAACAGATCGAGAAAGTCGCCATGGCCCTAGTAATAGCGGCCAGAAGGCTACGATACTACTTCCTCACCCACACAATCTTTGTTCGGACGGACCAACCCATCAAGCAACTCCTCAGCCGACCAGACATGGCCGACAGAATGCTAAGGTGGTCCCTCGAGCTTTCAGAATTCGACGTACAGTATGAGAGCAGGAAGGCACTAAAAGCACAGGCACTGGCGGACTTCGTGGCCGAGATGACCTCTATCGCCGACTCGCCCGACGCAACTAAAGACAAGTGGACCATCTACGTAGATGGCGCGTCAAGCAGCTCGGGCAGCGGGGCAGACATTATCTTGGAAAACGACGAAGGTCTTATCATAGAAGTATCTTTAGTCCTCTCCTTCAACACGTCGAACAACCAGGCCGAGTATGAAGCCCTCCTCGCGGGACTAAGACTCGCCGAGGACATAGGGGCACGAGAGATCAAGATCTACACTGATTCCCAACTCGTCGCATCCCATATCAGCGGCGAATACCAGGCCAAAAACGACGTGCTCGCCGAATATCTCGCGCTCGTCAGAGATAAGATGAAAAAATTCGCCAAAGCAGAAGTCGAGCATATCCCCCGAGAACACAACTCGCGCGCCGACATACTGTCCAAACTTGCGAGCACGAGAAAGAAAGGGGGAAACAAATCGGTTATCCAAGAAATTCTGCCCATGCCAAGTGTAGGCGAAAACGCGCGAGCTCTACAGATATTCGCCATTGGGGACGACCAATGCTGGATGACCCCAGTGTACAACTTCCTCACAAAAGACGAGCTCCCCGCCGACGCGAAAGAAGCCTCAACAATTAAGAGACGAGCGTGCTCATACACTATCCTCGAAAACAAGCTGTATCGACGAGGTTTCTCCATCCCCCTCCTTAAATGCATCGATGCCTCGCAAGCACTAGAGGTACTCCAGGAGCTCCATGATGGAATCAACGGCCAGCACCTCGGTGGGCGGTCACTAGCTAGGAAAGCCCTCAGAGCCGGCTATTATTGGCCGACCATGCAGCAGGACGCCAAAGAGTATGTCAAGAAATGCGACAAATGCCAGCGTCACACCGACATGCACCTGACACCACCAAACGAGCTCAAATCTCTCTCCTCACCTTGGCCTTTCTCTACGTGGGGAATGGACCTCCTCGGACCTTTCCCGGTCGGATCCTACCAAAACAAATACCTGGTGGTCGCTGTAGATTACTTCACAAAATGGATAGAAGCTGAAGCGCTCGCTAAAATCACATCCCAAAACGTACTCCGATTTTACAAGAGGAACATACTCGCTCGATTCGGAATACCACAGGCGATAATAACCGACAACGGCACCCAGTTCACGGACAGAAAATTCCAGGAATTCGTGGCCAAACTCGGGACAAAGCAACACTTCACTTCGGTCGAGCACCCCCAAACCAACGGACAGGCTGAAGCCGCCAACCGGGTCATTCTCCGTGGGTTGAAGAGAAGGCTGGGCGAAGCGAAAAAAGCCTGGGTCGAAGAGCTACACAGCGTCCTCTGGGCATACAGGACGACCCCACATTCAACCACGGGCGAAACACCATTCAGGCTAACCTATGGCACCGAAGCCGTGATCCCCGTGGAGATCTGAGAACCGTCTCGTCGGACTGAGTCACCTCTCGAGGAAGAACTCAACGACGAAGCTATGAGAGAAGAGCTCGACATGGTCGAGGAGATCCGAACAGGATCCTCCCTGCGAGAAGCGAAATTGAAACAACAAATAGCGTTAAGACATGACACCAAAGTTATCAAGCGCTCCTTCGAAGTCGGAGACTTAGTGCTCCGTAGGAACATGAAAGATTCACGCGAAGGCAAACTAGCCCCGAAATGGGAAGGCCCGTACCGAGTTTACGACAAAACCGAAAACGGTGCGTATTACCTCGAGAACCTACTCGGTGAAAAACTTGCTCGACCTTGGAACGCTGAAAAACTCAGACGCTACTACAGTTAGAAACAACCTAACGCTACTCGGCCGCTCGTAACGAACACGAGGGAAGCTGGGCAAGGACTCGCGCCATGGTACAAGCGCGTATGCTCCACGACAGCTTCAGTCGGATAACCCTACCAGGAGGCAAAGCCGACTACGCGGCGGGCCTTACACACAGACCCTCCGCGGAAGTACCTGCACGGCAGAACCCCAGCTCGCGATGGGATCGTTCACGCCGCGAGCACCTGGCCCCGACCGCGGCCTCGAGCTCGCTTATAGCGCACACCTGCTCTGCGCACCCGGACCGTTCCCCACACTCCCGGGCCATAAACCTCGGTCGAGCACAAACATTATTCGAGCATAGACATAAAACATTCAACGATAAAATCAGATAAGCACAAGTAAATGTTGAAACATAAAGCACAATGACATTAAAATCCGACCAAACTGGCCGGGATATCCAAATATTACAAACATTATCCGGGCATCGCCCCATTAAAAACATTGGCACGCAGGCCACAAAACATTGGCACGCAGGCCACAAAATTGGCACACAGGCCACAACCAAGAATAAACAGATCAGACATCACCGTCCTCATCCTCGGCACCGTTGTCATCACCCGGGGGCCCCTGCTCGTCTTCCCAGTCCTCGAACTCCGGGTTTGATTCAATCCGCTCGTCCACGACCTTGTGATATGGACCAATGCCCTTCGTCACCAGGCGCGGGTTGAGGACTTTCAGCTGATCCACTGCAGCTTTAAAATCGACCCCCAAGGTAGCAACACAGTCGATCTCCAGCTCCCGAACCTTGCCCAGAAGCTGAGAACGCGTCACCAAGGCTTTCTCGTCCTCATCCTCCTCGGCAGCAGGGAGATGAGCCCTCTCCAACTCAGCAATTTTCTCGCGGAGCCTTTTTCCCTCGGCCTCCAAGTCCGCAACCTTGTTACGCTCTTTAACGAGATCCTCCACTATGCCGCTCTGGACCTCATACTTGTCCTTGTACTGTTCGAACTCGTGCTCCAGCTCATTGTATTTGATCTGGAGAGCATCGTAGTCCTTCTGAGGACAGACTTTCTGAGCATTAAGAGCCAAGGCCAAGGCGGCCACCCTCATCATCCCTTCGAGGTCCTCGGACAAATCCTTGTCTCGAGTCACCCGGTCCCGCCTGACGATGTGCCTCACCTCCTCGCGCTCGAGGAGAACATTTTTCTTTGAGAAGATTCCCCTATGCAGAGTACAAGAGGGCAACACTATGTCCTCCTCGGAGGGGTTGTCAATGATAACAGGACGAAGCTCCGCGGTCCCTTCATTCTTTTGCTTCTTTCCGGCTGGAGAACCACGCGAGGTCGTCCCAACTGACGAAGGAGAGCCACTGTCGGGAACACTCGCGGTAGCCGCCTTGACCTCCTCAACCCGCGATCGTTTCACGGACACTTTGATGGCCCCCTTGTTCTTGGCCCGCATCTTCGTAACTTTGTCATGCAAGTCGGCCATTTTTCCTGCAAAATGAAGAGTTAGAACCAAAAAGGTATTGTTTAAACAAATAATAGCTAGCTCACCTAACAAAATCATAGCATCCCCGTAACTGCCGCACTCGAGGACGACTTTGGTGTTGATGTGCCGAGGCTCCAGCATGGGACTTCCATCTTCCTCGAATAGGGGATCCCCGTTGGGATACGTACATATTGCCGGCCTAAACCCGTCCACGTAGGAAGCAAGCCGTTGATACCCCCCAATATCACGCTCATTGAGGTCCTCGTCACGGAAGATGAAATAATCTGTCCCCCGCTCGAAGTGGTCAGGCTGCCACTCCAACGGGAACCGGGAAGACGGACCCACCTTCCTCACCCCATCCTCGATATACTCGCGCTCCTCGAACAAGTGGTTCTCGGCATCGGGGGTAAGTGGCTTAACCAGAAAGTATCGACTCTTGAAATGTTTGATAGAGTCCTGGTAAATGGCGAACAGCTTCTTCGGCTGCTTAAACGACACCCAACTCCACTTGCCGTCCCGATCACGCAACCTCCGCAAGTGAAACACTCTGAAGAAAAGAGGCAGGGTCGCTTCCACCTCCAAGTACCCACATACAATTTCAAAGGCTCTTAAGAACGCTAAAGCATTGGGGTGAAGCTGAGACGGGCACAGGCGCAGCCAACTGAAGACACTCCGTTGCAAAAGAGTGAAGGGAAGACGGAGACCAGCCTCCTTGAAGACGAACTCGTACATTGCAAAACGAGGACCAGAGAATCTCGAGCAGATCCTCTGATGAGATTTAGGCACAAAGGCGCCCCAAGAAGGCTCCTCGTCCTGCTCAAGATCCTCGATCACGTTAAAAGCTTCCCTAGGACGCGTCGTGAAGCGCGATGCGATCATCCTCGGAGCAACGGCCACCCATTCTTCAAGTGCCCGAGGGGAGGTCTCGATGACGGGAATGTCCTCTTGCGAGCCAACAGCTTCCTCCCCATCTGAAATGTCGAAGACGACATCATCCTTGTTCTCGTCGGCCATTTACCTGAAAAGCAGAGGAAACCGTGAATTCGACTGGTCAAATCCACCCTTCCACCGCAAGTCAAGTGAAAGGGCGAGGAAAAGGGACGAGGAAAACTCCCCCAATCGTCAAATGGCCGACGAGCTAAAGTGCCCTCAGAGCATATACGTCGCACGCAGCGGAGGTCGGCAAACTCATGCCCTCACCGGGACGTGCAACCTCCACTGCTCGTGGCCTTCATACTACTCCCTAGTAATCCTAAAAACTGGACGTCTCATTCAAACATTCTAGCTCCGTTCACTCAAAACTCACTCGACAAACGCATGGGAGAAACGATCATCTTCTAGGTTTCCTCGCCTAATTCATAAACCTTGCTCGTCACACTCATCAATCGCGCCCTCCGCACTCAAAACTAATACATAAAACTTAAATAAAAATATGAAGGAGACGAGGAACTTACTTGAAGAAAGCGAAGAAGATATGAACGAGACGAGGAGGAGAGCAGTGAGCGAATCTTGAAGGCTTGGAAAATGTTAAGTGTCAAATGAGTGACCTCCTCACTCCTTATATAGGGAAAGAAGGCCAAAGGGTGTCATGATGGCCTAGGCAGCCTAGGAGACGCCATCATTGCCTACACCCCAAAGACGGCTCCCTCCACGAAAGGCTGCCACACGTCCCAAGGGTCTTGGGAACTCCAAAAGACGCCGTTTAATTCCATCCCTAAAAACGGCGCAGTAATGATTACAGCCTGTACAGCTGACACCTGTCAATCACGCTGGCAACTGACAACCAAAACGTTAAAAACCAAAGACAACTGGCAACCGACCTAAGCCCTCGAGGAGCCCATGATTTGGAACCGTTGCCCGTGCTCGGCTAAACCTCCTCGTTAAAGTCATCACCCTTATAAGGCTATTGACTTGGGGGGCTCCTGTTCTGGTCTGGGCCGAGCAGGCCCAACCCTTGTTGCCAGCCGAGCAGGCCCACTTCCCTTGGGCCCAATTACTGGACAACAGATAGGGGCTGCCCGTCGCGAAGACTCTGGCCGAGCAGGCCCAAACCTTTGGGCCCACTTACTGGATAACCGTCAAGGAGTTATCCACGCATGAAGACCACGCGTCACGCAGCGGGGGATTCGGTCAACCACCTCCGAACCCTACGCTATGATCATCCGGAACGTGAGTCTCCTGCTGACTCAGCCCTAGCATGGGACGTTCTGGCAGTTCCCTAGCACGTGGGCCTCCAGTTGGATTTGGCCCAATTAGGGAACCTTGGCCCAGCGCTGGGGGCTATAAATACCCTCTTTCACTAGAGGGTCAGGTATTCTATTCTTAACTCTAAACCTCATTCTCTGATAGCTACTGACTTAAGCATCGGAGAACCTTGCAGGTACCCCCCCCATCTTGCTCTTCAAGCCAGATATTGCGCCTTGACGATTCTCCTGATCAGGTACGATCACTAACTAAATTTCACAATTTCTTGAAGGGATTTAACTACGTTCTCCCTCTAAAACAATAAAAATTTAAGAGGTTTACATATATGCCTAATGCATACGACAATTTAAAAAATCAATTTAAGAGAGTTTTAAAATTATAGAAGAATAATACTTTCTCAAATATTCGTGATTTCACTACTCAACTACTAAACAATCTTTCTATTTTATTTTCTTTCCTTCATCAATCAAATAAGATGTATATATTAATTTGTTATAGTTTAACATTTTTAAGAATAGAATAATTTTTTTCTTTACCAAAGACTAAATTAAGCCTCACATCTTTTTTGAGATATTTAAAGTTTTTTTCACAATAAAAATAAATACTTAAAATTAGTAACTCATTGAAAAGTTTATAAAATTTAATATGTTTTATCCATTAACTTCAATCTTACATATGATGTTATAGCAAATAACTATATTTTTAATCGAATTATATATAGATCAAATTCAACTAAATTTAATTTCGAATGACCAATTTTTTTTCAAACCTTATGAAGCTAAACATCCTAGTCAAGACCCATCTTACTCTCACTTTGAAAAAGTGAGATATCTCGAATATAAAGAAAGAGTGTAATGTATTCTTCTATTTAATTAAACTATTTTATATTTATATTTAAAGAATTAAATTAAATATTTATTATGGTCAAAATTTAGTCTCAAGTTAAGTCTATATAAACAGACCTCCATACAAAATAATATTTTATATGTGCAAGATGGAGTTTCAAAGGATTATTAATGAGACAATGATATTTTTATTGGCTTTCTTCATCATTGCATCAGGTTTAAAATTTGTAGATTAATATAGTCAATATTATTTGCTTCCTCATCCTCATGTAATGTTTACTTAAAACATATTTATGCTATAGATCTTTTACCTTACACATACAAGATTGATCTTATATCCACATATAAGGTTTGAGTGTGCAGATATGTGCCTGAAATCGGAAGGCAGAGAACTTGATTGGCAACCAAAATGCCAATTTGACGGTGATTGTCGACAATGGTGTGATAAGTTTAAAGAGTAGGGACGATGTGTTAATAATTTGTGTTGGTGTGTTTTCAACATCATTGTAATAACATTGGGTTTTAAACCAACCAGATAAAAAACCCGTGTAATTTATGCTAGGAAAAATATATTTTTAGTTTTTTATTTTATATTTTTAAAATAAAAATAGTTGGATACGATTTAAACGTGATGTGATTTTTATAATAAATAAGAAAATTTTTTTTGACATGTGTAAGATAACTATAATGTTTGCAATATTTTTATATTGAGAAATAAAATATTTATTGAGTAAACATTTCTAATTATTTCTTTAAAGGATAAAATAATAAATATGGTTATTTATTGGATTTACTTTTCAAATAATATTTTAACAAATAAAACTTGAAATTCAAAGAGGTTGTAGAATTATATTGACTTATTAGACTTATATAATAGTTGTTTTTTATTAAGATTTTTTCAGTTTTGAATTTCAAAGAATTTTAATATTACCAGCATTTCTGTATGAATTTCAAATATTAAAATATATTTTTATATTTATTATATTTATTTATTTTATTATGATTTTAACAATTTTTCTTCATCTTTCTAATTTACTAGATTTCTCTTTTATCCTTTTTATTATTCTGGTTTTACTTATTCCAAATATTCTATTCCCATCATTACTTGTTAGCTATAGATTTAGAAATTAATTTTTGTTCTTATTTAGATTGTACAATATATAAATTTTTTTAAAAACTAAACTTTTTTTTTTTATGAATCCTATTATTTTCTAATGATGTTTGAGGAGATACATCATATTTTATCCACAACCCAATAGCATAAAATGAAACTTAATAGCTAATTATTTTATAAATACGTGCCATTAAATAAAAATATATATTTTTTTATAACATTTTATCTCATATATCAAACTATTAAATAGTTATTTTTTTTCTTCTTTTTTCATCAATTAAATAAAAATAAGAAAAATAAATATATTAAACTACTCTAATTTTATATTTATAAGAATTAAGAATTATTTTTTACTAAAAAACTAACTAAATTTCACAATTTTTTGAAGGGATTTAAATACGTTCTCCCTCTAAAACAATAAAAATTTAAGAGGTTTACATATATGCCTAATGCATACGACAATTTAAAAAATCAATTTAAGAGAGTTTTAAAATTATAGAAGAATAATACTTTCTCAAATATTCGTGATTTCACTACTCAACTACTAAACAATCTTTCTATTTTATTTTCTTTCCTTCATCAATCAAATAAGATGTATATATTAATTTGTTATAGTTTAACATTTTTAAGAATAGAATAATTTTTTTCTTTACCAAAGACTAAATTAAGCCTCACATCTTTTTTGAGATATTTAAAGTTTTTTTCACAATAAAAATAAATACTTAAAATTAGTAACTCATTGAAAAGTTTATAAAATTTAATACATTTTATCCATTAACTTCAATCTTACATATGATGTTATAGCAAATAACTATATTTTTAATCGAATTATATATAGATCAAATTCAACTAAATTTAATTTCGAATGACCAATTTTTTTTCAAACCTTATGAAGCTAAACATCCTAGTCAAGACCCATCTTACTCTCACTTTGAAAAAGTGAGATATCTCGAATATAAAGAAAGAGTGTAATGTATTCTTCTATTTAATTAAACTATTTTATATTTATATTTAAAGAATTAAATTAAATATTTATTATGGTCAAAATTTAGTCTCAAGTTAAGTCTATATAAACAGACCTCCATACAAAATAATATTTTATATGTGCAAGATGGAGTTTCAAAGGATTATTAATGAGACAATGATATTCTTATTGGCTTTATTCATCATTGCATCAGGTTTAAAATTTGTAGATTAATATAGTCAATATTATTTGCTTCCTCATCCTCATGTAATGTTTACTTAAAACATATTTATGCTATAGATCTTTTACCTTACACATACAAGATTGATCTTATATCCACATATAAGGTTTGAGTGTGCAGATATGTGCCTGAAATCGGAAGGCAGGGAACTTGATTGGCAACCAAAATGCCAATTTGACGGTGATTGTCGACAATGGTGTGATAAGTTTAAAGAGTAGGGACGATGTGTTATTAATTTGTGTTGGTGTGTTTTCAACATCATTTTAATAACATTGGGTTTTAAACCAACCAGGTAAAAAACCCGTGTAATTTATGCTAGGAAAAATATATTTTTAGTTTTTTATTTTATATTTTTAAAATAAAAATAGTTGGATACGATTTAAACGTGATGTGATTTTTATAATAAATAAGAAACTTTTTTTTGACATGTGTAAGATAACTATAATGTTTGCAATATTTTTATATTGAGAAATAAAATATTTATTGAGTAAACATTTCTAATTATTTCTTTAAAGGATAAAATAATAAATATGGTTATTTATTGGATTTACTTTTCAAATAATATTTTAACAAATAAAACTTGAAATTCAAAGAGGTTGTAGAATTATATTGACTTATTAGACTTATATAATAGTTGTTTTTTATTAAGATTTTTTCAGTTTTGAATTTCAAAGAATTCAAATATTACCAACATTTCTGTATGAATTTCAAATATTAAAATATATTTTTATATTTATTATATTTATTTATTTTATTATGATTTTAACAATTTTTCTTCATCTTTCTAATTTACTAGATTTCTCTTTTATCCTTTTTATTATTCTGGTTTTACTTATTCCAAATATTCTATTCCCATCATTACTTGTTAGCTATAGATTTAGAAATTAATTTTTGTTCTTATTTAGATTGTACAATATATAAATTTTTTTAAAAACTAAACTTTTTTTTTTTTATGAATCCTATTATTTTCTAATGATGTTTGAGGAGATACATCATATTTTATCCACAACCCAATAGCATAAAATGAAACTTAATAGCTAATTATTTTATAAATACGTGCCATTAAATAAAAATATATATATTTTTATAACATTTTATCTCATATATCAAACTATTAAATAGCTATTTTTTTCTTCTTTTTTCATCAATTAAATAAAAATAAGAAAATTAAATATATTAAACTACTCTAATTTTATATTTATAAGAATTAAGAATTATTTTTTACTAAAAAACTAACTAAATTTCACAATTTTTTGAAGGGATTTAAATACGTTCTCCCTCTAAAACAATAAAAATTTAAGAGGTTTACATATATGCCTAATGCATACGACAATTTAAAAAATCTATTTAAGAGAGTTTTAAAATTATAGAAGAATAATACTTTCTCAAATATTTGTGATTTCACTACTCAACTACTAAATAATCTTTCTATTTTATTTTCTTTCCTTCATCAATCAAATAAGATGTATATATTAATTTGTTATAGTTTAACATTTTTAAGAATAGAATAATTTTTTTCTTTACCAAAGACTAAATTAAGCCTCACATCTTTTTTGAGATATTTAAAGTTTTTTTCACAATAAAAATAAATACTTAAAATTAGTAACTCATTGAAAAGTTTATAAAATTTAATACATTTTATCCATTAACTTCAATCTTACATATGATGTTATAGCAAATAACTATATTTTTAATCGAATTATATATAGATCAAATTCAAATAAATTTACTTTCGAATGACCAAATTTTTTTTTCAAACCTTATGAAACTAAACATCCTAGTCAAGACCCATCTTACTCTCACTTTGAAAAAGTGAGATATGTCGAATATAAAGAAAGAGTGTAATGTATTTTTCTATTTAATTAAACTATGTTATATTTATATTTAAAGAATTAAATTAAATATTTTTATCATGGTCAAAATTTGGTCTCAAGTTAAGTCTATATAAACAGACCACCATAAAGAATAATATTTTATATGTGCAAGATGGAGTTTCAAAGGATTATTAATGAGACAATTATATTCTTATTGGCTTTCTTCATCATTGCATCAGGTTTAAAGTTTGTAGATTAATATAGTCAATATTATTTGCTTCCTCATCCTCATGTAATGTTTACTTAAAACATATTTATGCTATAGATCTTTTACCTTACACATACAAGATTGATCTTATATCCACATATAAGGTTTGAGTGTGCAGACATGTGCCTGAAATCGGAAGGTAGGGAACTTGATTGACAACCAAAATGCCAATTTAACGGTGATTGTCGACAATGGTGTGATAAGTTTAAAGAGTAAGGACGATGTGTTAATAATTTGTGTTGGTGTAATTTCGTACAACATCATTTTAATAACATTGGGTTTTAAACCAACCAGGTATAAAACCCGTGTAATTTATGCTAGAAAAAATATATTTTTAGTCTTTTATTTTATATTTTTAAAATAAAAATAGTTGGATACGATTTAAACGTGATGTGATTTTTATAATAAATAAGAAACTTTTTTTTGACATGTGTAAGATAACTATAATGTTTGCAATATTTTTATATTGAGAAATAAAATATTTATTGAGTAAACATTTCTAATTATTTCTTTAAAGGATAAAATAATAAATATGGTTATTTATTGGATTTACTTTTCAAATAATATTTTAACAAATAAAACTTGAAATTCAAAGAGGTTGTAGAATTATATTGACTTATTAGACTTATATAATAGTTGTTTTTTATTAAGATTTTTTCAGTTTTGAATTTCAAAGAATTCAAATATTAAAAAATATTTTTATATTTAATATATTTATTATGATTTTAACAAGTTTTCTTCATCTTTCTCATTTATTAGATTTCTCTTTTATCCTTTTTATTATTCTAGTTTTACTTATTCCAAATGTTGTATTCCCATCATTACCTGTTAGCTATAAATTTAGAAATTTATTTTTTTCTTATTTCGATAATACAATTTATAAAAGAAATTAAAACTTTTATTTTATGAATCCTATAATTTTCAAATAATGTTTGAGGAGATACATCAAATTTTATCCACAACCCAATTGCACAAAAATGAACTTAATAGCTAATTATTTTATCAAATATGTGCCATTAAATAAAAAAATTAATATATTTTTATAACATTTTATCTCATACACCAAATTATTAAATAATTATCTTTTTTTCTTCTTTTTCATCATTAAATAAAACTATGAAAAATATATATTTTAAACTGCTTTAATTTAATATTTTTAAGACTAAAAATTAATTTTTTCTCAAAAACTAAACTAAATTTCACAACTCTTTGAAGAGATTTAAATAAGTCTTCCCTCTAAAAATATAAAAAATTAAGAGACTTTTATATATATATATATATATATATATATATATATATATATATATATATATATATATATATATATATATATATATATATATATATATATATATATATATATATATATATAATTTAAGGGAGTTGTAAAATTATAGAAGAATACTTTTTCAAATATTTGTGATTTCATTACTCAACTACTAAATAATATTTCTATTTTGTTTTCTTTCCATCATCAATCAAATAAGATGTATAGATTAATTTGTTATAGTTTAATATTTTTTAAGAATATGGAGTAATAATTTTATTTTTTTTCACTATAAAATACATAAAATTAGTAACTCATCCGAAAGTTTATAAAATTTAATACAATTTATCCATTAACTTCAATCTTACATATGATGTTATAGCAAATAACAATATTTTTAATTTTCAAATAATGTTTGAGGAGATACATCAAATTTTATCCACAACCCAATTGCACAAAAATGAACTTAATAGCTAATTATTTTATCAAATATGTGCCATTAAATAAAAAAATTAATATATTTTTATAACATTTTATCTCATACACCAAATTATTAAATAATTATCTTTTTTTCTTCTTTTTTATCATTAAATAAAACTATGAAAAATATATATTTTAAACTGCTTTAATTTAATATTTTTAAGACTAAAAATTAATTTTTTCTCAAAAACTAAACTAAATTTCACAACTCTTTGAAGAGATTTAAATAAGTCTTCCCTCTAAAAATATAAAAAATTAAGAGACTTTTTTATATATATATATATATATATATATATATATATATATATATATATATATATATATATATATATATATATATATATATATATATATATATATATATATATATATATATATATATATATATATATATATATATATATATATATATATATATATATATATATATATATATATATATATATATATATATATCAATTTAAGGGAGTTGTAAAATTATAGAAGAATACTTTTTCAAATATTTGTGATTTCATTACTCAACTACTAAATAATATTTCTATTTTGTTTTCTTTCCATCATCAATCAAATAAGATGTATAGATTAATTTGTTATAGTTTAATATTTTTTAAGAATATGGAGTAATAATTTTATTTTTTTCACTATAAAATACATAAAATTAGTAACTCATCCGAAAGTTTATAAAATTTAATACAATTTATCCATTAACTTCAATCTTACATATGATTGTTATAGCAAATAACAATATTTTTAATCGAATTATATATAGATCAAATTCAACTATATTTACTTTCAAATGACCAATTTATTTCACTTTTTCAATGCTTATCAAGCTAAACATTCCAGTCAAGATCCACCTTACTCTCATTTTGAAAAAGTGAGATATCTCGAATATAACGAAAGAGTGTAAAATATTCTTCCGTTTAATTAAACTATTTTATATTTATATTTAAAGACCTCTCAAATTAAGTCTATATATACAGACCTCCATACAACATAATATGTTATATGTGCAAGATGGAGTTTCAAAAGATTATTAACCGTGACAATGATATTTTTATTGGCTTTCTTCATCATTGCATCAGGTTAGAAATTTGTAGATTAATAGAGTCAATTAGAAGCATACATAAATTCAATATCAAGTTAATATAATTGGTAATCATACAAAGAAAAAAAAAAATGCTTTGTGTGATTATGAATAACAATATGATAGAATCTCACATTTTCTATAAGCTTGGTCAATGTACATTTCTTTCTGACACCAAGAGCAGGGGCAACTGTGCTCCTTAATCCTTATCACATGTGGTATATTTCTTTCTTTCCTTTTATGACTAAAAATGTAATATTTAAAAGAAGAAAAAAAATTCTCTTCATGGTGTTTGATTCAGCTTATGGATACCCTCTCCTTCAAGTTTACTGCCAAGCAAGGTTTGAGCATGCTTAAAACATGAAAGATACTCATTCTTTATTTCAGGAGAATCACCAATGGACTTCTTGTGCACAACAAACTGCAAAACAAAAGAGCATTGATTGGAAAAACATCCAAGTCAATAAAAAATAAGCACACTCCCTGGAAAAAGTAGACTGAAAATAGTTTGTTCTTTCTTACCTCGTTGTAAGCAGCAATGCATTGTAGAAGTGCCTCTTTAGCCTTAAGGTTAATTTCTCCTTCCTACTTAGCAAAACAGAAATATGAATTAAGAAGAATTGCACTCATTTGGGTTGAAATCTAACTTATAAGTACAAAACCGACGTGTAAGGTGAAGAATGTCAGTCACTTATAAATTTGGTATTGTATGCTAGAATTTTACATTTAAATTTACCTATTTCCTATTCAATTAAGCTCTAAATCGAGTTAAGCTTTAATACTATATTAAAAATTTGAGTTCGGTCTAACTCTTATTTATAAAAAACGACTTGTAAAGTGAGAGATGTCTTGTACTAATAAACATTTCTCAAGCAATATCACACCTAAAGAGGGATTCTCAACAAAATCTAACCTGAATCTCCTGCAATTCTTGCTTAGCCAACTCCACCGATGATAGAGTGCTGAGTGATTGCAACTGCAAAATTACATGCCTACTTTAATAAACAAATCAACTTTTATTTACAAAAGAGAGTACGTATCATATCACAATTCTATTTTAATATGCGTAAGAGAAAGCTAGTAAATGGGAAATAAACCAACCAGTATGACAAGTGTTGCTTGGGCTTCCTTTCTAGAACGTTCAACCATACTGTTTTTCTTCGACCTGTCTTTTTGTTTCAATACCTTATCTAAACATTGACGCGCAATCCTGAGATAGGTAAAAGAGAAATACATGAAGAAAAGAATAATCGGCACTTAAAAAATATGAAAAAACATGATAATTTGATTTGTTCTATATATGTAAAATAGTTATGGAAGACTTAGGCGCGTCAAAGTAATAGATACCTTATGGAATTATGCAAATGATCCTTTGCGATATCAAGCTCAGCTTTAGCTTTAGAAACATCCAATTTTTTGTTTTGGTTGTAATCAAGCACTGCCACTCTAGCTAGATGAAGTTGGTTTGCACCAATCTGACCACGAGTGAAAAAAATTACGTTTTTAGAGGGATTTGAAATCTAAATAAAATGCTAAATACCAAAATCGTTATCAAGGAACAACAAACCTGAATATGATTACTTTGAAGTAAGGTTTTCCGGACATCAAGACATCTGCAAGAGAAACAGAGAAAGAGGATTTCATTTGCATAATGTCAAAGTTAAGTTCCCAAGTTTTGATGAACTAATAATATTAAGGTAACCTTTCAAGAAGCTCTTTCGACTGTTTTGTTTCGGAAGATGCTTGTAGTGTCAAGGCCAAGGATTCAGCTGCAATAACTGTGTCCAAAGAATTCCACCCCTGTATTACACAAATTGCATCGTGTTTTTAACGATAATAACAGGCTACGAAATATCTCTATTCCGGCAACATTTTCTTTCATTCATCAAGATTATCACAATTAATTCTGAATCAAAAGACAGAAGTTGGAACTCATCTGTCATTAAATAATGCATGCACATGCGCCAATATTAAAGAGGAAATTTGATTTGGAAGAGGAAGAGGAGAAGGAAGTTCACAAAAAGAACCTTTGACAATTCCATTATGTTGAGGATCTTTCTCTGGACCATCTCAGCTTCATCAAGACGATGTGATTTCAAATATAACTGAAAAAATTATAGCAATGGCTTAATATCGTTAAGATAGGACAGAAAAGTGGGAACACAACCCCTTTGAGGGGTGAACAATGCACAAATACATTTGATCATAAGCTGAAAATTTTTAATCAAACTACAAAGAACACGGGGGAGACCAAACTGGATAGAACTTGTTGGACTTTCCGCCTTAATTGCGGTCCGCCCCTAGTCGCCTTAATTGCGGCCTTTGGCTTGCCTTAATTGTAGCCTCCAACACCTTCATTGTGTTGGCTTTGAAGGGATGGATTTAGTCCCACATTGCTTATAGATATGGTCTGTGTTGTGTTTATAAGTGGGAGCAATTCTCACCTTACAAGCCGGTTTTATAGGGATGAGTTAGGCCCAACCCAAATTCTGAGAGATCTATTTTGCAATCAGTACAAGACCTGTGAGAGGATTAAAAAACGACCTGTGAGAGGAAACGAAGTCTTTTAATGCATACAAATGACTCCCCTTCAGCACTTTTCTGCACAGGTAAACAAAATGGCTTAAGAAAAAAAAAGTTCAAATTTTACCAAAAGCTACAGATGAGGGAATTGAAGGTAGATAACAATCTATCACGACCTCTAGCATGCTTATAGAGTCCTTAATAATGGTTTCAGCCTCCTTTTCTTTTCCTTGAAGATACAGCACCTGAACACAAATGTAGTAGCTTAAGGTCCAATTGAGCCAAAAAAAAAAAACGAGAAGCGTAGAAGAGAGAAGATTTCAAGGGAGTCACTAACAAGGAAATTACACACTGAGCAAAGAAATTACATAATCCCTTAAATCTTAGAATTCTGAATCACTACCAAGCTAACACGGAGCATTGCTTCACAATGCAAACCAAACAAATATAACTAAAGCAAACTTCTTTATTATAGTGTTTTTTCAGGCATGACCTTAATTCACACTTAGTTTTAGAGTGTAATTTGAATGGCCCAACAAATCTTAGATAGGCTCTGATACCTGATACCTCTTAGAATTTGGGGTGAGTCAACTCAACCAACAAAACTGGATTGTAAGGTGAGAGATGTCTCCCATTTATTAGCACATTTTTCATACAATATCTCATTCAATGTGAAGCTCTCAACAATACCCTTTGAAAATGAAAATAGAAAATAGAAAATAAACCAAACACACCATTTGTTTCATACCCTATATCACCATCTTAAAATCAAAATTTTTGGTCTCTAGAGAATATTAGACTGTTTTACCAAACAAGGCAAACAAATGTTGAAAAGATTATAGTGAAAGGACAGACAATTACCATGCCGATCTGATACATCGTATCTGAACATTCTGAATGGCCATATCCCAGAACACGCCTTTTTATCTGAATAAATAGACATTAAAATTAAGAAAGTGCATGGCCTCGATCATCAAACATTGAAATGATGTTAAGATATACTAATGAGTTATAAAGTGGTTACGATTACAATACTGAAGAAAATAATTGTCTCTTCACGAGCATAATAGGTCTATACCTTTAAAGCGCGCTGTTGAAAAACAAAATTAAAAAGAGAAGATGGTTAGTACAATAGAATGAATGCAAAGGAATAGACTAACAGCACTATAAAAATATGTTACTGTCACAAAAAATATAGCGTAAAGTTGTAGAGTAAATGGCCATAAATGTCCAACACAAACATAGGCACTTACAAGATCCCAAAGTGATGAAATTTGATTCTGCTAACATAATACAAAATATTTGTACAACAAAGTCTTTTCCGATTAGATGGGTTGTTAATTGTTATACGGATCAAACAACACCATAATATTTATGTCATAATGTAAATCGAAATCTTTCTTGATTGTTTGACTTATGGGTTTATCTTGATCGGACTCTACTGATTTTTGAACAATTATCTATCTCGTCTACTCTCCTTATTGATACTTTTAGTGGTCTTCTCCACATACTCAAACCTCCTGACACAAAATTCTATCATCTTTTCTACAATAAGTGCTACCCTAACTTTCTCCTGATACAATCACTCATAATTCTAACTTGTCTTGAGCAATCACTTGTCCATTGTAACATTCTTTGCTTTGCAACACTATTAATTACCATACTAATAAGTAATGACCGATGGCTTAATTACCATACTTATAATTAGAACTGATGAATAAAGTTATCCCCTATGTAATAGATTAAAAAAAGCATCACACACATCCGCTGACCAAGGTAGAACTGCCCAAGATTCAACAAATTACCTCATAGCTAACTTGAGCTTTATCCAACATCCGCTGTCCAAGGTAGAACTGCCCTAGGTTGTGAACAGCAACTGCAACCCTGCATGATCACAGTTAGCCATAGATTTAGATTCTATTTGATATATCTTCACAGAAAAAACACTGAAGAAAAAGGAAAAATCAATTTCATTTCTTCTTCAAGTGTAAGATTTTTCGCCCTATTAATCAACAAATGGGTAATGCCACATGCTAAGCAATAAAGTAGCCGAAGCATCATTTATAATGGTTTCACAGCATCTAAACCCTACCTTACATCATCAGGACCAAACGATTCTTCTAGGATCTTGATAGCTTCCAAATACAATGGTTCTGCTTTGTCAAATGCCTTCTTGACCCTGTACATCTCTGCCTGAAAATACAATAATAGAAATTTGAGTTGTGTAATAACAGATTCATTTATTTTCATAATTAACCTTAACAATAATTGCAAACTCCAAGAACTAGAATATTGTATAGTTCCAAACCAATTATGAAAGAAACAATTAACAAGTACAGATAAAACAACCAGATTGTTACACGCAGAAGCAACATGCGGATCTTGCTCGCCAAAACCTTCTTTAGCTTCTTGTATAGCAGCAAGGAAGAGTCTTTCAGCATCATCGAATTTTCCCTAGTAGAACGTAAAAAAATAGCACAACCAACAACAATTATAACATAACTGAAGAACGTTAAATCAACGCAACACGAAGAAACTGCTAACCTCTAGGAAAAGCTCTCTTCCTTTATCAGTAAAAACTCTCCATTTTGCTGTATGTATATTCGATGCTACAGAACCATCCTCAATTTTTTTCAATCCCCCCGCGCTATTATCATAAGATGTTTCGGACGTTACGTCCTCCGCAAACGCAACATTGGCACTAATTCCAAGTGTCACAACTACACCAAAATCAAAGTAGTCCATGTAAACTATTTGAGAGTATTGGATTACATAATGTAGAATAATCATAATGATCACAGAAATTAGAGAGATTGCATAATTAGATATTGTATTGAAAAACAGAAAGAACAAAAGCATACCTACATGTCCAGATATAACAATCCATAAACAAGGATCCCTAAGATTTGTTCTCCAATCATATGCACCAGTTTGATACCAGTGGGAAAGTCTTTTACCTGTAGAATGATATCAAATAATAGGAAAAAACTGTTTTAACAAGATAAAAAAAAACCTTTAAAAATGTGAAATTTTAAGTTCAAAAAGGTTGAATACACACAATTACAGAAAAACACAAAAGATAGTAAAAAGTAAGAATGGTACCGGAAAATGAGATGGGCAGTGGATTTTGGGCAACTATAGAGGCGGAGAAGGTGTGGGAAGGAGGAAAGCGAAGTTTTTTGAGCAATTTTGACATTGATATGCGCAGAGACATCTCTTCCGGTGAGGAACAACAGCGTTGGTTGGAGTAGAGTTTTTGTGTGGGTTTATGTTACTTTTAACATTTTCTTTATAAATTTTGGGATTTAGAGAATTTGGTATTTTTATTTAACCATAACCATTTTTACATTTTTAAGCTATCGTAATCATAATTAAAAATAAATCCAACCAATTAGACATTAATTTTTATAACTAATTGAATTTGGTTCATTAATTAAATCAGTTAAAAAACATAAACCTCTAAAATAAATAAATTGAAATTAAGTTATGTATATAATTTGACTCATTTAAATAATCAAAAAATTCGATTTAAATATATATATTTATTTTATAAAATTATTTTTTAACTGATTCATGTGATTTTATTTTTTATAATATAATAAATTTGACATAGAGGCACCAATAAAGATGATCAAGATGATTATAATATAAAAATTAACTCATATTTTAAATTATAAATGTCATTTTAAATTAAAACAAATATCCTATTGAGATGAAACTAATATGAAATAGAAACTACATGTATTGTCTATGATTCTTTATCAAGTCGGTCCTTTGAATTTGAGTTCTTTGGGCGAATAAAAAAAAGAGTGGTGCCCCTATAATTTCTTATACGAAAAATTCATAAGGATAAAAGAAATAATTGGATAAAAAATATATTTTTATTTGACATTGTGCAAAAAAAATACAAGTATGGATCTTTAAATCAATGTTTATACTACATCAAAATATAAACTACTATAAAGAGACTTCTTCTTATTCTTCTTATTTAAATATCATCTTCTTATCATTTTTTGTTGAATACTTTCTTCATAATCAAGGTTATTCAAAAAATTATTTTCAATTGAAATCAATGCAAGACTATTTAATTTATCTTGTGACATAGTAGATCTCAAATAAGATTTTAATAATTTTAATTTAGAAAAACTTCTCTCACCAGATGCAACACTGATATGAATAGTCAATATTATTCTATAAGCTATGTGTGCATTAGGAAAACAATTAGAAGTCTTTAAAGCACCCAATATCATATAGCTTGATTTTGATTCAAATGTTAAAACTTCTTTAATAACTTTCAAATCTTCAAACAAAATTTCACCATCAAGATCAAGAGAATCGTCACGTTTAGACAAGTTTCAAGATGTTTATAGAATGCTTTCAAGTCCCTATCAAATAATGATCTAAGTCTTTCAATACTAAATAAGAATCCAAAAATGTTTAATCTACAATATATAAGAAAAAGTGATTTCAAAAAGACTCTTCAGTAGACTCAAGATTCAGTTGTGTGGGTTAAGATGAATTTTCATCATTGTGTTGTTTTCTATGAATTTAACGTTTTGAATAAACACACATTTAATCTCCATTTCATTCACAATCTTTTCAGCACTAACCTTAGCATTCACAAATCCAAATTCTCTATATTGCTTTATTAATTTTGACTTTGTAGTGCTCCTATATATTTGTTAGCCAGTATTTTTCAAAAAAGTAAATTTTTGGCAAATATTTTTATAATGTAAAATTCTCTTTTAATATATATAGAGATAAAAAAAATTTGGTGTCCTTAAAATTATGGGGCCTAGGCTCCCGTCCTGCGAGCCCATGCTCAAGGCCACCCCTAATTCTTATCAATATAATAAGAAAAAAATTAATTGTCATAATATTGTTTAAAGTTGACTATCTAATTAAATTTAACATTTATAAATATCACTTTTGAAAAACTCTCTATAATTTTACTATTAAGTTTCATATTAGAAAATATATTTTCTTTATAATAGAGTGCATAACACTCATGAGATACATCTAAGAAATCCGAGAAGTTATTTGAATTGAGCTATCGAGTCAGATTAATTTGGATAACTTGAAAGAAGAAGAGATTGAATGGCACTAGTGAAAGATGAAATGAGCATATATTGATTTAGGAATTAACCAAGTGAAATACATGAGCACCCTATATAACTAGAAAGCAACTGATTCTAACTAACTTCTTAGTTTATTCAATTGCCTAATAACTTTTAACTATTTTGTTGTTGCAAGTAACTAATTTGCAACACAAGTAAACTCCAATTAACCATGAATTACATACACAATATTCCTCTTAATTCATAAAAATTAGCTTTCTCATTTCCATATATTCCTTCAAGCAATTACACATTGCTTTATTCAAAGGTTTGGTGGGTATGTCTGTAAGGTGTAATTATGTCTGAGGATACCTAATTTCCAACTTATTGTTGTTCACTTTGTCTTTCAAGAAGTGGTATTTTTTTTTTCAAATATGTTTGCTCCTACCATGATTCATTGAATAATTAGCCAAATCAAATGTAAATTTGTTATCAACCAATAATTTGATCTTCAATGCTTCAGTGCTCTTCAATTATTCCAGTAGAATTTCCATCCAAAATGTTTGACAAGTTGTATATGAGATTGCTACATATTCTACTTCACAGGATAATTGAGTCATTGTTCTGTTTCTGAGCTTCATGAGATTGGAGCAACTATAATAATGAAAACATACCCTACAATGTTTTTCCTATCATCTTGATCTCCTCTCCAATATGAATCAAAATAACCACAAACCATTGCATTTCTACTAGTGTTCTTCTAGTTTGACATTAGTATACCATAATCTGTTGTGCCTTTGTATACTTTAGAACTCTTTTAGCTCCTACTAAGTGACATGTTCTAGACTTATCCATGAATTTACTTACCAAACAAATTCTCTAACAAATGATTTTTCTTTTGTTACACAAATATATAAGTAAGCCAATAATTTGCTTGTATAAATTTGCATCTACAAACTCATCACTTAGTTCATTGCTCGTATTCAAACATGTTTGTGTATGGGCGATAACAGGAACACAATTGTTGATCTTGAATCTCTTAAAAATGTTTATGCATATGTTTTCTGATGCAAAAAAATTCACTTCTTATGTTTATAAATTATATTCCCAGGACATAGGACAAATTCTCTAGGTATGTCATTTCGAACTCATTTATTATGTTAGCCTTTAATCTATTTAGATCTGGTCGTGATCCGATTGGTCCTTTCCAGTTTTTCAAACTCTATTTAGACATAAATTTCAAACGTTTGGTCTTAAACTTCCAATTATTTGATTTTTGCCCTCAATTCTTTTATATTTTATCTTTTTTAATGAATATCAAAATAAATATAAATATAATAATAAGCTTCTAAAATTAGAATCAAAATAAAAAATTTACGTTAATGACTATTTTACATTTCATAGAACATCGTCAATCCCATAAATTGTATCGTTTAAATAGTTTTTTTTTATATGAAAAAAAAATCTATTTAAAAATACTAACAATAAAACTAACAATTTCATTCAGCAAGAAAGAATTTTTAGGAGAATGCATTTAAGCCATTCCATATATGATATAAATGAAAATCAAAATTTTAAAAATATAACATGTAACATCCTTATTTCTCTAAGCATGAGAATAAAGTGTAATGGACCTTACGACAATTAAGAAAGAATAGTTGGAGACAAAAGAATTAGTTGGAATTGAACTAAGTGGCATTGTTGTAAATACCACTTAGTTGGAGGGTATAATGGACTTTGAACATTTATTTGCATGGACTTTGTAGTATCGTAATAGATCGGAATTTTATGAATGAGATACTTGAAAGCAACGAGGAAGAGAAGGAGAACTCATGAACAAAAATCCATTTTCGTATTCTTGGAGCAGCCTTCACCTATTAGGTCATAACGTTTTATTCGTAACTACGATTTAAGAAATTCTTGAAGTTCTAAAATCTACATGAAATTCCCTTCAATTTGCATATATATTTCGTGATTTGAATGTTCGTGATGTAGGAGAAAAGCGAGTTTAAAATTTGGTGATTTTTGCTGAAATGTGTGATTTGGGGCTACAAGTTTGGTAGTGTTGGAAGAGGAACTTTGGCCAAATTAGGAGCTCAATGGCAGAAATAGCAACCTATAAACCTCCATTAAATTTAAGGTAAGTCCTTAGATAGAGACTTGGGAGGATTTGCATGTAAGGGTTCATGTTAGGGATAAGGGTTTGAGAGCTAAATTCATGACAAAGATAATATAATGCATGGTTGATTATTTATTTGATACATGTATTATGTTGCATGTTTATTTCAATGATGGAAAATATGTTCTTTTGATGCCTTTACTCGTTTTCGAATGTTGATGCATGTTAGGGATCGTTTATGGATGAATTGAGATGGAATATGTGGATGCATGTTGGGAATGTCTACAGACTGCACTAAAATTGTGTTTCATTAAAATGGTCATAACTTGAATTTTACAACTCGAAACGGAGCACGGTCGAAAGTGTTGGAAAGGTCTTGAAATGCTCTTTATGAATATGCTTAGATAATAGGCTTTTAATTCAGTTGTGAAACATGTAACATGAAGGTTGTGTTGCATGATGTTAAATAAGCATATTTGGCCTTGAGTTTATGTTTATATAATGCTACCTCTTGTGTTAATCTTATGTTAGGATATTCACCTTGGTTAATAGGATGTATATTGTCATTCTAACCTGAGTTATGGACCCTTGGTTGTATTTTAGGAGTTTAGAGGTATTATGGAAAGTTCTTGTTTTCTATGTTTCAGTACTTTCACTTAGCGAACTGTCTAGTTTCCAAAATTGGGTTATTTCTATTTGAACTCGCTACTAGTTCGCATAGTGAATTGGGCCCACGCTGCCAGCTCGCTTAGCGAACCTCACTAGACAGAAAGGTATGATTTATTTCCCCGAGTGCGGTTTTGTTTCGTATCGGGAATCAAAAGCCTCATTTGTTTGTGCGACTATTGAGATAATCTATGTGATGTTATTACACGGTTGCATTATGCTATCATTGTCTATGTGCTTGAGTTAAATGTCATGTAATGATAGATGTGATGACGTAATCTTTGAATTGATTGTTTTTCTCCATTTGTTCGGGTTGAACGTTCGGATGTGTGCTATTGCGTATGGCATGGCTTGTTGTACGCTTGAATCAAAGTAGGCCAAAATACTAGGTGGTAAGACGTGTGCCTTGAGGGCAATTATTTGTGTATACGATTGCGATGTACTTGTGGGGTCTTTCAAGGTGTTTCCCAAAGGCGTAATACATCGGCGTTCTTGGTATGAGTTACACACCTGAGCTACCATTGCGATGTACCTACGGGGTCTTTCAGGGCGTTTCCCAAAGGCGTAATACATCAGCGTGCTTGGTATGGTGGGGTCGTGATGCCACTTAGGCAATATCACTTCGGTTACTTACCTCTAGTGGTGTCACATAGGCTACATCACTAGGCTCTTACCCGAATGAGATTGTGCAGTCATTTAGGCGTTTTCGCACATGCGGGACCCATATGCATATAGATGATTGACGGGGTCTTGACGCCACTTAGGCAATGTCTCGATGTCCCGACTGAGTTTGGATGAACTCGTCACATATAGGGATGTAAATTTGCATTTATTAATGGAGATCCCTGTGGGAATTATCTGTTTGGAGCACCGAAGTTGGAGATTTTTTTCCCGCGGAGACGGGGATGGAGGGAAAAGTTCCCCCAATGACACTTTGGGGCAGAGATTGAAAAAGTACCCCCGCCCCGTGGATTCTCCGACTCCGACCATATTATTTAACTTTTATATTGTATATATTATATAATATATAAGTATAAAAGTTTACATAAAAAATATTAATGTATTAGAAAATGAAGTGTCATTAGTGTAACATTTTATTTTTATGTGTTATTGTATAATGTACCGTTTCACTACCCAAGTACCTAACTCTAGAAAGTGCACCCAATACATAAAATGTACACAGTTTCCTCATTTTCTTTTCTCAATATTCTTTGTCTCCTCCATTCATCACCTTCTCCGTTCTCCTCATCATCACCACAACAACCACTCTCTTTGTTCATTGTGCTTATGGTAATTACTCTTCAAATATATGGTAGTAACGAAATACTAGTATCATAGTTTTGATCAAAAAGTATGGAAATTTTCTTAAGATTCGATCTCCATGGGGATCTGTGGGGATGGGGATGGGGGAAATATCCTGAAGGATAGAAAAACACTTAGAAAGGGGGGGTTTGAATAAGTGTAGCTTTAAAAACTTGACAGATAAAAATAAATTGCACAGTTATTTTTATCCTGGTTCGTTGTTAACTAAACTACTCCAGTCCACCCCCGCAGAGATGATTTACCTCAACTGAGGATTTAATCCACTAATCGCACGGATTACAATGGTTTTCCACTTAGTCCGCAACTAAGTCTTCCAGAGTCTTCTGATCACACACTGGTCACTCCAGGAACAACTGCTTAGATACCCTCTAAGACTTTTCTAGAGTCTACTGATCAACACGATCACTCTAGTTACAACTTGCTTAGTTCACTCCTAAGACTTCCTAGAGTATTCTGATCAACACGATCACTCTAGTTCCTTACAACTTAATGTAATCAATTCTAAGAGTTTACAAATGCTTCTTAAAAGCGATAATCACAACTGTGATATTTCTCTTAACGTTTAAGCTTAATCTCACTAAAATATTACAACAGCAATGTAGTGAGCTTTGATGAAGATGAAGATTCTGAGTTTAGATTTGAACAGCGTTTCAGCAAGTTAATTTGAATTATATTGTTCAGGATCGTTTTTTTTGCTTCTCATCAGAACTTCATATTTATAGGCGTTGGAGAAGATGACCGTTGAATGCATTTAATGCTTTGCGTGTTCCGTACAGCATCGCATTTAATGTTATACGCTTTTGTCAACTACCTCGAGCCTTGTTCACGCTGTGTCTACTGACGTAGCCTTTAATAGCTTTTAACGTTCCTTTTGTCAGTCAGCGTAGCCTGCCACTTGTACTTCCTTCTGATCTGATGTTTGTGAATACAACGTTTGAATATCATCAGAGTCAAACAGCTTGGTGCATAGCATCTTCTGATCTTCTGACCTTGAAGTGCTTCTGAGCGTGATACCATCTTCTGAGCTTCAGTGCTTCTAATCTCTTGTTCTTCTGATGCTCCCATAGACCCATGTTCTGATTCTGCTTCGACCATCTTCTGATGTCTTGCCAGACCATGTTCTGATGTTGCATGCTGAACCCTTTGAGACAAAGCTTCTGAGCGCTGAATTATGCGTACTCTTTATATATATTTCCTGAAAGGGAAATTGCATTGGATTAGAGTACCATATTATCTTAAGCAAAATTCATATTATTGTTATCATCAAAACTAAGATAATTGATCAGAACAAATCTTGTTCTAACAATCTCCCCCTTTTTGATGATGACAAAAACATATATAATTGATATGAATTTGCGATCAGAAAGAACAGTCGGCAAAAGACAAATTACACAGCTATAGCATAAGCATATGAATATGTCTCCCCCTGAGATTAACAATCTCCCCCTGAGATAAATAATCTCCCCCTGAAATAAATACTCGAAGAACTTTAATAAAAGACTTCCCTGATTATTTCGGTAGAGACGATCATATAAGCTTCTTGTCTTCAGAGAATTCATAGCTTCTGACTTCTGCTTCCATAGGACAGCTTCAGAACTAGAATTTCCTTAGATCCCTAGAACACTCACAGCTTCTGATCCCTGCTTCCATCTAGGACAGCTTCAGAACTTGAATTTCTTTGATCTTCTGAACATTCACAGCTTCTGATTTCTGCTTCCATTCAGGACAGCTTCAGAACTTGAATTTCTTTGATCTTCTGAACATTCACAGCTTCTGATTTCTGCTTCCATTCAGGACAACTTCAGAACTTGATTTTTCTGGATCTTTTAGAACATTCGCAGCTTCTGATTTCTGCTTCCCTCGGATAGCTTCAGAGCTTTGAATTTCTACCAACATCACTTCATGCTAGATTTGTATCAGAACATTGTTGAATGTACCAGAGCATCATCTGAGCATCTCTACATCCTGAAATGTTACAGAACAAAAACTAAACGACAAAAGTCAGCATGAACGAGTTAGAACATAAAATGTATGTTTGAACACATTATATGAATCAGAGCCATATAGGCTGAAATAATGTATCAGAGCAAATAATGTATCAGAGCCATAACATTATATGTATCAGAGCAAATAGAATTTTGTCAGAATAAATAGACAAATATAGATCAAATTCTATTATCAGTGCTTCTGATTCATTCTTCTTTCTTGCTTCTGATTTCTGAAGCTTGACAGCACTCAGCTTGCTTCAGTTTCCATGGTTTTGCTTTCTTTACTTCTTTATACCTGCAAAACACTTAAACCATATAGAACTTGCAGTTCTTGTTAGTAAATGTGTGGGAGCTTTACCCAGCAACTGATAGATTTAATCAAATCATTTATCATTTATCTTTCTCCCCCTTTTTGTCATAACATCAAAAAGCAATATTAAAAGAATTAGATGCATAAAACGACAAATAAAATCACTGGAATGTAAATACAAAGAAACTTTTCATTGATAATCAAAAGATATTACAAAAGGTTCCTATGTTTAACAAGATGAGAAACATTCCTAGCAAATACATAAAAAGTCATCCAAAGAGGAAATGACTACAAAAATTAAAAACAAAACCCTAGCAAGACACACTCTGTGTCAACCCATCAAGAATCCCTGAGGACTTCTTGTCTTCCAGACTGGAACCTCCACTGTAGGAGAGATCCAAGTGACCAAAGAGGAAGAGAGGGACAGTTCACAGACAGAGAGCTAATGTTGCAAACGGGGCTTTCCCTTAACATAGAAGTTAAGAATATCATTCTTAACCTCCTCCCATAACTCAAGAAAGTCTTCTGTCTTTGGGTGAAAGTTGATAACAACATCAAAGAAGAGGTCTGACTTGAGAGGTATTAGGAGAGCCATCCCGAGATATGCAGAGATCTGTCGCCTTTGAGTCATAGATCTTCAACAGGCTAAGGGTGAACGCTAGGTTTGAGCTAGGATTTTTTTTTAAAAAAAATTGTTTGAGCAAGAGACGAAAAAAGAGAGAGAGAAAAACTTGATGAGGAATGCAAAGAGATAGAGAGAGGTGAGAGGGAAAGAGAAGAGTTTGAAGAGTATTTAAAAAGAAATAAAATGAAACGAATGATGACTAGCATTTAATGTTACGTGACGTGAGGAGAGATAATAAAGACAAATGAGGTGACTAGCACAGTTACCTATGGTCGGCGTCCCTTCAACTGCACGCACGTTTATCCATGAATAGTAACGACAGGTTTACCATCCCGAGATAAAAACGTAACAGCTGTTTTGCTTTAAAAGAGGTTCTGAATCAACTTAGACAATGAAACGTTAGTAATAACCGAATCATAATTTCTAAAAGATTTCAATCAGAACTTCTGATATATAAAAAAATAATCCATTTTCATTTCAGAAGTTACTCATACATAAGAACTTCTCATCTTCTCATTCTGGGCATAAATCCATACTGATGTTCTTCAGAATGAACTTAAACCTATCTTCAGCCAGGGGTTTTGTAAAGATATCAGCCCATTGATGGTCTGTATCAACAAAGTTTAAAGATATAACACCCTTCTGAACATAGTCCCTTATGAAATGATGTTTTATCTCAATATGTTTAGCTTTTGAATGAAGAATAGGATTCTTAGATAAACATATAGCAGAAGTATTATCACAGAATATAGGAATGTTACTCTCAAATATCTGATAATCTTCTAACTGACTCTTCATCCAGAGCATCTGTGTACTACAACCAGCAGCAGCGACATATTCTGCTTCTGTTGTTGATAGAGCAATAGTTGCTTGCTTCTTGCTATACCAAGAGATCAAATGACTTCCAAGAAATTGGCAACTTCCTGAAGTACTTTTTCTTTCAATTCTGTCTCCAGCATAGTCAGCATCGCAGAATCCTACTAAGTTGTATTCTTTAGATTTTCTGTAAACTAAGCCAACATTAGTAGTACCTTTCAGATACCTTAGAATTCTCTTAACAGCAGTTAAATGAGATTCTCTAGGATCTGATTGGAATCTAGCACACAAACAAACACTGAACAGAATGTCAGGTCTAGAAGCAGTCAAATATAGAAGAGATCCAATCATACCTCTGTATAACTTCTGATCTACCTTCTTACTTACCTCATCCTTACCTAGGATGCATGTTGGATGCATAGGAGTTTTGGCTTCTTTGCAGTCTAGAAGATTAAACTTCTTCAGAAGTTCCTTCACATACTTGGTTTGGTGAACATACGTTCCTTCTGATGTTTGATTTATTTGTATTCCGAGGAAATACTTGAGTTCTCCCATCATACTCATTTCAAACTCAGCCTGCATAGACTTAGCAAACTCCTTTCCAAGTGTAGCATTAGATGTTCCAAAAATAATATCATCTACATATATTTGACAAATTAAAATATCCCTTTTAAAGGTTTTACAAAAGAGAGTAGTGTCCACTTTTCCTCTAGTGAAACCATTATCCAGAAGGAAAGAACTTAAGCGTTCATACCAAGCTCTGGGAGCCTGTTTCAATCCATACAATGATTTATTAAGTTTAAAAACATGATTAGGAGACATAGAGTCTTCAAAACCAGGAGGTTGATGGACATAAACTTCTTCATCTATATAACCATTTAAGAAGGCACTCTTGACATCCATCTGATAAAGAGTGATGTTATGTTGAGTGGCAAATGAAATTAATAGACGAATAGATTCTAACCTGGCCACTGGTGCAAAGGTTTCTGTATAATCAATTCCTTCTTGCTGACTATAACCCTGAGCCACCAGTCTGGCTTTGTTCCTTACCACTTCACCTTTCTCACTGAGCTTGTTTCTGAAGACCCATTTTGTACCAATTATATTGAATCCATCTGGTCTAGGAACAAGATCCCAAACATCATTCCTTGTAAACTGATTCAGTTCTTCTTGCATAGCAATTATCCAGTCTGGATCTTCTAGAGCATGATCAACAGAAGTTGGCTCGATCAAAGATACAAGACCTAATTGACAATCTGCATTGTTCTTAAGGAATGCTCTTGTTCTGATTGGATCATCCTTCTTTCCAAGAATGACATCTTCTGAGTGACCAGAGATGAGTCTGGATGATCTTCTGACAGATGGTTCTTCAGAAATGCTTAGATCCTCCAGAGAAGCTGATACTTGATCTTCTGGTTCTTTGCTTCTGAGGAGCTCTGCTTCTGATGCGTTGCTTCTTGGCTCAACAACTTCAGATATATCAATATCACAATCTGCAAAATTATCAAACTGCTTTGGTTTTTCAGAACCAAGCTTATCATCAAACCTGATATTGATTGATTCTTCTACAATCAATGTTTCAATGTTGTATATTCTGTAGCATTTAGATCATTCAGAATAATCAAGAAAGGAGCATCAATGCTTTAGAGACAAACAATACAGATGGTTCCAAGACTAATAAACTTCTTTTCTGATTTCCTACGAACATAGTTTCTTCAACAGATTTAAGAACCAGAACTTGGAAGATAATCTTTCTTCCCTTCAAGTGTTGAGATCAACTTGAGTCCAGGAGACATGTCATGTTGACTTTTATCTTCTTTGTCACCAAGATAATCTGCAAAAGAAATAGTCTTTTTCTTTGGTACCCACATTTTCTTGGGTCCTTTCTTGTTAGTTCTCCTCAAGTTCTGATTGAACTTAGGTTTAACATTGTAAGCAGAAGGAGGAACAGCATGATAATTCTTAATGTGAGTTTCATGATATTTCCTAGGTTGTGTCACATGCTTTTTGGTGTGTGTTATGTGAAAACTTTGAACATGTGAAGTGTGCCTAATATTATGGGAGTGGCCATACTTGAACTGATCATACAATGGCTTGTATGTGATTTTCATTTCATCAACAGGTTCAAGTTTGTATGGGGTTTCACCCTCAAAACCAATGCCTACTCTTTTGTTTCCAGACACAGCATATATCATAGAAGCTAGCTGACTTCTGCCAATACTTCTAGATAAGAACTTCCTGAAACTTAAATCATATTCTTTCAGAATATGGTTTAGACTGGGAATGGATTTTTCTGAATCAGAAGGAGATCCAACATTATTGGATAATTTTAAAAGTTTTTCTTTTAATTCAGAATTCTCCAACTCAAGCTTCTTTGTTTCAAATTCAAATTGCTTTTTCAGCTTTTTGTATTTGAGACTAATCTGAGACTTGAGTTCCAGAAGTTCAGTTAGACCGGAAACTAACTCATCTCTAGTAAGTTCAGAAAATACCTCTTCAGAATCTGATTCTGATGTAGATTCTGATCCGTCATCTTCTGTCGCCATCAGCGCACAGTTAGCCTGCTCATCTTCAGAGTCTGAATCATCTTCTGACTTATCCCAGGTTGCCATAAGACTTTTCTTCTTATGAAACTTCTTCTTGGGATTTTCCTTCTGAAGATTTGGACATTCATTCTTGTAGTGTCCAGGCTCATTGCATTCATAGCACATGACCTTCTTCTTGTCAAATCTTCTGTCATCGGAAGATTCTCCACGTTCAAATTTCTTTGAACTTCTGAAGCCTCTGAACTTCCTTTGCTTGGTCTTCCAGAGTTGATTTAGCCTTCTGGAGATCAGGGACAGTTCATCTTCTTCTTCAGATTCTGATTCTTCAGGATCTTCTTCTCTAGCCTGAAAAGCGTTAGTGCATTTCTTGATATTGGATTTTAATGCAATAGACTTACCTTTCTTTTGAGGCTCATTTGCGTCCAGCTCTATTTCATGACTTCTCAAGGCACTGATAAGCTCTTCCAGAGAAACTTCATTCAGATTCTTTGCAATCTTGAATGCAGTTACCATAGGACCCCATCTTCTGGGTAAGCTTCTGATGATCTTCTTTACATGATCAGCCTTGGTGTATCCCTTGTCAAGAACTCTCAATCCAGCAGTAAGAGTTTGAAATCTTGAAAACATCTTTTCAATGTCTTCATCATCCTCCATCTTGAAGGCTTCATACTTCTGGATTAAAGCTAGAGCTTTAGTCTCCTTGACTTGAGCATTTCCTTCATGAGTCATTTTCAAGGACTCATATATGTCATAGGCCGTTTCCCTGTTAGATATCTTCTCATACTCAGCATGAGAGATAGCATTCAGCAAAACAGTTCTGCATTTATGATGATTCCTGAAAAGCTTTTTCTGATCATCATCCATTTCTTGCCTTGTTAGCTTTACGCCTCTGGCATTTACAGGATGTTTGTAACCATCCATCAGAAGATCCCATAGATCACCATCTAGACCAAGAAAGTAACTTTCCAGTTTATCTTTCCAGTATTCAAAGTTTTCACCATCAAATACCGGCGGTCTAGTATAACCATTGTTACCGTTGTATTGCTCAGCAGAGCCAGATGTAGATGCAGGTGTAGGTGTAGACTTTTCACTTTCATCAACCATCTTTTACTGAAGCGTTTTTCTCTTCCTGAATCTTTTCTAAACACGGTTAAGTGCTTGCACCTTAGAACCGGCGCTCTGATGCCAATTGAAGGATAGAAAAACACTTAGAAAGGGGGGGTTTGAATAAGTGTAGCTTTAAAAACTTGATAGATAAAAATAAATTGCACAGTTATTTTTATCCTGGTTCGTTGTTAACTAAACTACTCCAGTCCACCCCCGCAGAGATGATTTACCTCAACTGAGGATTTAATCCACTAATCGCACGGATTACAATGGTTTTCCACTTAGTCCGCAACTAAGTCTTCCAGAGTCTTCTGATCACACACTGGTCACTCCAGGAACAACTGCTTAGATACCCTCTAAGACTTTTCTAGAGTCTACTGATCAACACGATCACTCTAGTTACAACTTGCTTAGTTCACTCCTAAGACTTCCTAGAGTATTCTGATCAACACGATCACTCTAGTTCCTTACAACTTAATGTAATCAATTCTAAGAGTTTACAAATGCTTCTTAAAAGCGATAATCACAACTGTGATATTTCTCTTAACGTTTAAGCTTAATCTCACTAAAATATTACAACAGCAATGTAGTGAGCTTTGATGAAGATGAAGATTCTGAGTTTAGATTTGAACAGCGTTTCAGCAAGTTAATTTGAATTATATTGTTCAGGATCGTTTTTTTGCTTCTCATCAGAACTTCATATTTATAGGCGTTGGAGAAGATGACCGTTGAATGCATTTAATGCTTTGCGTGTTCCGTACAGCATCGCATTTAATGTTATACGCTTTTGTCAACTACCTCGAGCCTTGTTCACGCTGTGTCTACTGACGTAGCCTTTAATAGCTTTTAACGTTCCTTTTGTCAGTCAGCGTAGCCTGCCACTTGTACTTCCTTCTGATCTGATGTTTGTGAATACAACGTTTGAATATCATCAGAGTCAAACAGCTTGGTGCATAGCATCTTCTGATCTTCTGACCTTGAAGTGCTTCTGAGCGTGATACCATCTTCTGAGCTTCAGTGCTTCTGATCTCTTGTTCTTCTGATGCTCCCATAGACACATGTTCTGATTCTGCTTCGACCATCTTCTGATGTCTTGCCAGACCATGTTCTGATGTTGCATGCTGAACCCTTTGAGACAAAGCTTCTGAGCGCTGAATTATGCGTACTCTTTATATATATTTCCTGAAAGGGAAATTGCATTGGATTAGAGTACCATATTATCTTAAGCAAAATTCATATTATTGTTATCATCAAAACTAAGATAATTGATCAGAACAAATCTTGTTCTAACATATCCCCCCGTGGCGGAGATTGGGGGACAGACATGGGGAATAAATTGGGGGGTGGGGCAGGGAGCGGGGAAGCACCCTCCGAGAATTCCCTGCCCCGTTGACATCCCTAGTCACAGATGAAATTTCATGTAAGACTCATCTGACTCATCTGCGATAGGCTTGTGCGAGTCTTTTGACGACAGACACTTGGTTACTCACCGAGGGTGTGTTGTGCAGCCTAGGTAGACCGGTTGTTTGTTGAAAGAGTATACTGGAGTACTTTTCGTTTATATCGTATCCACAGGGATTATTGCGATATCGCCGCCGTTCTATAGCCTATTTTGTCTTGAGTTAATGTTACTTTGGTTTTGAGTTTGCAAAAGTTCATTCAATACTTTTAGTAGCAAAGAGTAAATTAATGAAAGTTCTAAGTTAAGGAAATGTATCAAGATTCGATTTCATCAACCTAACTTTGTATATCTCCTTATAAATATATGTATATGAACTCGTTAACGATCAATATAATTACGTATCGATGTCTATACCGTCCGTGTCCGCAACGATATAGCTAGATTTACCGTATTGTTTAACCGACGATTTCTCCACCGTTTAAACAATACAAATAACGTTTTAAAACCGATACTAAGTAAACATCAAACACTAAATCCATGTCTGCAACTTATAGTTTGATAGATGATAAAGTTAGGTCAAGATACAAACATTGATGTCTCAAACACTTATACCATAGAAAAGCTTTAATAAACAAACTAAACCATCTATATTTATCATCACTTGTTCATACATAATATATTAACCAGAAATACAGACAAAAGTCAAGGAGGATTACATCTTATCTTTATACAAAAGAGATTTAGCTATCCATAGAAATGGTAGCTTGCTCAATAAGGTAAGGATGAAGAACAACAAGCATCTACGGCGATTAATCGACGATCAAAGCTTCGATTCTTCAATTCTCAGTTTGCTACAGTAGACAATGGTTCTTGGAGCTCTCTAGATGATCAAGAAGAAGTAAAATATCTGATTTGCTCTTTATGTAGTAATTCTGTTTTCTGTCCAGGGCGCGTCGCGCCCTCTAGCGCGCATCGCGCCATGTCACTTGAAAGTTAAACCGCCCAAGCGCGCCACGCGCGCTTCTCTCTGCTGGAAGCTTCAGGAAAATATCTTGCCCAGGGCGCGACGCGCCTTAATTCCGCGCGACGCGCGCTATGTTCTGCCTTACAGTCTTCAATCAAGGCCAAAACTTGCTCAAAACTTCCCAAAATGAGCTAAAACCTACAAAATCATAACTAAAACACATATTAACATAAAATGAAAGCTAAAAATTATAAACTATAAATAATTATCTAAAACTTCAGGGAATTGTACGAATACTCGATAAAAACGGTCGAAAGGTGCCACTAATTAAACTAAATATTAACACAATTTGGCACCTAACAACTCTCCCCAACTTAAACTCTTGTTTGTCCTCAAACAAAACAATGATAAATTACCGGGAACACAAAATATCACAAATGAAACAACCAAGTAGAAACAAGAACAATTGAATGGTTCAAATTCCAAAAGTACACAAAGATCAATCCTTACCAATTTCAATCAAAGTGCCATGATAACAATGCTATTCCTATATACAAATTCTATGTCAGAAATTTCACAAGCAAAAGAAGTTCAAGAATGAATCACACCTACGCACTTCTCTATTGAGAGAACAAAAATGGAGGATCCTAACACTCACCAGACAATGACGCAAACATCCAGAATTGATTATGACTCATCTAAACAAAAGATATATAAAAAGGGTTGCAGCTTGGCTTGGTTAACAAGGAAATGTCATTTCTCAAGGCCATTGAAACGAAAGGGTCAATACCTAAGAGATCATTCAATATCACATTTACATCCACACATTCCTATCAACCGATCACACACTTTTATTGCTCAAGAGTTCACCCTTTTAATTTAAGGGAAACTAGCTATATACAAAGCTCTTTTCTTTTCTTTTCTTTTTCTTTTCTTTTTCTTTTTCTTTTTCTTTTTCTTTTCTCTCTTGAGCAATCACTTATTTTCTTCTCCACACCAATACAACCATTTTTTTTTAATTCTCCCCACCTTGAATATTACCACCACATAATCACGAATGCTCCCTATTCTAAAGCGAAAAGGAATCAATCCTAACCACGTTTCATGGTACTCTTTAAGGTTAAAAGAAAGTCATCAAGATTCAGATAAAAAATCGACAATTATAAACAAGGAAATGATACCGATTGAATCTTGGCAAAGCGGCTCAAAGTGGTTAGCAAATACTCACACTCTCACCGGGTAGGTTATATTTGGTAGAGAAGTTATACTCGTAATGCGAAACAAAATGCTTTGATCACTTTCATGCTTTACACAATTTAATAAAAATGTAAGATTAATCATAAGGAAAACGAGTTAAAACGCACATTGCTGGTATCCAACACATTTATATATATACAGTGGAAAGTCTCCTCACAACTAAATCTGTGCTAAAGTGATTCACAATTGAACTAATTTTACCAACAGAAATTAATGACAACTAATTTGTACAATTAAAAGCATCAGAATCAAAGGTACTTGATAAAAAACGATAAAGGATGTACCTTGCACGTATAGTTTTCAACTTATATCATCACCACTCAAATTGAACTGCATCACCCACTTTCATCGTGACAACAAAAATTCGTGTTCCAACTAATTAATCATCAGGACAACTATCAAACAACATTATTTCTTCAACATAAACACTAAAATAAAACTACTTAAAATTAAATGCGATAATAAATAAATTGAACTTATATATATATAAAAAAACCACACCAAACAGTGTTAACTATCCAAAGACGTAAACTTATTTCAAAGTACCTCATCCAAAAGGATGGAACAAAATTAAAAACAGAGCAACTAAAAATTGTTCTAACATAAAACTAAAAATAATAAAACATAAAATCTACTCCTCATCGAAAGTCTCCTGATCATCCTGCTCCACCCCTCCTCAGGATCTGGCCTGCCCTCAGGCCATGAAGCATAAGCAGACAAATCATCCCTGAAACCAACGGTTTTGTTGATGCATGTACCCTATTTGTTTTGGTACTTTCATACTCTACAACAACTTCGGATAAAACTTTTTCAATATAAAAAATGTTCAAAACATGAGTGGTAAATAGAATGGATGATTATTTCCTTGTAATTACCTAAGTTGTTTAATTGAAACTGATGTGGCTAGTATATCTGGCACTGAGTCAATTACAAATGAGTTTCACATTTTAAATGTTGTAGAGCTCAAGAGTCAGAATTTTATTAAAGTGTTTATTCAGGTTTTTTTTTTAATATAGAATAGAATATATCATGATAAATATTCAAAAGTAATTAAAAATTAAAGTGGTTCGTGAGTGCTCAACATGTGAAAAGAAAAATAAAAGAAGGTATTCCATAATCATAGGTATGCATGCGAACATGTACATAATTAAATAGATATTGTAATCATTAACATAATAAGATGACATTCTTTAATTTGATGATGAAACTTTAGCTTTAAGCGAAAAAATGTTGGACAAATATTCATGTTTTGAAGACTAATCTTATTCTATTTTTAGATTATTATGGGCTAAAAGTGAGCTTGCACAAGAATTTATTAGTTGGCATTAACGTTGTTTAGCCTTGGTTGGTGAAGATTTTTGTTGTCTAGAATTATAAAATTAGTTGATCCATTTTTCAAATATTTTGGTCTTTATTTAAAGGTACTCCTCCTTGTTTATCTTTTAGTGGTCTCCTCTAGTAGATGAAATAAGAAAAAATTATATTGTTGGAAGCAGTGGCAGAATCAGAAATTTTAAGGAATTTTGGCAAAAAATTTACACATTATTTTTATTAATTTTATACCTTGTTTCTACTAATTTTACTCTTGATTTTGTCTAAAAAATTTGCCCTTGATTTTATCAAAAAATTTCACACCCTATTTTTATTAATTTTGCCCTTAATTTTGTCTAAAAATTATTAATTTTGACCTTGGGGTTGAGCCCGGGCGCGTGCCCGGGCTCGCTGGGCTATAGCTCAGCCCCTGGTTGAAAGAATATGAAACTTATGATGGGTGATCGTTTGATTTTATTGAAATTCGTCTTGTCTTTGATGCCGATCTATTTTCTTTCTTTTTTCTAATATAACATGTATCTTTTCTTTCACTTAATCCTTATTTAAATATTCTTTGGGACAAAGTTTGTTTAGACCCGAGAGAATGATGGCTTAGGGGGTTTGTAAAATCAATGAATTGAGTTCATCTTTTCTAGATAAAAAGGTGTTGAACAAACTTGTCAAACACTCGAGTTTTTACATCAACTCATTTTATCTTGATGGATCAACTCAGGAGGAGACCTCCACATACACCCACATGTGTAGGGTAGGGATGTGACACGCCTAAACCCACTTGAGTGCACTTGGGAGCTATTACATTTTTGACATTTCATCTCGATAGTTGGATATGATCTTTGATCTTCAGATAAATCTTGTTCGTTGAACTTAAGCTTCAAAGCCATTTTTCAACTTTTTCTTTGTTCTAAAGGGTTGTCAAAGAGGGTGTTTTGCTTGCGAGTTCTTTGATTGTTGCTGAAACTGAAATTGTATGGATTTTAGATTGTGTTGCTGAAATTGTATGGATTTTAGATTGTGTTGCTCAAATCAAGCTACACCCCTCTTGACACTTCAGAAACCTATATTTAAAAACAAAAGATACTTTATCTCTTATCCTTTGATCATCTCTAATTTTTGCGAGTTGTCAGAATATTATGTGAAGAAAGGGGTGCCCTAAAGAAGTTGTTGGATTCTACTACTTTAGAGAAAGACAAAGATATGAAGGAGGTTGATGCTGCCAAAATATCATTCAAGGAATGTTCTGATAAATTAGTTGGTTATGATGAGGAGGACGGAAATTTGGGCACCCTTACTACTTCAAAGGTGAAGGTAACTAAACTTGAATACCTCTCTAATAAACATCATGATTCAATTAGTGATAAGGAGGAAGAGACCTTGATTAAGACTAATAATGCTCTAATCGAGGTTACCATGGCTCTTGACTAGGCCCAGAATGATATAGAAGAAAATGAAGATGCTTTTGTTAAGTCTCAGAGAACTTTGAAATAGAAGGAAGTTGTTATTCGCTTATCATAGGAATCTCTAGAGAAAGAGAAGAAAGTTATGGAAGAGGTCCAACCGGCTTTGGCGGAGACACGGGATTCTTTTAAAGCATCAGGGACCGAATAGTAGGGCTCGAGTCAGGAGGACATGCATGTCCCATGGCTCTTCCAATCCTAACTTTTATCTAAACTTGTAGTCCGACCTAAATTCCTTTTTGAAAATCCAACACTTCAGTCTATCATTGGCTCCTCCTACCTCCACTTCTATTTTGGTAAATCTATTCATACAATCTTGAAGAGTCTTTATCTTCCTCTAATTGAAGTCTACGGGTTGTAAACTATGAAGCAAATATGTCTCATAGTTTTCTTCAAAAGGTGATGGAGTTGTTCGTCTTGAACCAAGTTATGGAAGGTCCTTTGAGGGTTACTATAAAAAGTTTGCATTTCACTACACCCATAGCTTTGTGGTAGTCAAGTATGGTATCCATATGCTAGGCGTGTTCATTCAAATCGACAATCTAATCATATGTCTCCAACTTTTGGGGTTTCTCGAAATACTTTGCGATGTGTCAGTCAATGATATGTTTGGTGAACGGATTCCTTCAACGGTGGGTTAAGGCATGGTCCACAAAATCGTGCTTGTTTTCCCCTCGAGAATGGTTGGAGGAATTTCCCATATGACATTGATCTTCAGGTAGTGTGTAGATGATGTCTTCGCCCCCAAAGTCAGAGAGATGCGATTTGTGACTACATGGTGATGGTGATGCCTCACTGACAACTTTTACGCTCTTAATGGTTGTGAGACACCGTCAACATCAACATCCTTATGAGCGGCTACATAGTGGCCTTGTTGCAACACATCTTGTTGAGTTGCTATCTGAGTTGGAATTTTTTGTTGATTTTCTTTGATGTGAAGGAACCTCGCATTCTACTCTTGTGACAAGTTTAAAATGTTCAAATGAGTTATTTTGCATCTAGTGCTCCTATCGATGCTTAAAAATCTTGAAATTTATATAATGGTGGAAGAATTGAAAATTGAGGGGGAGATAATGTTGAAACACGGGAATTGGATGTGAATCTTGAACAATTAGTTGAGGAGTTACGATAAAAACATGTAGATATGGTGGTTGCGGAGGTTTTTCATTGATTGGAGATAGAGCTGGTGAAGTATTATCTTGAAGGATGTGAATTATTGATCAGGTATCAGTAGTGATATTGCGACTACAAGTTACTTTTGAACCATCCATATGAAGAGGTAGTAGAAAAGTTGTTAATGAAATAATTACAATTGTTAGAACGATAAAAGAAACAATCGTGGAGGCGCAATAGTGGAGATTGAAGAAATTTGGTGGATAATTTGGGAGAATCAAAAGGTAATTCCTACGCTAGACGCCACTATTTCATTCTTGAACATAAGTAGATGAGAGGTTGAAGATGACCATCTTGGCGAAGCTATGGGTACAATAGTTATGGTCTCTCGTGATTGTAGGGGGTACCTGCAAAACATTTACACTCAAATAATCTAGTTGGTACTTGAGACAGGTGAAAATTGCAAGTGTGAGTGAAAATAATATTTGGGTGTGACTCAAAGTTACATTTATATAAAGGAAAAATTAGAATTGTTCCGTGTTGATCTGTCGTAGAGTGCAGATGATCATTGAATGTGATCAACAGTTGAGACAAAAGCGTAGATTGTGCTCTTATCTAGTGTCAAGAAGTGAAGGTCCACTTATGGCTAATGAGTGGAGATTCATTTGTTGATTTGACATATGAATCGGGCTAGTCTTGACGGGTCTTTGGTCAATCCAAAACCAATTGTATCTAAAAAAATTATAGTCAACCTTATATTCTCTCGTCCCAAAATAAATGTAATGTTTGAAAAATTATGTTCTAAAATAAGTGTAACTTTTAACTTTTACTAAAAAAAGTTATTTTTATCTTTTAATTACATCAATAGTTAATAAAAATAATTTGATAAATTTATTATTTCCTCTCTTTTATTTATCACAATTTGTTAATCTATATGAAAAAATCAAATGTGATACATATTATATTTTAAGATGGATGTAGTATTAACAAACAAAAGTTTCAAAATATGTTATTTTAATTAACAATAGAAGAGTATTTTATTTATAATAGAAAACAACTAAAACATCTAAATATATTCAATGTAGTTTTCAATTTTAGAATATGGTTGGTTTCACATTTGAGGCATCTAGAATTGATTCTGGATGTCTAGAATTGATTTTGACGTGTTTGGTTGATCTCGAGCAGAATTGATTATGCTTTTCATAATTGATTGTACTTAAAGCTATGATTTGAAGCTTTTGATCAACCGTGATTTTTAAACGTAATTTTTACACTAAAATTTATTGTTCAACTCACTTTTACAAAAAATTCTCCAAACATAAATCACTTCACCTTTAACTCACTTTTATTCCGAATCAATTTTACATAATCAATTCACTCAAAATCAAATTTTTTCACCTTTAAACTCACTTTTATTCAGAATCAATTTTACACAATTAATTCACTCAAAATCAATTTTTTTCACGGCATAATCAAACGCACGCTATCAATTTGCAATTTTCATTTAATTCAATTTGAAAAGGTGATAAACTAAAAACAGCCATGAATTGCATGACCTTATGTCAACTTTATCGTGGCAAAGGTGATTGCTATAATTTAGCATAATAGAAAAGCTTGCAATTAAATGTTTGACTATTCTAATAACGTGCTCCACCTAACAAACGACATTAAATATTTTTAACTCACCATAATTAGGGTGTTCATTATTTATTTTTTTAAATCCCAACTGTAGATTCGATCTTCATTATGAAAAGCAGTAAAACGCGTGACAAGTTCCTAAATTCGAGACTTTGACAAAAAAAAATTAGCTACAATTCTACAAATGGAAAGGAAAAAACCAAAGAAAACAACAAAGTAAGAACAAAAGAGTCATGGGCATTTTCAATTCATACTAGTAGTACATTTTTATTAATAATCATAATCAACAATAATTATTTTACTGATAACCATTACATTATTATTGTGACACTTAAAGTAAAACAAGAGAATGAAATACATGAAGCAAACCATAACAAGAACACAAAGCATGTCCTAGAAAAACCAATAACCAAATTCCAACGAGGAACAAACAATGACTCTCAAATGTTGCAATACAATGTGGTATAATTTTTTGTGGTAGAACTGGTAGCAGCTTATGGTTTCGAGAGGATGGTAGTCTCTGCAATCATGGCAGTGACAACATATGGGTCCATGTTAGATGCTGGCCTCCTGTCCTCAAAATAACCCTTCCCTTCTTTCTCTGTGTCCCTTCCGACTCTAACGGAAGCTCCGCGGTTCGCAACACCCTTCAAAAAAAAAATTGTTTTGGATTAGGCCAAAGCCAAAAAGTGTATGAGATTTAGCAAAAGAAGTATTTTTTTTTTTGCTTACCCATGAGAAGGTATTAATGTCAGCTGTTTCGTGTTTTCCTGTCAAACGACGCTCGTTGCCTTCTCCGTAAGCAGCGATGTGCTCGGCGTGCCTCTTCCCAAGCTTCTCGATTGCTTTCTTGATGATTTCATATCCACCTTCTTCTCTCATAGACTTGGTGCTGTAGTTTGTGTGAGCACCAGCACCATTCCAATCACCCTAGTTTTTGCAACCAAATAACAAAGTCAACACGAATTCAACTTAGATAAATAAATCAACTACTAAAGAGTTGAATATAGCAAACCTTAATTGGTTTAGGGTCAAAGGTAAGAACCACATCAGCAACCTCAGTGATCCTCTATTGGAACAGACACAAAGAAAGTTAGTTGGAGAAAGTAAGGTAAGGTAATCTCATTCAATAAGTCAAAAGGAGGTGTTGGTGAGAATGGCTAGTGGTGAAAGCAACACTAATCAATAGTCTTGTGCTACCTACCTCCAAAATGTAACGAGCAACCCAAATCTCGTCCCCAGCAGAGATACCAACTGATGGACCAACTTGGAATTCCCACTACATTAGAAAAAAACAATAGATTACAACAACGGATAATCAAGTCTTGTTTCACTGAACAGGATCGGCTACGTGGATCAACTTCCGTGATAAACTAAGTGCATAGATATCTCCAACATACCTGACCAGGCATGACTTCTCCATTGATTCCACTGATGTTGATGCCGGCAAAAAGACAGGCTTTGTAATGAGCATCAACAATGTCACGGCCAAAAGCCTTGTCAGCACCAATACCACAATAGTATGGTCCCTATTAGGCAAATAATTAAATTAGAACTGATGTAACCAATGACAATAAAAAAATCACCAAAAGACAAATTTAAACTGGGAATCTTAAATTTAAAAAAAAAAAAAAAAAGGAATGATGAATGAAAGTGAGGTTTAACCTGAGGTCCAGGATAACCACCAGCTGGCCAACCAAGAGGCCAATTGATGTCTTTCTGCAACAAGGTGTATTCTTGTTCAATACCATACCTAATCACAAATCATACACCAACTGTTGATCAGAACAAAATAAACAACTTGCAAATAGGTTATTACTACCCATGAAATAGGTACACAGACACGAAAATTGGCCACGTCCACATCGATAATAATTTTAAAAAAATAAATAAATTGATCGTAATCACAAGTGTATGTCTCTGTGGAAAAAAATGCAACTAAAAGTTATACCATGTTTCCTCAGCAACAACATCAGGATGGCTGAAAATCTTGGCAGCTGCGTGTCGTTTGTTACTGGGAAGTGGTTCTCCAGCAGGAGTGTATACATCACACATAACCTAAATTCAATGAAATAAGTAATTAATAAATTTAACATACATGATTGATTCAGTATAAAAAGATTTTAAAAAATACTAACCAAGATATGGTTACCCCTTCTGAATGGATCCTTAAAAATGGCCTGTGGGCTGTTTTCAATCAAACCCCAAATAAGTAAATTTCAGAAAATCCAAGAAAACATTGAACAAAATTTGAACATAATTAAAAAAAAAAAAAAAACTTACTATAAAATAACTTCACTATCTTTTCCAGGAGCTTGTTCTGTGCTGGAACCATCAAAGTTCCACTTGGGGAGCTGTGAAGGGTCAGTAACTGGTCCAGGAAGAGTCTGTAGAACAAAAAAAAAAATTCATTTCATAGTATTTTCAATAACTAAAAAAAAAACTAAAAAAAAAAATCCTTTTTTAGAAAGCTACAAGTAGAATAAAATTACCCTTGCTTTGCTCCTCACGTCCAAACCAGAACCACCAATCCTGTCATAATGTAAATAAAATTGTTGGAATTAATCAAAAAAAAGGAAAAATTTTATTTCTGATATTTAAAAAAAAAAAAACATTTTCTGAGTCTAGTTGGTGAAGCGTTTGGATTTGTAGGAAGAAAACATCTAAACAAAGCAACAAACAAACAGACAAAAAGAAAATAAAAATTCTCTTCCTCTTTTTTTCCAATTTAATCACAAAGACACAAACAAAAAATCATACTAATTTTACAGAATAAAAATATACTAAAATTAAACTCAATCCTAAAAAAAAAATATGAATCACCCTCATGAAAACTTTACCAGTGACGTAAATTAATGCACGGACAGAACCAGAAACAGAAACAGAAAAAGACACCGAACTAGTTTTTAGTATAGTGTCTTTCGTACGTACGGAAGAAGCAAAAACAGCATCATCGATATTGTGTTAGAAAGAGTGAAGAAAGTGATAACTAACTAACTAACCATATGTATTCAGCGATGATTTTCTGGGTGGTGTCTGAGAGATCAAGGTTGATGAGATCTGTAAGAAGAGACATGGTTTTGAAAAAGTGAAGAAAAAAAAAGAATCTGTATTGATCGTTGGATGAATCCTCGGATTCGATGCGATTGGATTCGATTGAATGAATGAACAATGAAAGGAGAAAATATGGGTTTATTTATAGCTGATTTTCTTGTTTCTATTCCTAGTCTTCTCTTCCTAGAGTTTACTGTAATATTTTAATATATTTTTTTATTTGTTTATGAGGAGTAGTAATCACGATAACTATTAAGGTAAATCTTTTCTAATCTTATTGATTAACAGTACTATTAATGTTATGAATCTCAAAAATTAAATTGCTGGCATAAAAAGATTCTGAAAAATTACATCTACACTCTCTCTCCCTCAATAATTGGGATGTTTATTTTTTATTTTTAGTAATATTAATTTATTTTTTATTGTATTAATATTTATATCAATTAAAATATTTAAAAAAGTTAAAATATATTAATAGCTAACATAAACAATTGATATTATGGTAATTAAACCATAGTATTTTTTGTATTACATTGATTACAAATAATTATATTAGGAGAAAGTGTGATATAATGAAGTGAAATAAATATTGAGAAGAAAAAAGACTGACTTATTTTATGATTACAAAGTGGAAAATATTTAAATGTTTGTTCATTGATAAAAACAATAACATTGGTTTGCAATTGCATTTAATAAAATGACAGCTAATAAGTTCCATTGTGGAGCAGCTCATTTAGCCTCTGTAGCACCTTCTATTTTGGTAGGATTCTTAACAATGTACTCATGGATAAGATAAACATGATAGAATAAATTATTTTGGTATATTATGTTTTGATTTCTTTTTGTTTTGAGATTGATTTTTTTTATTTAGTATTTTTTTTTTGGATTTTAGTAATTTTTCTTTTAAAAAATTAGAGTTTTTATTGAGATTTTTTAAAAACTAATTTCTTATTGTTTTATATCATGCATATATATTAGAAAGAAAAACAAAAAGCTAAATATACATACCTATATATGCATATATATTAGAGTAGAGGCTAAATAGGTCAGACTATATATGCATATATAGGTCGCCTTATAAGACTTCTTAAATAATAAGAATTAATTAAAAATTTAATGAAAAACAGACTTTTAAATTGACTTTTAGGTCAGGCTAGGCTTTTAAAAAGGCTAGTCAAGGCAAAAAAAGAGCCTATAATAGGCCATAGGTCATACTCAGGCCTTTTAAATTTATCGTAGGTCAGACTCAAGCCTTCTAAAACCTAGCCTAGCCTAGTCTATTTTCACCCCTGCTTCACTAGAGGATCCTTGACACCCCATCATGCAACTTACTACTTGAATCCCTTCCAAAACATACTCAACTTACCCACATTAGCACCTTACCCACATAAGCACCGCTTGAGGGACTCACTATTATAAAATTTATTTTATAATGTATGGTTAGGACTCCTTGAGAGGGATATGCCCGATGCTTATGTGGTCATTCTGGTGAATTTAGCCATCCCTCTCATTTGAGATGGAAGTTTCATTTTGGCAACTTCTCTGAAACAATGTCCCTATTATAAGCAGTATATTTAGGCACAATTTTAGGTTTTAGAAAATTAGGATTTCTAAAACGAATTCAGTCAAAACAAACTCACTTAAACACACCATACCTTACAATGTATCATATTTTACTTAAATATATCGCACCTTACGGTGTGACACATTTCTCTAATTGACAGTAGTGCATTGTTAGACCGCATTATAGAATAAGTTTCACTTATTTATTTAATCTATCATCAATATGTTCTTAATTGTGTAAACCTAAAGGTTCTTGTGACTTTGAAAAATATATTAAATCACACATTTAATACAATAATCAATGAGTGATATCTGGCAACACACCACTGCTACCGTAGTGGCGAAAATGCCATGTGATATGACAAAACATTAATATGTTAATGATTATGTGTACAATCACTCTTGTTCCTTCGTGTCTATATTGAACATACGACATAGATCGCGTCACTCTTATTAAGTTCAATATTATACACTTAGACATTTATCTTGTTATGTAGGATAAAAAAATTCATCTATGCTACTCATGTCCCTCAGCATAATTTGAAGAGTATCCATCAATCGTTTTTGTGGTCATCCTATTGCAAAAAATGTTAGAGTGATAATAAATACTTGACTATACTTCTATGATCTATAATGGTTTCAAGTCGATGGGTGACATACACCACTATCACTATCACTATGAGAATAACATATGACATTTACATATCATTCTACGTAGTATTCTCACAGTGTGTCAATCCACTATAAATATCACAACTAATATTTATACATATTTGAGTACTTGATGACTATTTATCTATGCTCTGTAAGATGTTATTATCAATCTATCCACATAATAGTTCCTATACTTTAATGATATATTCATATTTTATTAATCCTAGTATAACACTTTATTACTTTAGAAAACAAACTTAATAAAAAAAGTCTCACTATTTCTAATAGATAATTTGATACAAGTACAAAATTCTAAAATATTTATTGACTTCTAGAACTCACACCAACAATATGCGCTAAACACATGGTATATAAGATTTAGGTTAAATTAAAATTTGGTCCCCCTATTTTATCTGATTCACAAAGTTAATCCTCCTATATTAAATTCAAACAGTTTTGGTCCCTCTATTTTAAATTCAAACAGTTTTAGTCATCCTCTCAAGTTTTTTCATAGAAAATCGATGATATTTTTTGTTTTTTAACTTATATTTTTATCTACAAAGTTGAATAATAGATTTATATATAACGATTTGTTATGTTTAACAAGTAATTTGTCATTTTAAAAGTGAAAATATCATTAATTTTAAGTGTAAAAGTATGAGAGGGGAATCAAAATGATTTAAATCTAAAATAGAGAAACAAAAAATGTTTAAATTTAAAATAGAGGATCAATTTCGTGAATCCGCAAAAATAAAAGAACCAAAACTATAATTAAACCTAAATTTTATCATATCATTATTTTTATCGAAATATTTAATAATGTTATATGTTTGTGGTTGGTTTCAAACTCATTGTAAAATTAAAAAAAAAAAGTGTACAACTCGTTAATTTATTAATTTTTCTATTTTTTTTATTTTTCCATTCTTTTGATTTTACTCTTTTATACCAACTAGCAAGAGACCCGTGCGTCCGCACGGGTCGCGCAAATGTAATTATAAATAATAAATAAATATAATATAATAATGGTTAATAAAAGTATATAAGAGATATATAAATTAAGTAGCCTCGTTCGTTCAGTAAAACATAAATGTTTTAGTAAAAAGAATAAATATCATAATTAATTAATCAACTACCCAGGCATTTATACGGATCGTAAAATATCATTATAAATAATAAATAAGTATAGTATAGTGATGGTTAAGAAAGTATATAAAAGATATATAAATTAAGTAATCTCGACCCGTCAAAAATGTATAGTTTAGTTCATGCAAAGTCGATATAAATAATAAATAAATATATAATAATAGTTAATAAATATATATATAAAAGATACATAAATTAAAAATAAAAAATATTTTAAATTATAATTGTCATATAAATATAATTTAATCTAATTAAAAATATATATTTTAGTAGAAAAAAATGAAATAATTAAGTAGTCATCTACCTGCGTTCACACGCATCATACAATATCGTTATAAATCTATCATGAGTAGTCGTCTACCCGTGCGTTCGCACGGATTGCATAATGTTTAAATAATAAATAAATATAATATATGTGATTATACTTATTTGATTTGGTAACAGGCACCAAACTTTTTTGTCTAAATTTTGTTTATTGTCATTCATACCCCTATCTTATTATAAGTATTTGAAATCTTTTTCACTTATTTTAAATAAAAATTTCAATATATTTAATAGATATATTTTTTCAAAAATATAGTTAGAGATTAATATGTACATATAAAAAAATAATTAAGTAGTAAATAAATATAATATAGTGATGAGAGGAGAGGAGAGAGAAAATATGTATGATAAAACTTATTTTTGTTATATTGATTTTTCGATTTTTACTTCTTTGTTACAATCTTTTTTTATGATAAAATTAAGTAGTTATGATAACACTTATTTTTGTTATGCCTAATTTATAGGCTATTTTTTTATTCGTTATTTTATTCGTCAGAAGAAGTATTTTGGATTGTAATTAATGTTGGTTAAAGAAAAAATTAAAATATTTAAAAGATTCAAATCAATTTGAATTAAGAAAATTAATGCTGCAATAATCATATTATTTTATAATATTAATTATTAATTATGATAAATTGTGATTTGTTTTTCATCAAGAGATTCATTTATTTCCCTTATTTATCTCAACCACTTATTCTCTTTTTCTTTATTATTAATTATGGTAAATTGTTTTTCCATCTTGCCTAGTAAGAGATTCATATATTTCCCGCCTAGGAGTATTATTAATTATTAATTAAATAATAGAGAAATTCTAAAGGTCGAGAATAGAGTTGAAAGGAAATTATTAATTACATATACAGTTAATAGGTAAGTATTAATACGCACGATTCTGATAATATTGGAAATTGAAAAAGACAATTAGGAGTCAAGAGAATTGATAAAGATTATTGTCATTAATTATGAAGGAATTCAATAATTATAGATGCAAGACAATAAATAGAGGTATGATTTAGGGGTTCGGAGAATTGAAAAATACTATTATCACATTATTATTATTATTATTATTATTATTATTATTATTATTATTATTATGAACTAATTGTACGAAATTAGCAGTAAACTATATATAGCATCTTATTCTAACATGACTCATTGTCAAAAAATTAAAATTGCTCATTCACTTTTAGAATCGCTTCATATCCTTGCTTTGATTTTTGTCTTGCTTCGTGGGGTCCGTTGTCTTCTACTAAAAAAAGTTTTTTTAAAATGGTCTTGTGAATTTTGTGTATTCACCTATTTTTATTATTATTGTCTGTGTTTTTTTTACCAAAAATAAATGTTTGTAATATTTTTTAGTATAACTAATAATATTTTATCATAAAAATATTACTATAGTTTTTTGATAAATTAAAATTTTGATATCATTTATTATTGTCATTCAATTATTGTCTTCCCATTTTTTATTGTCATGCAATTAATATTTTGATATTTTCATTCTATTATTGTTTTTTCTGGTAAACAATATAGGTATTTGTTATATGAATTGAATGATAAGCATTTAAATTAAGATTTTCCTTTCTTATAAATATCATTTTGTTTCTATTAAAATAAAAAGAACAAAGTATTCTCCAATTTTTTATGTGACGTATATAATTAAATATTCACCCTTTATTTATTATTCATTATTTTTAGTTATTTTTTAAAATTATAAGAATAAATAATATACCAATTTAAAACGGTTCTTTGAAATGAGTGCAGTTACCGTGCATAGATAAAAATCTATGCACCATGCATAGATCATTATGGACCTTTGGATCAAATTTTAGATATTAATTGTTATTACTCAATACTCAATACCCATCACTCAATACTCAATATTCAATACTCAATAAATTTTCAATAATTTATGTAGGCTTATGCACGGTGCATAAGGAAATCCTTATGCACATTAGCCAAAGCCCTTTGAAATAACTTCTTAATGTTAATTTTGCAAGCAAAGTATAATTATTATATATTTATTAATTATTTTTTTTAATATGTTTTTTTAAATAAAAGGAATAAATTATTCTCCATTTATGTTTTTCAAGTTGTTGCAAAAGATTTTGAGTAACAACAATGTTTTTAAGCGTATATAATTAGATAGTCACCATTTATCTATTTTTTTTACCATGGTTCCAAATTTGGTGGAGCTTATTCCTCCGTGTCTAATTAACAAATCTCCATCTATATTCAATTTAATTTTTTAATTTATATTTTGTGTAATAGTTATATATATTTAAATTTTACTTTATTAGAGATAAGTGAATATAAATCTATAACTAACTTTGTTTTTTATAAAATCAATACACAATTTTAGTTTTGGATTATCTTACACAACTAATTTAGTTTTGGATTATCTTACGCAACTAATAGAGACACTTTTCTGCCATTTTATGAATAAAGATCTTTTAGACGCGAAAATATTATAATAAAGTTTGCAATTGAACAATTACACTTATTTTGCTTTAATCCATATAAATGCATAAATTAAAGGTGTAATAAAATTAAATAGATAAAATTAAATTAATTTTTTTACAATTTTATTTAATTGTGTGTCCAAATATTTTCACTTTGTGTCGTGGCTAAGGGAGTCTTACTCACTAAAAAATATTAGAACACATGCTCTGCTCGCATCTAGTTTGGAACTATCATAAAAAATCTCAAAATTAATAAAAATTATAAAATCAGTTTAATAATAAAAGAAAATCTCATCATTAATGAAAAATATAAAATCAATTTCATCCAAAAGCACCTTCAATACAAATTAAAAAAATCAAGTTATTATATTCAACAACTTTTGTAATGAGATAACTTGGTCAATAAATGATGCATATATATTCTCCGATTTCTCTATCCCAGTTTTTAAACCTGCTTTACAGCAAATCAAACTCGTTTTTAAATCTGCTCTGCAGCAAGTCAAACTCATTTTTTAACGTGACTGACACTATAATGAGCAACCACTAACCTTTGAGAGAATAAAATCAACCAACTATATCAAAAAATTAAATTAATGATATGTGAAAATTATTAAATTAATGATATGTGAAAATTATAAGAGATATATGTGCATGTGAACTATCACACTACATAGCTCCAAAGATATACAAATAATACGAAGACAAAGATGGTTTATTACTCTACATATTCTACCTAAATACACATATACAAATAATACGAAGACAAAGATGGTTTATTACTCTACATATTCTACCTAAATACACATAGCTCCAAAAATATACAAATAATATGAAGACAAAGATGGTTTATTACTCTACATATTCTACCTAAATACAAAAATAGCTTTTATATTTTATTGGCTTAAAATAGATCTAGGCAAATTTCTTTTAACCTTTTTAATGTTTCACCTGTTATTTCTGTTTCTGAATTTGCAGCATTACTCAAAGTTGGTTTGCTTATTCTTATTTTTTTAAAAGCTTCTTTCACTTTTTACATTGCTCCATTATAAACATCAACTTCAACATGCACAACCACTTCCCTGTTCTAATGCTTCTAAAGGCTACTGCTTCTAATGGACCTTCAAAAATTCCTCGAAAATAACTGCTATGAAATAACAATGTTTTGTCGTATCATTAAATATATTTAATTTATTCATAATTTTCAAGAAAAACAAAAGGTATATTCTTACCTACGTAGTTCATGTTCATTTTCTGATGCAATTTTAGAAAAACAAAATGTATCATCAACATTGTAACTCTCTTTCGCAGAGGTATCAAAATAAGGTAGGTTGCTCATAGAAGCACGCCAATCCCTAGCTTTTTTTCTCCCTAAATTCTAAACCATAAACAAAAAAAAATCAATCAAGTCGTTCTTGTATCTTTCATCAGTTTTAAATCTCACAAAATATTCAAATTAGTACCAAATCATCCAAATCAAAACCTGCATAAACTCATTTCAATTCAGTCCCAAAATTGCACCATAAAACAAATCAAGATCAAGCCTTTCCTCATTAGATTCAATCTCAAACCGACACAAAATCATTCAACTCTAAAGTAAATTATTTACAATTAAATGTCAATACCCTAAAGTTTCATTATAAAAGCAGTACAGATCTATGGAGAAGAGGAGGGGGCGAAAAAATTGAAAAAACAGTGGAAAGGAACCAAAAATTGAGAAAAGAAGAAGCTCCGAAAAAATAAAAACAGAGGGAACCAAAATCCAAACCACATATCATCACCAAGTTTTAAACTCTTTCAAATTATATATACAACATGAACTTTGTCTATCAAATGTTGTGTATATTTACATCACATACCAAAACACAACAATCAGCACCTCTAAAAATGTAGCACCAAGACTATGAAACCTTTCTTGTCTTGCATTATTCCAAATCTGCCACAACATAATAATACAAATTAGTAGATCCCCTTCTAATAATTATTAATTTCACTGATTATAAAAATACACATGAAAAAAAATCAAATCTCAAAACAAATCGATAAACTAAAAACCTAAAAACATGGACATGTAACGTATACAGAAGAAGAACGATCAAACAAACAATCAAAATTCAAAAAATCAATACAAACAGAGAGATGGAAGGAACCTGTTTTGCAGATGATGGTGGAAGAGGGAACAGAAAAATTATTTTGCAGAGGATGGTGGAAGATGGAACGAAAGGCAACCAAACAAAACCACAAATGAAATCAGCCATTGGGTTAAATAAATGGTAGGATCTGGTTTGAATGAATGAATAGAAGAGAAATGACAAAGGTATGTTGTCTTTTTCCAACGCCCAATTTCCTTCAAAAGAGAAAAAATACGTTTAATAAGAGTACAAAGAAGAGAGGGTTTTTGGTTTTAGGGTTTGGGAGTTTTTCTTTCTTTCAGTTGTCAGAGCATATAAAAGTTGTTGTTGTTGCTTATTTATTTGGAGAGGTTTGGAATACGTAAAGTTGATGTAGAATGATTACATTGAGCCCTTGGAATTGGGTTTGCTGTATTCCATGCAGATTTGCACAATTATCTACAAAGGCATCATGTTAGTATTAATTATGGAAAATAAAATGGACAATTGAAAGGTTATGTAATGATTAAGGAATATATATTTTTAATTAAATTATTAAAGGATATGGAATTACCGTTGTGTCCCCGATAATCACCCTCAAATTGGTGATTAGAGGGTTAATGATAGAATTTCACATGTATTCTATTTTATTATATTAAAAGTAGATGTCACAAAAATAACCTCCAAAAGATCACATTTTTTAAATTAAAATAAAGGATTCGACCATTGAATTAGCAGAAAAGAGCATCTCCAATGGTGCAACTTACATTTGAGTTTTTTATGGGACCCACTAAGCCACATCATATTAAAATAATTTATTTAATTTTAACTTTAATAAAAATTTGATATGGGTCCCACAACTTTACCTCATAACTTGATTTGATTGGGTACTGCAATCTTTTGGTTGTTGCATTGCAATGCAACTTTATTATGACATGGCAAATGTTTTAAATATTTAATTATTAAATTAATGATCCAGGCGGAGAACTCAATAAAAGAAACTACCATTAGAGATGGTCTTAGTATTTATATGTTTTAACTCTTGTTTATCTATGAAATTTTCTGTCAATCTTAGGGAAAAAATTGCAAAAAACATGTTATGTCAAAATTACATGTGTTACAGAAATTTATAAAATATTAGAGAATTAATAAGAAAAAAACATATTCACTTTGTCTCGTAATATACGATCTATTTGTAAAGAAAATTATTCTAAAATAATTGATATTTTAATTTTAATTCTCTTTGTAATGTTAATTATGTTTTTTCTATCATATTATATAATTAATATTATCTACATTATTCTTGAAGTAATATCTTCAATTTTATATTTACTTTAAAGTGAATGCCCAAATATTTGATAATGATACAACAAATAACAACCAATTTTATTACTTATAATAGAGTACGGATTTGGATCTTTTCTTTTATTTTTTCTCTCCTTCTTTTCTTTTAACTTTCTCTTTCTTAATTTCATTTTTATCCATCATTAAAAAATAAAAATATAATTAAGAAAGAAAATAAAATTAAGAGAAAAATAAAAAATCCAATGTGTACTCTCTCTGGTCTCATTTATAAGAAACGATTCTCTTTTTAGATACATTTAATAAATAACGTATCTAGACAATATATTGTCCAGATACATTATGTATTCAATGTATCTAAAAAATATAATTTTTTCTTATAAATGGGACCGGAGGTTAGTAATACTTACTGTACTGAATAATCGTTATGCATAAGTCTGGGTTGAGATCCTCTCCATTTCTTAAATGAAATGGAAGACTCCATTATTATAGTTTTGAATAAATAAAATTAAATTAAATAAATCTGAAATAAATGTCACATATCATGAAAATACGTGCTATTTACATACAAAACTATAATCATGAAAAAAATGGAAAGAGAAAAAAATGGAGAAGATCCTTACCCGATAAATCTATATAAAATGAATGAGTTTGCATTAAGCTGTCGAGGAGGACCAACCTAAAATTTAGTTAAATCTGATGAAAGATTTGATACCAATAAAAGAGTTTCGGTGAAGGTGAAATGTTTATTATTGCCTGTACGGTAAAAGGACGGAAAGTGTGCCGAGGGTTATGACCGACACGTGTCTATAAAAAGCATCCAACACCATTGCAATTGTTTTTCGCAATGGACCCACTCAACTGTTTTTCAAGGTTGTCACCTACTCCTCCTCGGAATCTCGGTCTAGGAATATGAGCTTAAATTAACTCGTAGTACTACCAGTTCCAGCACTGACGCTGCTATTAACATTTTAATATTGTTATTACTGAAACACAGTAAATATAGAAGTAGGTGTCATATGAAAACAGTTTTGTAACATCTTTTGTAAACATATTATTACTACTACTAAAAAAATATCACGTGAGTAGTTTGTAGTACAGTTTTAAGAATTTATAAAACATGAGTTTAATTCTAACTTCAATATAAAATTGTTCAACGATTGTCTCTATGTATATAAGCAGTTTTATATACTCCACTATAAATATAAGCAGTATATTAATGAAAGTGTTTCATAATAGACAAAAGTTCAATTGATTTCTTTTGTATATGCATGACTTTAATTTTTTTAATATTTTAATAAAATAATACTGTAAAGATACTCTTAAATTTAATTTAATTGAGTATAAAATAATCATATTCAATATCATATTATATTTTAATATTATTTTATTTTAAAATAAATTAAAATTTTAAATTTAATTATACAAAAGATATGTGTACTCTACTAAATTTTATTGGTACTAAAAAATTTATCTAAAATAATATTTGTATATATTTAGAATATTTAGGCCGATTGGGGAGATCGACAGGAAGGTATGGAGTTTGTTAGAGAAAGGTGAGGAGTAGTGAGCTAGGACTAGTTGTGAAGATTTTCAGCACGGAAGATCACTTTCTTCAGTCGGTTAACTCGTCTACATCCTCTAAAGCCTTCAACTCGGCAGGGATCTATTCCCAATTTGTCAGGGATCTCTCTCATCTAGGTCGGCCACGATGCTTACGCACATATCAAAGTTGCTACTATTACAGAGGTTACAGTTCCTTAATGATGGACGATAGAGGTTACAAATAGCGGCAATTATGGAGGAAATCCAAGGATTGCTTCATCAATGCTGTAATTTATCACTCAAAGACTATAAATAGGGCTCTCGAATGAGGGATAAGGAAGACACACTTCATCTTGAGCTTGCATCAACTGTACAACTTAAATCGCTAAAAAAAGCTAAGTCTGTTGCGTCCTCATTGGATTAATTTTCGGGAGGTATTCCAAACGTGTTCTGCTGGAACAATATTAATAGGGTAACTCAATTGGTATTGTATTAATTATGTTAAATAAGTGTAAATTATTGGTCTAGAGTTTCACTACTAAAAAGACTCTGTTTTATACGGATTTAAGCTAAATTTCTAGAGGAAACAGGTTTCCTACAATTTTTTTATCATTATTGGTTCACAGCTAAAACCTTTGTAAGTAATTATTTTGGTAGGAAAATCCCATAATAAATCCGCAAACAATATTCGCTGGAAAATAACTTTGTAGGTAAAGACCGTAGAAAATACCTAAAGATAAACCTTCATCTAAGCGTGTAGATAATTTGGAAGGTAACTGAATAATTGCATAAATGTCGCAATAAACCTTAAATCCACAGGTAAACTCGTTGATAATCTATGTTGAATGAAATTATTAAGGGATTGTTTAATAAAAATAGTGGTTGACTACTATGATAGCTGATGAATTATAGCTTATGTCTGATAACTTATAGTTTATAGTGGATGACTGAGATTGATAAAAGATAAGTTAATTAAAGTGTTTGGTAAAATTAGCGGTTCAACTAACTTATAAATATAAAATGACATAAAAAATATTCAATACATAATTATGCTTATGTTTTCAACTAATTAAATCCATATTGATGCTTATGTTTTCTTTTTACAAGAGTGTGATTGTTTGAAATCGATTAACCACGACAGCAAGATACTTGTGTTGCCACACTCAGAGACGTCATCTTTCCACTAACCTATAGGTGAGATGACCATCACTTTGAATGACATTTCATGCCTACTACATCTTCCTATCAGAAGATAATACTAGACCACAAGAGGATTGGGCGAGAGGAAGGGGTCGATCTGATGGTCACCTTGTTGAAGGCTGACTCTGGTAAGGCGTTAGATGAGGTAGCTCGCACTAGAGGTGCTTATGCACGGTTTATCTTTTTGAAAAAGCTTTATAATGTTCATGTGAAAGGGGATACAGATGCTAATGGCGATAATGAACAAGTTGAGTACCACCGACATTGCGCATTGAAGTGTTACCTCTTCTTCTTGGTTGGCACATCTATGTTTGTGAACAAAAGTGCAATATATGTCAATTTGTTCTACCTCAATTAATTCACAGACCTGAGTGTGATTCACGAGTACAAATAGGGAGCCATCTGTTTGGTATATTTGTACTCAAAGCTGAGCAAGAGTTATATTTGGAAGGCAAAGCAGGTGACGGGTATTGCACGCTCCTTATGGTAATTTATTGTTACTAATATTTTCATAATTGATTTGTTATACTTGTTATTAATACTTGTACTAATTTCTTGTCATTAATTTTTCAGGACGAATTATCTCCCACTTTCCTCGCATCACCGAGTTTGAAGCTGCGCTTAAATACACAGAGGATTGGCCTCGTGTAATTGCTTTTGTTCCATATAGGGGGAATGGTGTGGTCGTGCTATTCAGAGTCTCTCTTGATCGTATGGTATCATATGGTGTTTGCTCCGTCCCATACGAGGATCACTGGCCTCCAGACATGTCAGTTTGACACCATTTCCTTATACTCATATTGGTTGGGATGTGGGTCATCTCTTATGTATCCCTATCTCCTCAAGCGAGTGATATGTCAGTTTGGCTACTTGCAGATTATTCTGAGACCTTCCCATGAGTCTGCTCCTCCCACCGTCCCCCGCAGTGACCTACAGGCGATACTGGATGATTTTAGTCACATTGTACTAGAAAAGTATCATTGGGAGCCAACTCATATACATTGGGGTTGTGCTGAGGGATACTTGTCATGGTTCTATAGGGTGTCCCACTCTTTCAAGATGCCAGACACTCCTGGAGAACTATCTAGGTCAGTACTTGAGGTTCGGGATGAGCAAACATAGAGCGTGACAGTGATATGTTGGCATGTTGCGAAAATGGATAAAGGAGCCGTAAAGATAGGACTCTTTCAGGATGGTTCTCCTCAATTGGCCCTCGTGGAGACCATAATTGTCGAGTTACAGAATATTGTGCAATACATGCGGCGGATGAGGAAGACGGTTAGACATACCCAGTAGTTTATATTGGGATGTATTATTTCTTTTGGTATTTTCAAATGTATTTTCGGACAAATGTTATGTATGAATTATCTTGACCTTTTTTATTTATGTATTAATTTTTACCCTCCATCGACTTTAATATAAATGAATTTTACTTTGATTTTACGATAATATAATTTAATATAAGTTGGTTTTAAAAAATTGAATGTTTGGACAATGGTGCTGCTCTATAAAAAATATATAAAGTCTAATAGGAGTGTATAATAGAAAGTTTAAAACAATATCCTTTCTAAAGGTACCTATATCTTTTTCCTTTTTCTTTTTGATAGAGGTTCATTAAATTAATAATTATTTTCTATCACATTCACATCTAAATATATTGTATTTTTTATCCCTTTTCTCGTGTTACACTCACTACTACGTCATGTTTGAGACATTGATAAACATTTTCTTTATGTCTGATACCTTGACAATGAGACAATTATAGGGGATTTGTAAGAGGTGGTTATGTTAGAATTACATCAATAAAAATTAATTATATATACATATTTTATATATTATGTCATATACTTTAATGCAGAATAGAATAAATAATACAAACATGCATGCATATAGTTACATGATATACGACATGTTAGTATATGAGAGAAGAGATTGCAGAAATACCTGAATCTATTGAGAAAATTTATGTTGGCGGTAATCCTAAAAATTAGAATACAAACTACAAACAACTGATGACTTGAATGGTTCTTCCTCAACCGATACTCCTAATACCTTGAATATTTTTTAGATGGAAAGAAGAGATAAACTGCTTGTGTCAAGTGTGTGTGTGTGTGTATTATTTCACTCATATTTGAGTTTCCATTATTCCGAAATGAGTCATTATGACATCCACTCATATTTGAGCTTATATTTAATTAGCATTTTAAATTTTATTTGATCACTTAATCAACTAAGGCTCTTAATTTTGATAAATAGCTAATATAATTCATATAAATATATTTGTCCACAAAATAATTATTGGAATATAATAATAAAATAGTATTTGATCTTACCAAGATCAGACAATCGTCTTGGCCTGGAACGTGATTCTGGTCGGTCCAAAGAAGAGGAGGGTACCTGCAAGATACTCTGATGTCAAAGCAAGATTCAGAGTGAGAGCAAGTAAGTAGAATGGAAGTGAATGATTACCCGACCCTCTTATAAAAGAGGGTATTTATAGCCCCAACGCTAGGCCAAGATCTGTTGTTTTGGGTTGGATTGTGGAGGCTCAAAATAGGAGAATTCTAGGATCCTACGTGGTAGGACAAAGTCAGCATGTGACTCCCATCCTGGATGGGCTGCCCGTAGGGTATGGAAGAGGAAGACTGAATCTTTCGGTGGGTAGTTGACCACGTGCTCTATGAGGGACATGTGGTTGGGATTCTTCCAACGACTATGAGCAAGTGGATATTCCGTTGGGCCTTCATGTTGGATTGGGCCCTGCCCGACGGTGGGCCAGCCACAGACCCAGTCCATAACAATATTTAATGATAAAATATTTTAAGAATCTCCCACTTGGATAATATATGTTAATAATTATATCATAGTCTTTATGCGCACATCTAAATCCTATTTATCTTTAGATTTTAACTTTACAATATAGTTCATCTCATACATCAATAAAGGGACCACCGCGGCTGTCGTTACTGACGTATAACGTGACATAACCCCGGCGACCCCACATAAATTTATTTGATGACATATATTATTATGGATGAGTGACATGTAAATTTCATTCAATGGGATCTCTAAATCATGCCTATTTCCAACTGGTCCAACTAAAATCTTTAATGAGATCTAACTGAAATCTTTAGTGATATCTAACTAAAGTTTACAATTTTAATATTTGCGTAAATGATATAGAACTGATTGTCACAATAATAACATCATAAACTTTATTTATGCACAAAATCAACACAAAATTTGTTTTTGTATCAAACACAAAAATATAACATAAAAGAAGAGAAACTCCCACTAATTTAAGACATCATTAGTGACGGTGACAACAACCATATTGAAGACATTAGTTGTCAAATCTTTAATTAGTAAGTCAACTAGCATAATTTTTTTTATCTATGTGTTCTATCTTTCAACAACAACAACTTATAAGTCAATGAATTTTATAAAAAAGTTGTTGAAATATTATCTGACTGACTTATGTCATAATATAGCTCGAGTTGACTTTCAAAGCTTTTTAATATATGCAACCAAGTGACATAATTAATTATAGTCATTTCTTAAGTTAGGATGCTCATTATATATATACATCCAAAAGGATCAGAGTCGAACATCCCAATAATCTCCTAATTATTCGATCTCTAATATGTGTAATATGTGTAACTTAAACAAAGATAATATGACAAAATTTATGTCATCTTAAATAACACTTATAATGTCTCTGGATTGCAAAGCTTTGAGATCATAGACTTGTGTAATTTGGAGTGTACTCACTTTTTAAACTTGAGTCTCACTTTAAATGTAATAAATTGTGAGAAAATTTGAGTTGCTCCTTATGTAAGGTCTAGATCCAAGAACATAATGTTCATATTTTATTCTTAAAAGTTAGAATTTTTATGAATCAAAATCTAACTTATTTTGCAGATACATAAACTATATTAGTTTATAGAGAATAAAAAAAATGTACTCACCAAAATACTGAATGCACTACTGATATTAAGTCTTTAGACAACCATACTAGTTGCACTACTACAAATAACGCATCTAACGCCAGACACGAAATGCATTTTACCTCGCCATTAGAAGCGAGGTAAATAAGGTCATCATAAAAATTAAAGACTTATCACCTTGGTGTTTAAAACACTGAGGTCTAATTTTATTAGCGCATGAGTTCGAAGCCCAGTTTCTGCACTTTTATTATTTACAAAATCTCACGTCTTTTTTATCTCAATTTATTATAAAAACCGATGACTCATTATTTTTTGTTTTTAATAAATATCGTTATAGTGTTTACATAGAACATTAATAAAATAATTTGGTTACAAACTACTGTGCTTATCCAGAATATTACAATTTTTACACAGAAAAAATTAATTATCCATGAAGATCTTAGGTTGGATCTCCAATCCATTGATATTCTCCAAACAAAAAAAAATATATTCTCTATGACTTTTGCTTGCATATGTTTCTAATATGAAGGAAAATAAGGGTTAGATATTAAAGAAAAAAATTATGCTCAAATAAATACTTAAGAACACAAACCTTAAACCCAGATAATTTTCTGCTCTTGCAATCCATCATAGAGAATTATTCATGACAAACACTTTTGCAAACCTAAAACTCTTTGTGATGTTGAATCTTCAAATCTTTGAAAAATCTAGAAAACTAAATCTTTAATTTTACCTTATAATTTTGAGATACAATCAAAATATTCAAAAAACAATTCCATAAATAATATATAATAACTAAATATATATTTTAATATGAGGTAAATTTTATAATTTTATGTTTCGATTTTACATTTCAATTTTATCTAAAAAAAACGAGTTAAAGTAAAAACTCAATTTTAACAACCTTAATAAACATAATAGATTTTTGATGAATACTAGTGTTTCTATTATTCGTCTCATCCACATCTTTTAAAATAAAAAATATCTCAAAATTTAATCAAAACAAATTTTCATCATCAAAGTTAGCGCGGGTTCGGATAAATATACACAAATAAATGTTCTAGTGTAATGCCTACTTTTAAACCTATCACAATACCATATGTAAACAATTTTCTCTATTGACAAATCTTACCTCAACACAGGCAAATTAAAGAAACTCAAACAAGGTATCTCCATATTCCAAAAAAAAAGCCAATAGAACTCCAAGAAAAAACTCAAACAAGTGTATTCCATATTCCAAAAACAAAAGTCAATAGAACTCCAAGAAAACTTCGGTATTGTGTGTTGATGCATTGTGCCATGAAGCCATAATTGCTAAAGTCAACACAAAACCAAAAGTGAAGTATTCTTAAAAAAAATAAAAAATATTTTATTACACCCACCAGTTAAATCTCTTAGCTATTTGCTGAAATTCTATTTATGCCTCTTGTTTTCATAATTGTAACTTTAAAAACATTTTTTTTAATTTGATTTTTTCGTAGGTGTATTTACATAAGGTTAAAACATAATAAAATTTAGAAGGTTTAAATTAATTGGAAAAATCCCAAATTATATGAGATATTCCGTAGCTACATCTACGAAAGATTTGAAAATAGAGTGTTTCGTAGATATACTACAGAATATTCTGTTATATTTTAAATCAGTTAAATCTCACTCAAAATTTCAAATTTATAACAATAATAGAACATCAAATTATAAGAAAATTTCTTCACCCACCTCCTAACCTTCTTGCTCACCCCTGGTGAATTTACAACATTACTTCTTGTTTCGGAAGTTCATTTCCGAAACGGTACTTTTTTTTGGAAAAAAGGTGTTTTCGGAAATGAACTTCCGAAAACGTATTTTTTTTAATATAAAATATTGGTTTCGGAGATGCATCTCCGAAATAAAGTTACATTATCAGAAAATATGGTGTTTCGGAAGTTCATCTCCGAACGCACCCCCATGATGGAATTCGGAAATGAACCTCCGAATTTATGTCTGGACAGAAGAAAAATGAAAAACAACAACGATTCGCTTTATTTAATCGGGTGAAGATTACAACGATAATATTACTGAAAATTAAAGTTACATATTGTTGAACACGGGTAGGTGGGGATGAGTCAACATTTTGATAACGTCGCCCGCCGATCTTTGAAGTTTGGCGTCCAACTCGATCGGGCCTTTCGAAGAAAATCGGTCGAACGTTGTCCACATAACCGCTAAATCTTCGTCGTTCTTGATCTCAAAAGGTGTGAACTTAATGCCTCCCTCGTCGTTAAGCGATGGCGAGCGGTACTCGAGCTTGACAACCTTTCGATTCTCGGGATAGCGCAAAAGCGTGTTGAGCGACGGTATCAATTCCGCAAACGGCGTGTCGCGCGAGAAGCGAAATTGGAACGACATCGGGTAGCCGGTTTCAAAGTAGACGAATGCTAGGTGGGGGTAGGTTTGTGTCATTTGTGTTTTGTGGTGTGAAGAGGATGAAGAAGAGTGTGTAGTATTTATAGACTTATTGGAGCATTGATGGCCCAACAAACCTTATCCTGCCTCAGGGGACATTTCGGAAATGAACTTTCGAAAATAGGCTCCAGACATGTATATTTCAGAAGTTCATTTCTGAATTATGCAGAAACAGAGGTGAATTTTGCATTTTGTGCATTGCATTCTGTTTTGTGTAAACAATACCAAAAGCATACAAAATAGGCATAAAATAGGCAATGACAACATAAAACATACTTATATTATATATGTATTGAATCGGTCCGATTTTACATGATAAACAACAATACATACAAAATGATCGTTACAAACAAAAATGATCCGGAACGAACTAAAATTCACCGAACCAATCGGTGGATCCTAAGTCCAAAATAGGCACGTTCTTCGACCGCTCTCTATTTTGCTCGCGCTCTTTGCTCATCATTTCTTCAAACTCCGCCATCCTCGAAACGAACGGATCCGGCCAAGTCTCCGCCTCATTTGAACGATGTGCCGTCCATTGACAAGAAGTAGCCGGTATAGGACAACCCGGTTTCAAAAACACTTGAACGAAGTGCCGCGATCGTAGATACCCGATGCATATGATGCGGCCCGACGCGTCCAACGGCGGTCGACTATGAAGTGGAAAGAAAGTCTCACTTAGTCCAAACCTCGTCAAATCGATACACACCATATCATACGCACTTGCTATTAGATGACCCATATCGGGGAATGACATCCACTTCGAAACCGGAGCGATACCGGTAAGTGATGGAACAAGTGCATCATGAATTTTTGCAAACTTTTCTTGATTTTCATATAGTCGGCCGTAGATGTCCCGATACGAAGTCAACTCCGCAATGAGTTCCCGTCGGGCTAAAGTGTGATTATTTTCCCCTTTACCGAGCAAACCCGCAACGGCCCGATATCCACAATTGCCGTCGCCTCCAACATCAACGATGTTATCGATATATTTGTGCATAAAAAGTGGCATCTCATCAATGTAGACAATTGGTGATTTTTTGATCGGCGGTGTACGAGGTGGCTTCGAAATACGGGCTCCTTTGTTACCACTACACTTAGACTTCGGTGTCTCATGAATTTCCGGGAACGATGCATCAACATGTTCAAAATAGGAAGGAGACCGTTTTGTTGACGTGTCATCTTGTGTAATTTTGGACTTTTTCGGTGCACCTTTCGTTTTAACCGGTTGAGATGGCGGTTTCAAATCGGTGGTCTCCGGAAATGCGATCTTTCGCAATTGTTCTTTTATGTGCATTTTTGTTGTGTCGTCCGCTTTAGCAAACTTCTCCATTATCACTTCCAACTCGTCGGAGATGGTGATTTTGGAGTCATTTTCTTTCGGCGGGTCAAAATCATCAAAACGAAGCTTCTTCCAATGGCCGGCTACCTCATCCATGCGTATTGGTGAATTCAACTTCTTCTTTTTTGCAAGTATACAAGCACATAGAAGGCCGTATGTCTTTCTAATGGTGCACCCACATAATGAACTATCGGGCCCCGTGGTCTCCGACCGCTTAGCTTCATGAAACAAAAAATTCAAACCCGTTCGAGATATGTTGTAAATCAATTGGGAGAATAGAATTTGGCCCTTATACCGGTGTTCCATAACCGTCTTGCTCCGACCGAACGATGTTTGAATTTCATTGTGTTGATTTTCAAGCATTTGGTTCACGGTGTTCCATCCCCGACACAAATCTCCCTTGCTATCACCCAACCACCTCTTGAAGACCGCATGTGCGGATTCAACACGGTTAGTCGTGGTGCAACCAAGATGTCTAACTCGATTTGTCCAAGCGCACACGACTTTTTCTCTAACTTTGTCAAGAATGGTGGATTCGACGTAATGACAAAATGTCCTAATGGAACCACACAAAGACCTAAAGTGTACCAATTTCTCGGTATACACCTCTTCGGAGTGTGCATCCAAAATTTCCTTCCATGCCGACATTATCCTTTCAACCACAACACCGGCTTTGACAACTTTACCGTTTTCATCCGGCCTATCTTTTGTCCCAACCGCGGGTTTCAACTTGCTTCTCACGTTGCAAGTTATGTGATACCGGCAAAGTAACGCAGTCGATGTCGGGAAGACGGTATCGACCGCATTCATCAAAGCATTGTCTCGATCGGTGACAATGACGTTTGGCATAACCTCTTGATCAACTAACAAAGACTTGCAAATTCCCAAGGCCCACGTAAAGTTTTCTTCTTTTTCACACTCCAAAAAAGCAAACCCCACCGAATAAGTCTTGTCCGTCGAGGTCACACCGACGATCTCTAGAAGAGGAAGCCTATACTTGTTTGTCTTGTACGTCGAATCCATGACTAGAATGGTTGGAAATGTGTTGAACAATTTGATACTTTCGGGATGAGTCCAAAAAATATCACGCACGGTAACTTTGTCCTCGGAGGTTCGGAAGCTTGAAACATAATTGTTATCGCCTAGAAGTTTCAAAAGTTGTTGCATTTCCGACCGAGGGCCCATATTCAAAACCTTGAGATTGTGCCGTTCATTGTAAACTTGCTTGATATTTGAAACGCTATCCGGTTTCTTACGCTTCAAATCGGCAAGTATGTTGCGAGGCGCCACTTTGACTATCGTTAGGTCCGATATCACATTTCTCTCTTCGCGGGACAAACGACACGCCATTGGATGCCCGTGTAACTTGACATCCAAGGCATGATTATGCATTCCACAAGTTACGGTTAACCGCCACAAATCATCAACCCTCCGAGTGGCACGCAACTTAAACGGACACCCGCACTTTCTCGATCCCGTGTCCTCGTGTTTTAGCACCCGGTTTGATTGTACATATCTACCACCCCGTTCGCAATTCAAAACAACGAAAACTTTCCGCCTACTATTTCCGTTGTCCGACCTTAAAATAACAATTCCAAATCCATGTTTGTTAGCTTCCTTCCGAACCCAATCAAACAATTGTTCTCGACTACCGAAACTCCGATCATTTGTAAAATGTTGCCGAACATCGACCGCATTGATCATGGGAGTAGCGTCAATAACCGGATCGTTATTAACGTTGACAATTTCCAGATTTAATACTCCATCGTCTTGCACAATGTTGTCCGGATGCACCATACCTAACAAATGCAAAAATTAGCAAAATTGGCCAAAACTGTTTTTTTTTAACTGCCAGGGCATATTTTGGAAGTTCATTTCCGAAATTTATTAGGTGATATATTTCGGAAATGAACTTCCGAACCATATCAGTTTTCGGCATAAATTTGTTGAATCAATGTAGTGAAATAGGGGATGAAATGAGAGATGTTTACCTGAAATTGTAGCTTTCTATGCTCCCTTTAACGTGATCAACGGTTTGAAACTTGATTTTAGGGCGAAAAATTGATGGAGATTGATTGGGTTTTAGAGAGGGTTTTGAGAAGTTTTGGAGAAAAATGATGAAATAGTGAAGGAGGGAAATTTGTATATGCAGAAATATTTTCGGAAATGAACTTCTGAAAATATTCACGGTTTTGAATTTTTTATGACTTCGGAGATGCATCTCCGAAAATACCAAAAAAGTGGTGTTTTCGGAGATGCATTTCTGAAGTAAAAAAAAATCAAAAAAAAAATAACTTCGGAAGTTCATTTCCGAAGCAGGGGCAGTTTTGGGTTTTCGCTGGGGGTGACCCCCCATAGGGAGGTGGGTAAAGAAATTTTCAATTATAATAAATCAAAATAGTGCGTGCAATTGAGGTTTAATATATCTATGAAAGTAGAAGAACAATTTTAACAACTCGCATTCGCATGGTGTGTGAGAGATCCAATAGATATGGTAAGATATTTTCTAAAAAAAACCAAAAGTGAAGTATAAATTTGTCAATGCAATAAGCCCGTTTTTTCGTCGGCTACATCAGCACTATAGCCTATAGGACCACATTACCTATGATCATTTATTTTGTCTGATGTTACAACAACTATCTTAATTTTAATTTGAAATTTGAATTAATTAAGCTTCTTTTTAGTAGTTATCTTAAATTTAATGCTATTTATTGAAAAATAATAATATTTAATAATTTTGATGAGTTTATTGGCATTTGTTTTAATAGTAATTTTAACTATTTACTACTTTATTTGTTTTAATTATGTCTTCTTCTTTTTATTATAAAAATATATATTATATTTGGATAAGTCATTTACAATATTAATAAAATATTAATGTCATTTTTATTATACTTTTATGTACTTCTTATTTTATTTTTTAAAAATAATTTTAATTCGTATTTTTATATAATTAATAAATGATAATTCTATATAATAATAATTTAAAATTTATCTTTTTTGTACAAAACTAATTAAATTTTTTTAGTATATGTAAAAGTGACAAATTGAAATACGAAGTATTTGTTATTCTATTTACCCTTATAATAAAAAAAAATCTTACATTACAACAAAGCCACAAATCTGGTTCTTTGCTGGCAGGTCTTAAAGATATGCATGAGATGGTGATGGATAACAGTACGTGGATCATTGGTAATGGGAAGAAAATTGACATTTGGAAAGATAACTGGACAGGTGAAAAGCTGGTCGATAAGTTCAACATCCCTTCTAAATTTCATGATAAAATCAATACTAAGGTTGTGGACTGTTGGAAGGACAATGCCTGGGATATTCACGTAAATATTCTTCAAGCTTACCCCTCTCTTTGGAACTCTATTAGCAGCTTTTCCATTTCAGCTTTTGACTCTGAGGATTTGCTGATCTGGAAGCCTGAAGAAAATGGTAATTTATCTATCAAGCATGCCTACAAGATGCTAACTAAGAACTCGGTAGCTGAATCTTGGTCTGCGTTTCCTTGGGACTTGGACTCTGCTCCAACTCATTCTATGGCCACTTGGAGGCTTATGCACAACAAAATTCCCACGGATGAGCAGTTTACCTTTAGGGGTCTATCTCTTCCTTCCATGTGCTCGTTATGCAAGGGTGCTGCTGAGACTTCTAAGCACCTTTTTTTCGACTGTCAGTTTGCTGTTAATATTTGGGACTGGTTCAGTGGGGTGTTATCCTCTGCAGCTTCTATCTCTTCTTTAGAAGATTGCCTCTGCATCTTAAAAGAGTCCTGGAGCAATCAAGCATTGGCTGTCATCAAAGCCAGTTTTGTTTCCATTATTTATCAAATTTGGCATTCTCGGAATCTGTTTCGTTTCGATAACAAAGTGGTTCATTGGAAGACTTGTGTTCCTTTTGTCAAAGCTAAGGCTAGGATGGTGGGGAATTTGTCCAGCAAAAAGTCTGATAATTCCATAAAGAGCTTCGCCTTCCTCAAGAAGCTTGACATCACTCTTCATCCAAGACTGCCAGCTTTGGTTAAGACTATTCTTTGGTGCCCGCCGGATAAGCAATGGATTAAATGCAATATTGATGGAGTTGCAGCTGGTTCCCCTTCCCTTGCAACCTGTGGTGGCATTTTCAGGAATGAAGCTGCAGTTTTCATAACCAATTTTTGTGCGTTTCTAAACTTAGGAAATTCTGTCCAAGCTGAATTCATGGTTGCTATCATTGCTATTGAAAAGGCCATGGACATGAACTGGATCAGATTATGGTTAGAGACTGATTGTGTCTTGGTTGTGAAAGCTTTCTTGAATTCAAAATTCGTGCCTTAGAAATTCTATTCTCGTTGGCTTACGTGTCGAGCATATACGCTATCTATTGATTTTAGAATCACACACATTTTTCGTGAAGCCAATTTTTGCGCGGATTTTCTGGCTAACATAGGTCTTAAAAGTAAAGCTTTCACTTGGTTCAATTTTGTTCACACCGATATGTATTCGGAATACTTGTTAGACATGGCGGGTACTCCTCGCATTAGGCTTTGTTCTTAAGAGGTTTGGTTTTGGCCCCCCTCTTGTCTTCTTTGTATTCTTTCTCTTTTGATTATTAATATAATTCTTCTTTTTGTCTAAAAAAAAAATCTTACATTATTTAAAAATTGGGATAAATATAAATATATAATTTATATATAATATTATACTTTTTAATTTAATGACACTTTTTTCAAATGACAAAACTTTTCAATTTAACTAGTAAAGGACCCGTGCGTCCGCACGGGTCACGCAAAATCGATATAAATAATAAATAAATATATAACGATGGTTAATAAATATATATGAATGATACGCAAACTAAAAAGAAACAAACATTTGAAATTATAATTGTCATATAAATATTAATTTAATCTAGTTAAAAAAATATATACTTTAGTGGAAAAAATAAATGAAATAATTAAGCAGTCATATACCCGTGCGTTTGCACGCATCATACAATATCGTTATAAATCTACCATGAGTAGTTTATCTACCCGTGCATTCGCACGGGTCACACAAAGTCAATATAAATAATAAATAAATATATAATGATGATTAATATATATATATATATATATATATATATATATATATATATATATATATATATATATATATATATATAAAAGATACGCAAATTAAAAAGAAAAAATATTTGAAATTATAATTGTCATGTAAATATTAATTTAATCTAGTTAGAAATATATACTTTAGTAGAAAAATAAATGAAATAATTAAGTAGTCATTTACCCGTGCGTTCGCACGCATCATACAATATCGTTATAAATCTACCCTGAGTAGTCATCTATCCCTGCGTTCGCACAGATTGCACAATGTTATAAATACTAAATAAATATAATATATGTGATTATACTTATTTGATTTGCTAACAGGTACCAAACTTTTTTGTCCAAATTTTTTTATTGTCACTCATACCCCTATCTTATTATAAGCATTTGAAATTTTTTTCACTTGTTTTAAATAAAAATTTCAATATATTTAATAGATATATTTTTTCAAAAATATAGTTATAGATTAATATATACATATAAAAAATAAAGGAAATAATTAAGTAGTTATCTATCAGTACTAAATAAATATAATATAGTGATGGTTAAAAATATAAATAAAATATATACAGACTAAGTAGCTTTGACTCGTCGAAAAAAATATATTTTAGTAGAAAAAAGAAAATAATTAAGAAATCATTTACCCGTGCATTCACACGGTTCGTACAATGTCGTTATAAATAGTAAATCAATATAATATAGTGATGGTTAAAAATGTATATAAAATGCAAAAAGAATATCAAATTTTTATTTTTATAAGAAATTATGTATTCATCCATCATAATTGTTTCATGTTAAATGTAATTTTATAAGTAGTTTCGGCCCGTCAAAAAATATATGTTTTTCATAAGAAATTTATGTATTTATCAATCATAATTGTATGATGATTTTTTATAAAAAAAAAAACAAATATCAGTAGCAATCATAATCTCATAGTGACTATATATAATAATTATATATAATGGAAAAAAAATAAAGATTATAAGTTTTAAAAATTTTCATAAAAGAATGTATTAATTTTGTAACTTTTATAAAAATATTATCATTAATTTATTGTGATTGTTATTTAATTTCCTTCCCATATTCCATATTCATTTTAACTTAGGTTTTAAAGTTCGTCCCACCAAAATCCACCGTCCGCCAAAACATGTCTCGCCTATTCGTTCAGTTCGTTTTGACTTAAAGTTTGTCCCGCGCCAACTCGCCATCTTGAATGTGTATTTTAACAAAAATATATTATATACGAAACATATTTCATATACGATTTTATGAGCTATTAACAAACCATCATAATAATTTCATTTAATTTTAATAATAATCTAAAGGGATATGAATGTTTATTTTCCAAAAGAAAATATTATATTTCAAATATATTTCATACATGAATCTATGTACTATTAAAAAACTATCCTAATAATTTGTTTATTATAATTATTTATGTGAGCACTTTATTTAAATTTTTGGCATTTTTTTCACCTTTAGTTTTAAATTTGAAGATTGAAAAAATCACCTTCACTTCTTTGATACAATCTTAAATTATCCTTAGTAGATATTATAAATTAATGTTTGTCCCTTTATTTTTGTGATGATAAAATTTATTTTTGTTATATTGACAAAATCATCTTCACTTCTTTGTTACAATTTTTTTTTGTTATATTGTCATTTTGTTTGAAAGCTGTTATGTTATATTGTCATTTTTTTATGATAAAAACTAATTAGTTATGATAAAACTTATTTTGTTTATTCATTATTTTATTCGTTAGAAGAAGTATTTGAGACTATAATTAATGTTGGTTAAAGAAAAAATTAAAATATTCAAAAAAAAATTCAAATCAATTTGAATTAAGAAAATTAATGATGCAATAATCATATTATTTCACAATATTAATTATTAATTATGACAAATTGTGATTTGTTTTTTCATCCTACCTAAGAAGAGATTCATATATTTCCCTTATTTATCTCAACCACTTATTCTCTTTTTCTTTATTATTAATTATGATAAATTGTTTTTGCATCCAGCCTAGGAAGAGATTCATATATTTTCTGCCAATAAATTTAATATGAGTATTATTAATTAAATAATAGAGGTATTTCAAAGGTCTATTTTTGTCTTCCGCTAAAAAAAGTTTGGCCAAAATAGTCTTGTGAATTTCGTGTATTCACCTCTTATTATTGTCGTTGATTTTTTTACCAAAAACAAATGTTTGTAATATTTTTTTTAGTATAACTGATAATATTTTATCGTAAAAACATTACTATACTTTTTTGATAAATTAAAATTTTGATATAATTTATTATTGTCATTAAATTATTGTTTTCCCATTTTTTATTGTCATGCAATTAATTTAATCTTTAACGTAAAATGACATTTAAAGATACTAAATAAGGCTATTAAACTATTATAATTAAGTTAATTACGTAAATTTGGATACTTCTTTATTATTAAAAAAAATGATTAATTGAGAGATTGAAACATTTATGATTAATTGAGAGATTGAAACAATTGATGCATGTGCATCCCAGAACACTATACAGGAATAGACAATATATATCCTGAATTCCTGATATTATATCTACACTATCATCCCAGAAAAAGCTAAACTGCCAAAAATTCTTAACTTTATTTCCTTTCTTTCAAAAAGATAGTCAAGACTTGTGATACCAAAGTATAATACAATCTGAAACACATGAAACACTTGAAGCAATGAGACCAACACATGAAATACTTCAAGCAAGACCAATAGTTTGTTGCTTTGCCAACTCAGTGTCGTATATACATTTTGCTAGAAGCAATGAGAAAAATAATGCACCAGTAGATTACCTAAGGACTCATAAAGGTGAACAAAGATCATTATAAACATAAGACAAAAAGGCCCTGACCTAAAGGTGAACAAAGATCATTATAAACATAAGACAAAAAGGCCCTGACCTAGAGGATATCTCAACTTATCATGTTAGGTTGAATTCCAGCTTCTTCTCCAATAATACTCAGTACCACTCTATCATTTTAAGAAACAACACATGTGTTTTTCGGACTTGTATTATTGTAATCAAAAGTATTAAGAAAGTTTTTAAATTTTAACATATTTGAAAAATAAAACCTTTATTTTTAATCACTTAATTATATATATATATATATATATATATATATATATATATATATATATATATATATATATATATATATATATATATATATATATATAACAATTTATACATTATTCTATTTTGTCTACATAAAACAACATTCTATCAACACACAAAAGTATAAATATATAAGCACAACAAAAGAGAAAAAGAGTGTCAAACTGCTATAAATCAAATTATCTTTTGATTGCCTATAACATGATTTGAAACTCTATTGTACTCCACATAGAAATTAGTAAAGAATTTTGAAATCAATACATCACATCAATATTTCTTAAGTTTATAGCTTATATGATAAACAATTAACATTATAGCTTATAGGTATAAGTGTTATTCACAATAAGCACTTATGTGATAAAACTCTAAATACATTTTTAATCTAAACATGGCCTGAAATTATTTCCAATGTTAAGTATATTCGATTATGTCTAATGTCAATCCTAAGTATTAAATTGAGATTGATTGGCGTTTAACTTGCAGAAAAATATTTAATTATGAAAAGAAAGAAGAAAAAGGAATACTCACTTCTATATACCTTCAAAATCCAAAACATTTTCCGCATGAAGCATCTTCATCTTCAGGAGTTTTCTCCAGAGTGCTTTTACAGTTAAAGTTGGAAAAGATCATAAAAATCAATAACTAAAAATACATAAAAAAACAAAGCAAAGTTAGACTAAACCATTGGATAAAAATGTCAAAAAAACTGAAGGGAAAGCAAAGTTGTAAGGCTTGAAAGTTGAAATAAATAAGTGTGACTAAAAAACAGAACATAATTTTAGGAGTTTCGTTGTTACCAAAGAATCGGAGATGACGTGGAAATAGTAAATAGATCTAGCACCCATCAAATAATTTATCTTCAGATGAGTTATCAAATGGATCTGACATTCTACTCAGCAATATTGTACTGCTACAATCTTTGAGTAACCTTAATGAAAAAAGGAAACATAAATCGCTATCAGTAACTAAACTAAGTGTGTGATTCATTCTCTGGATGCGAAAAAAGACTTGAATACAAATAACATACATATATTTATATAAACTATATATAAACTAATGGAAAAGAATCCAAACAGGGCCATAACATACAAAATAGAGATAAAATTAGGGTTTTCCAAATGATAAGATAAAAGGGAAATATATTGTATGAATCTGCAGATTCAGTGTTTCATGCTTTAGAACTCAATTTTGCAGTGTTT